>NC_133777.1:26858387-26904097 GCF_003597395.2 Chelonoidis abingdonii
GAGGTATCTGAGCCTTCTCAGGCTATTTATTCTTTGGAAAACATGGGAGACGGGAGGATTCAGAAGACTGGAAAGGGTAATATAGTGCCCATCTATAAAAAGGGAAATTAAAAACCCAGGAAACTTACAGACAGTTAGTTTAATTCTGTGCGGACATAATGGAGCAAAGTTAATAGGGAATCATCTGCAAAACCACTTGAAGGTGGAAGGTGATAGGAATAGCCAGATGGATTTGTAAAAACAAATCGTGTCAAACCAATAAGGGAGAACGGTGAATGTGGTGTACTAGACTTTAGTAAGGCATTTGATACGGTCTCGCATGATATCCTTATTGTAAACTAGGCAAAACAGCAATTTAGATGGGGCTACTATAAGGTGGGTGCATACTGGCTGGGATAACCATACTCAGAGAGTAGTTCTATTAATGGCTCCCAACCTGCTGAAGAGGTATAACAAGTGGAGTTCACAGGGTCTGTTTTGGGACCGGTTTGTTCAATATCTTCATCACAACTTTTAGATGTTGGCATAGAAAGTACGCTTATTAAGTTGCGGACGATACAAACTGGGAGGGATTCCAATGCTTTGGAGGACCAGCGTGAAAATTCAAAATGATCTGGACAAATTAGAGAAAAGGTCTGAGGTAAACCGGATGAAGTTCAATAAGACAAATGCAAAGTGCTCCACTTAGAAGGAACAATCATTTCATAGATACAGAATGGGAAGAGACTGTCTAGAAGGAGCATGGCAGAAGGATCTAGGGTCATAGTGGACACAAGCTAAATATGAGTCACAGTGTGATTCTTGTTGCAAAAAAGCAACGTGTTTTGGGATGCATTAACAGGTGTGTTGTAAACAAGACACGAGAAGTCATTCTTCCGCTTACTCTGCGCTGTTAGGCCTCAAATGGAGTATAGTGTCCAGTTCTGCGCACCGCATTCAAGAAAGATGTGGAGAAATTTGAGGGCTCCAGAGAAGAGCAACAAGAATGATTAAAGGTCTTGAGAAATGACCTATGAAGGAACTGAAAGAATTGGGTTTATTAGTTGGAAAGAGAAGACTGAGAGGGAATGTAGCAGTTTTCAGGTATCTAAAGGTGTCATCAGGAGGAGGGAGAAAACTTGTTCTCCTTAGCCTCTAATGATAGAACAAGAAGCAATGGGCTTAAACTGCAGCAAGGGAGATTTAGGTTGGACGTTAGGAAAAAGTTCCTAACTGTCAGGTAGTTAAACACTGACTAAATTGCCTAGGGAGGCTGTGGAATCTCCATCTCTGGAGATATTGAAGTAGGTAGATAAATGTCTATCAGGGATGGTCTAGACAGTATTTGGGTCCTGCCATGAGGGCAGGGGACTGGACTCGATGACCTCTCGAGGTCCCTTCCAGTCCTAGAGTCTATGAAATCTATGAAATTTGGGAAAGATTCCCCAATGCCTTGCAACTTCTGTAAGTATTTACAGCTGTGCAAAGTGGGTAAAAAGCACTGCAAAATTAGAATGATAGCAATTTACAATAATTGTACACAGATGTGTATGACTAAACAAAGCACAAGGAAATGGAGGAAATGGCTTTTGAGCATTAGAGGAATCTGTACAACAATTCTAACAGTTTCCATCATACCATCATGCAAATGTAGGAAAGTTCCAATATTATTTAACAGTTTAGCAACAATTGCACAGCACTGGTACTCATTCAGGCTAGAAAAAGTAATCATATGCATGAGCCATAAACAAACATGTCCTCTGGGACTCAAACACTAGAGCTGGGATTTTCAATGGAGCAGTTAGAGAGTTACGGTGTCCAACTCCCATGAAATTCAATGGGATTCGAGTAGTTAACTCCATTAGATTCCTTTCAGTATCCCAGCCTAGACCCTAAAGGTCTCCATTCACTCACACCTACCATGCCATCTGGTGATTAAAAACAGCCCCCTTGAAAAGACATTGGGAAGATCCATAAAATGATGACTCATGGATATATTAGCAAATACGGTAATACAAAGGAATACAAGCCAGGAAAAGACTATCCTTTCATCTCCAGCCAAGGACATATTATAGTTAGTTCTGTTCCCACACCCACCTACTCAGGATGTCAACAGAGATTGGCCAGACGTTACTTCCTATCTAGTTTTTGTTCCTCTAACAATAAGGAAGGAAGACTAAGTTTGAAGGTAAAAAGAAAACTTACTAGAATGCCTGGCCTCTTTGCTGTCCAAAGATACTGTAATCAAAGAGAAGTTTGACAGGGAAGAACGTGTGTTTTAAATACATAGCCTCATCCACATTTCCAAGACAGAATTGAAACAATACTGTAGCGCCACAGAGAACAGACACGGATCATTAGAAGCATGCTCTTTTCATAAAGCGCTGTAGGCTGTCTCTTCTTTTCCCCCCATTTCAAAAGGCAGATCAACTAACTAGCTGCTGCAAAACTCTTCTCAATGCAGGGAAATTGAAGTAGAGACCACAACCAAAAAATCTGTGATACGCTGAACAACAGAAACCAAATAGTGTTTGTGAGTTATTTATGGGTATAATCAATTTCATATATGGCACAAGCCTTTTCATTGGGTCAGAACTGACAAAACAAACTGAATCTGCCATTGCAGACTAAGTGAAATTGCTAGCCCAATAGCAAGGATTTTTAAGGAATCTGTAAATTTGCAGGTCGTACCCTATGACTGGAGGATTGCAAATATAATACCTGTACTTAAGAAGCAGGGGGAGAAAGTGGTCAGGAAACTACAGGTTATTAGTTTGACCTCAATTGTATGCAGGATCTTAGAACAAAGGAAGTGTAGTTAAGGACATAAAAGTAAAACAGTAATTGAGCTAAAATATAATATGGTTTTACAAAAGATAGATTGATCTGGTACAATGTGATCTCATTCTTTGAGAAAATAAACAATTTTCTAGATAAAGGAATTGCAGTACATCTAATCCACCTGGATTTCAGTAAAGCATATGATATAGTTATGCACCAAAATTACTAGTTAAATTGGAGAAAATGGGGATTAATAAGAGAATTGAAAAATGAGCAAAGAACTGGTCAAAGGGCAGATTTCAATGGGTCATGCTGAAAGATGAACCATCAGGCTGGATGGAGGATACTAGTGGAGTTCCTCCAGGGCTAGTTTTTTGACCAGTCTCATTTAACATCTTCATTAATGACGTTGTCTAAAAAACGTGGGAGTGTGCTAATAAAATGTGTGGATGATACAAAGTTGGGAGGTATTGCCAATATGAAGGAGGATTGGAATATCATATAAGATTTGGCAACCGTAAAAACTGGAGTAATAGAAATGGGATGAAATTTAGCAGTGCAAAGTGCAGGGTCATGAACTCAGGGACTAACAAAAAGAATTTTTGCTATAAACTGAGGATTTCTCAGTTGGAAGCAACAGAGGAGGATTAAAGACCTGGGTGTATTGGTTGATCACAAGATGACAGAGTCATGAATGTGATGTGGCCATGAAAAAGACTAATGCAATCCTAGGATGTGCCAGGTGAGGTACTTCCAAGTAGGATCAAGAAAGCATTGTTCCCATTGTACACAGCACTGGTGAGAAGTCATCTGGAATGCTGTGTGCAGTTCTGGTCTCTCATGTTTAAGAAAGATGAATTCAAACTCAAACTGATACAGAGAAGGGCTACTAGGATGATAAGAGAAATGGAGAACCTATTTTACGAGAGGAGGCTTAAGGAGCTTGGCTTGTTTAGCTTAACAAAATGAAGACTGAAGGGAGATATGACTGTTTTCTACACATACATCAGAGGGATAGCTCCTCTCTCCCTCATGTTTAAGTTAAGGGCCAATGTTGGCACAAAAACAAATGAATATAAACTGGTCATCAATAAGTTTAAGCTTGAAATTTTATGGAGGTTTCTAACCATCACAGGAGTGAAGTTCTGGAACAGCCTTCCAAGGGGAAGAGTGGGGGCCAAAAGGTTAAGTTGTTTCAAGACTGATACGTTTATGGAAGGGACAGTATGATGAGGTCATCTACAATGGCACATGGCCCATCTCCAACTGCTAGATACTTGCTTAGAAAATATCTCCAATGGTCAAAGATGGAGTATTAGAAAGGAAGGGCTCCGAGTTACTACGGAGAATTTTCTCCCAGGTATCTGGTGGGAGAGTCTTGTTCACGTGCTCAGGGCCTAGCTGGTTGACATATTTGGGATCAGGAAGGAATTTTCTCCCTGGTCAGATGGGCAGAGAACCTTACATTTTTTGCACCTTCCTCTGCACCATGATGTATGGATCACTAGCTGGTTTGAACTAGAGAATAAATGGTAGATTCTCTGTAATTTGAAGTCTTAAAAATCAAGATTTGATAACTTTAGTAACTCAGTCACAGATTGTGGGCATACTACAGACATGGGTGGGTGAGGTGCTGTGACCTGAATGTGCAGAAGGTCAGACTAGATGATCATGATGGTCCTTTCTGGCCTTAAAGTCTATTAGTCTGTGCAAAAACAGGAGCACGATAAAGCATTATCTGGTAGAAGCGAAGAGTTTTTAAATGTTTTGGGGAACGATACAGCCGCAGTGAATTGGAGCAATAGCATAACTACTGTTTGCTAATTTCTTTCTGGTAGCATTTCAGCAGAGTTGTGCTTCTTAAGAATTCTGGCTCCTACACTAAAAACAGTGGGCTGTGTCTTCAGCTGCAGCAGAGCTCAGCTCAACACAGTAAAGTGAGGGAGAGGCAACAGAGCAGTGTAGAATCTGGGCCACTCGGTATGCAAAAACAAATAAAACAGCACTCACAGAAATGGAAGAAGGGTTTCCACAGGCAAACAACTCAACAGGACTATAGCGTAGTAGTCAAAAGTTAGTGTCATCAGAACATGAGGGATGAGTAAGTGGGCCAATTCTCAGAAGACATGCTCACATCACTTGGCACCTTCAGTGGTAGTCATAGCAGAGAGAAACAACAGACTGAACTGCCCTCTGACCTCTAGAGGTCAGTGCTGAGCCAATGTCCTAGGATAGTATTCAGGAGCACAAAAATGTCAGAAGTGCTGTCTTCCTGCTCTGGGTACCTCCCTTATGTCAAGACAGCAGTTTGAAATTGATACAGAATTCTTCTCAGTCTATCCTGAACATTGCTAAGCACTGTTAAATGCATAGTCTATCTCAGCAGTGAATAAAGTGATTCCAGCATATTCAAAGCCAGATTATACCCAGCTGCTCTGCAAGCACAAAAGGAGGGAAAAGAGCAGGAAGGGCAGCTCAGGAAATCTCTCCCCCTTTAAGCCTCTGGCACAGCAGTAGGGGTGTGAGGGCTGCCGCCTCCTCATGCCTCATAAGAGGAACAAGGCATCACACTAATCTTCTTTTGGGACAAGACAGAGCTATAGACCATCCAGCTAGCAATTCAATCAGCTGACCGAGCTACTACACCTCAAGATGTTTCCCCTGAACAGCACAGAGCTCTCAGAGACAGAATCCCTGGAATAACTAGGCTCTGCAGGCATAGTTTATCCCATATTTTTAACAAAGTCACTAACATGCGGGCTCTCTTAGGCTACGTCTACACTACCCGCCCTATTGGCAGGTTACAATCGATTGCTCGGGGATCGATTCCGGAACTCCACCAACCCCAATGGAGTTGCAGAATCGACAGGGGGAGCCGCGGACATCGATCCCGCGTGGTGAGGACGGGTGAGTAATCTGATCTTAGATATTCGACTTCAGGTACGTTATTCACGTAGCTGAAGTTACGTATCTAAGATCGATTTTCCTCCATAGTGTAGACCAGCCCTTAGACTATACAAAAAGTTATGTCACAAATTCACAAAGTCAGAAGAAAATATCACACTGCATTATTAAACATTTACAAATGAGGAAACAGAACAAGGGAAGAGGTTTAACATTAGATTTTGTTAGGCAAGATTCATTACTGATATCAGTGTGTGATCACATACCAATATTTAAGCTCAGCAAAGTTTTAGCAAATATATTGACAATGAGAGAGAGCAAAAAAAAAAAAAAAGAGACACAAATGTATGTCATCAGAGTCTGTCCAACAAGCTCTGCTGTGTAGTTCTTGCACACTGATGTCCTCCATAGACTCGGAGGTGTGGTGGTGTTTTTTTGGGGGGGGAGAGGTTAGTATTAAAAAATTTTAAATGCTATAAATGAACAAACTGTCTACCAGATTCCTTCCCATCCCTGAACCTGGAGAATTGCTTTGCAGTAGCTTTATTGCACTGATTTACCCAATTATCTTCTAAATTATAAAAGGCAAATCTTCACCACCAACTGTTCCTAGAACTGCCAGGATGTGCAATGTTGCAAAACTGTAGCAAAAATGTAAACAAAAGAGCCCTGCTGAACATGAAGACAGGCTGTCCACATATGCCAATCGCAGCAGCTTCAATCAAAGGAAAGATTGCTTCACAAATTAACTAAGCCAGTGCAACTAATAAACTCCTGCTTTAATTACTGGCTGCAGATGTACCAACTGAAGCAAATGAGATGCAGGCAGCTATTAATAATCTAATGAGGCCTACAATGTTTCTGATGAGGTGGGGCTGATTAAATATTAAACAGTAGCATATGGAGAATGCCAGGAACAAAAGACTATCTCTATCTATACACACACACACACACCAACCCCTCATCTAAAACACAAGAGTCATCTCACTCCAAGAAAGGTAATTAGGGCAGAAATGAAGCACAAAACTCAGAGTGAGTCCAGTGAGATCTGACTTTTGATGGTATAACTCAGATGAAAAGATTCCACATTAAAGGGATGTCAAAAACATTTAGGTGCTGCAGCAATCATCTTTTTGTTTAACTCTTCTTAGTTATTAAGACCTGCAATTGTTTCCTTTCTTTCCTCTCCTCTCCTCCTTCACTTCAAATAACTCTCAGTGCTCAAACAGTGAGGGAAATATTTCAACATACAGCAAATCCCTATTTAAAGTGAGCTGTGTTTTGAAGTTCGTCAACAAGTACTGCCAGGCAAGAGAGGGGGAAAGCAATCATTGAAATGTTACAAGGGCAAAATATGTACTGGTGATTTCAAGGAAGAGCCAATGGGGCCAGAGTCTGATCCCCATTACACTGAAATAAAAGTCCAGTGAAACTAATGCAGAGAGAGAAAAATCCATTTCCTCCACCAGCTGCAGAGTCGCTCTGTTGCTGACACCAAGAGCTCCAGTAGGTAAAGTAGCCTCCATGGCCCCTTACATTGAGTTTAAGGACAGAAAGGACCACCAGATCATCTAGGCCAATATCCTATATATCACAGACCACCACCACCACCCAGCACCTGCACACTAAACTCAACAGCTGAAATCATCCTGCTATAGTGGAAGGACAGGGGACCCTGGATGTGGTTTAATTAGGCTACAGCTTTATTAATAACTGTCTGGGAGCACTTGGCAGATAAAAAGTGTGCAGTGCAAGTAAATTCATGATCATTTCAATATCTACCGGGTGTGGCACCCATCAGCCCTTCTCCTTTTCCATCCTTGTCCCCCAGTCCCCAGTGCTGGGACTTTAACATCCCCCATCCTCAGGGCAGGCTCCAGGGGTTTTCCTGCCCCAAGCAGCAGGAAAAAAAAAAAAAGGCCATGATCGCGAACTGCAGCAATTCAGCGGGAGGTCGAATTGCCGCCAAATACCTGAACGTTCCGCCCCACTCCGGAGTGGCCGCCCCAAGCACCTTCTTGCTAAGCTGGTGCCTGGAGCCGGCCCTGCCCATCCTCAAGTGACATTAGGGTAGGTTATAAAGAAGGCAAGGGTTGGCTCCCTGTAGTGCCACTCACGGGAGCTCCGAACCCGCCCTGTTTCCACTCCATTAACATACATCTCCTTTAAATCTTTTACCAGTCTATTATCTGATCACTGTATCTTTTCCTATGGATTATCTGTACAGGACAGACACCCTACACTTATATAACAAGTTGTGACATCATAGCTTAACTCCGGTTCCATGCTCATCCCAGCTATAGCCCTCCCTTCGCCACAAACCTTCTGAAAGGAAGGAAAAAACGAAAACAAATCCTTTTTGCCTTGCCCAATGTAGCAATAAGGGGAAAATTCCTTCACAGCCCCCCAAGAAAGGAACAACTAGCACAGTGTCCCCATCAGATCCTGACCAAAGCTGGCATTTCACCACTTTCAAGAATGGCAGGGTATGTACTACTCTGCTTTGCCCAGGTAAGAGAGGGCTTTTCCCACCCAGCTTACCCTAATTTATTCTCCTCTCCCTTCCAGTCAGCTCACCTGTGGGGATGAGTCATCATCCCCACACTGACCCACTCTGCAGCTGCACCAGCATCCACGTGTCTCTCTCTTAAAGAGGTATATTCATTTTCCTAGCAAGCCAGACAACGCCCTGTCATAAACAGATAGTTAAGGGTTAATGTCTCTTTTACCTGTAAAGGGTTAAAAAGTTCACCTAGCCTAGCTGACACCTGACCAGAGGAACAAATGGAGAAACAAGATGTTTCGAAAAAAATCTCCTTCCTTTTCTTTGTTAGTTTTCAGTTTCAGCCGGAATGAAAAACATCAAGGAACCAGCCGCTTATCAGAGTAGTAAGTTTTAGAAAGGAATAAATAGGTTTATGTTTATTTCTTTGTAACTTGTCTTGTGCAATTAGAAGTAGAATCAAATTGGGTATTTTCATTGATGTACTAAGTTTTTGCCAAGGGGAACATCCTCTGCGTTTTGAATCTGTTGTCTGAGAGAGTAGCTGGTATGCTAATCTCTCCCAGAGGGTTTTCTTTTACCTTTCTTTTCTTTAATTAAAAGCCTTTTTCTTAATACCTGATTAATTTTTCCACGTTTTTAGATCCAAGTCGGTTGGATCTGGATCCACCAGGAGCTGGTGGGAGAAAGGAAAGGGGATGGTTAATTTCTCCTTGTTTTAAGATCCAAGGGGTTTGGATCTGTGTTCACCAGGAAATTGGTGAAGTTTCTCAAGGCTACCCAAGGAAGAGAGTGCTTGTGAATGGTGGCAGCCAGACCAGATCTAAGCTGGTAATTGAGCTTAGAGCTTCTCATGCAGGTCCCCCCACATCTGTAAAGTTCAGAGTGGGGAAGGAACCTTGACACGTCCCCACCCTTGCTTAATGTGTGGTGCAATTATTAGATTTAGATTTAAACTATTACAGGCGACCGGAGACTAGACGATTATGTGCCACAAGCAGACTGCACCACTGCCTGAAACCCCAGCAATGGCATGGAAATGATTAATGATTAGATAACTCTGGCAAGTGACCTGAACCCAGACACTTCAGAAGAAGGGGAAAAAAAAACCAAAGTCACCACCAATCTGACCGGAGGAATATTCCTTTCTGGCATCACATATGATGATGAATTAAACATCGAGTTTGCTCGGTGCCATCACAGAGACCTGGCCCTCCTGTCTAATATGCAATCTCTAGTCATGGCCATCTCTGATACTTCAGAAAAAAGAGATGAAAAACTCTTGGAGAATTCTCTGCGGGAAAATCCCTTCCTGACCCCTGCAGGTGGCCAGCTGAAACCCTGAAGCACGAGCTTTTGGGAACCTGACCCTTACCATCACAAGTTAACCCCATCATACAATTGCAATAATACATTTGTCTAGCTCTCTCTCTCAAAACTGAATTGTTTGCCCCCTTAACTCCTCTTGGGAGGCTTTTTCAAGACTCTTACCCTCTAATGGTTATAAACTTTCAGCCTAAACTTACTGATGGCCAGTTTATATCCATTTGTTCTTGTGCCAACATTGTCCTTCAGCTTAAACAGCTCTTTACCTTCCCTGGTGTTTACCTCCCACCCCAAAATACATTTATAGAGAGCAGTCATACTTCTCTGATATCTTTTTGCTAGACTAAACAAGAACAGCTCTTCTAGTTTCCTCTTGTAAGATAGGTCCTCCTTTCCCCTGATCAAACTAGTAGCTCTTTTCTGCACCTGTTCCAGTTTAAATTCATCTTTTTTCAACGTGTGACCAGAATTGTACATAGTGTTTGAAATGAGGTCTAACCACTGCCTTTATACAATGGTATTAATACTTCTCAATCGCTACAGAAAATGACCTGCTTGATACATCCTAGAATCACATTTGTCATTTTTATAGTTGCATCATATTGGTAGCTCATAGTCATCCTGTGACTGACCTTCATATCCAGGTCCCTCACCTCCTCTATCGTGTCCAAATGATAAGCCCTCTTCTTGTAGCAGAAAGTTTTATTATGGGACCCTGTATGCACAATCTTGAATTTTGTACTGCGGAATTTCATCCCACTTCACGGTCATCCAGATCTTGCTGTACAAATTTTCCGATTCTCCCTCTGTATTGACAATGCCTCCCAACTTCATATCATCAGCACATTTTATTAGCATACTCCTAAATTTTGCACCAAGGTCACTAATAAAAATATTGACTAAGATATCTCCCAAGACCATTAATTGAATAACTCCATCCGGTCTGATAATTTACTTTTCCACACAACCTGTTGCCTTCTACCCTTTATCAAGTTCCTTATCCACCTTACAATTCTTGTGTTGACCTCCATATTCCCTAATTTAAATAATAATTTCTCACCTGGGGCCACATCAAATGTTTTACCAAAGTAAAAGTATATTCAATTTATTGCACTTCCCTAACCTAAAAAAGGTGAGGTATTTTCTCAAAGAAGGAAATCAAGTTATTCTGGCATAAACTACCTTTGGTAAACTCGTGTTGTATTTCATCCTCTTTACTCTTTATCTCCAAAAAATTAACAATTTTCTCCTCAATTTGTTCTAAAGCCTTGCATATGACTGAGGTCAGACTAACAGATGTGTAATTGCCTAGATCATTCTTTTTTTCCCCTTTTCTTAAATATAGGCAGGATAGTAGCAATTCTCCAGACATTCGGTACTATCCCCAAATAGATAGATTTACTAAACATATTTGCTGCCTGGCTAGCAATCTCATTCACCAGTTCTTTCAGTGTTCTCAGATGGAAAAATCTCCCATCTCCATGATTTAAGCACATAAAGCTCTTTACTGTATCTGTGGTGGAAGAAGAACAATTTCCATTTAATGAGACTCATTTCCATCAGCCACACTTCCTTTATGCACATGTTCCATATTATCATCTATGACCAGGGTCCCAGTGGGGGGCAGCTATTGTCACTCAATTAGGGTGAACGGCAAAGAATGGGGCAACCAAACCCCAAAAAGCTGGTGGATATTCCAATACTTAGATTTACCAAGCCAACATAAAACATGTATTTTGAAGGTTATTTATTTTGCAGGATATTTAACACTTTTAGCCATGTATCACATCATCCTTACTGAAAACCAAGGCAAGGTATTACTTTAGTTTTTGAGCCATATCTAGATTATCTTTACCCTCCTTCCCATCCATACCACAATGCTATCCCACTTCATCCTTTCTTATTCTTTAATTTATATAACTAAAAAAACCCCTCTATTTTAATTTACTTGGCAAGAATTCATTCAGTTTGACTTTTAGCAATTCTCATTTTATTCTACAATTCTCTAACCTCCATGATGTAGCTTTCTATGTTGATCAACTTCTGTCTTTTCCATGTAGGCTTTCTACTTACTTCTAATAAACTTTTTGAGGTGGTTATTCATCTAGCTGGGTCTGAAGCCTTCCCTGCATGTTTATTTCCCTTGTTTCGGACACAAATTTCAGATAGTTTTTGTATTGTCGATTTGAAGAAATTCCAAGCCTCCTTCACATTTATCTACTTGAGCTCTTCAGTCCAGTTGTCTTCAACTAATTTCCTTAATTTCCCAAAGTCTGTCCTTTTGACATAAAAAATCATAGTCGAGAACCTCAATTTTGATTATCCTTCAATTTAATTTAAACAGAATCATCTCACAATCACTCGATCCATGGTTATTTCCTATGATCAAGCTCTTCAATGATGAACTCAATACATACCAAAACTAAGTTTAAAATTGCATCACCTTTTGTTGATTCGGTGACAATTTGATGAAGCAAACTGTCATTTATCACAGCCAGGAATAACTGGGCCCTACCAATATTATGGACATTTATTCAGCAATATAGATCAGAGCAGTTATAGTCTCCCATTATGACAATTCCCCAAAGTATCACTCTCTCTCTAATAATAGAAAACAGATCTCTATCCATATGAAAGTCTGACCCTGGGGGTCTAGATCAGACTCATAACACTATTCCAAGAGAACCTCTTTTATAATCCTTCCCCAGAGTGATTTTGACCCAAACATTCTGTTTTGTACATATAATCACTTATTTCTTTTCTATTTCTCTCTTTGCTGATGTACAACATTGTCCCACCACCTTCACCTTTATTCCTCTCTCCCCCTAATATTTACAATCTATTCAGAACTTTTAAAAATTGTTTCTTCTGGGTGTTAAACAATTGCTAATTATAGAAAGGACATTATTACTAATTCTGTTATGGCAGCCTTTATCATCTTTCAGGTTTTTTTTAAGCATAAGAGCAAGTTTTGACTCATGGAAAGACATGTGATGATATTAATATGGGATTATGCAATGTTTTGTGTAGAGACAGTTTCTGGAGAGAGGTAGGTGAGCAGGACAGTTGGGGTCTCTGCCTTGTGCTCTGATAAGAGTAAATTCTTGAGGCAGAGATCCCTGGTGTTGGGCTGATCCTCCAGGATGAACAGAGTACACTGCATGTGTTTTTAACCATCTCATTTCATGACTGGTGTCTAATTTACAAATTTTAAAAGTTCTGAACAGATTATAAATATTGGGCCCAGGCACTCTACATCACCCACTAAACCATCCATTTAACATCTGGCCCAGTGTAATAACGGACCAAATATCAACTGGAAAAATCACTAAACATGTAAGCCAAATCCAGTTTCCTCGTCTACAGCAGTGTAGGATCCCTCTAGAGTGGAATGCTTGCATTCTTCTGCACAAAGAGGGATGTGCGTGGCCTGTATCCCCATGGTCGTTGCAGAACCCTGTTCTTCATATGCTTCCTGCACACATGGAATAGATGAGGCATGGGATGGAAGATCTGTTTTGTTAACTATTCTGTCCTTCCTCCCCATCATGGGGTAGGAAAGGATTATAAAATAGAGGAATTGGAACTACTGGTGCAGGAAGCCCACTTAGATGATATAGGAATTACAGAAACATGGTGGACTAGCACATTTATTATTCATCTCATGAATGCCACACAATGTAAATAGTTTTAACCACACCTCAGGTTTTATATTGCAGCATATTTAGAGTTGGAATTCATCATAATTCATTTAGCAAATATTTATCTAGGAAGTTATTTAATGCCAACTATATTAATTTGCTGTTAAAAAGAGCTTTTAAGTCAGGCTTCCTTGTATTCTTAGAAGCAATGCAATAGGTTATGATTGACTATCCAAAAAGAGATCAGACTTGAAATGCAGGTTTCCCCTGCCACTGTATTCCCTACACATAAAAGCATGGTCCTCCCACAACTGCCATTTTATTTTTTGATAATACCCTTCTTTATTATAATCTTCTTAATATCCATCTGCTACCCCTTAGGCTAAAGCTTCTGTGATAAAAATAGCCCTATATTTGAATTTAAGAAGAATATGTAAAGCAATAGAAAACATTTTAATGGATTTTTGTGCCTGTGGCCCTTTTTAGCTGAATTTCCATAATGAAATCCAGTTACAGACATTGGTGCTGCTACAGTTGGCTGTTTAAACAAATAAGGAAAGAACATTTTTTTCTCATAAGCTAGCCCAGTAGAGCAGCGTGAAAATGCTACCTACGCAAACCACAAGATTTTTTTCTCTGTTGCAGCTTTGGTACAACTGTATTTTAACTTGAATAGGTCATAAAAGTCAAGAAAAAATAAAGAGACCAATGTATATATAGGTAAGCTAGGAGTGGTACAGTCAATTGAAGTTCATAAGCAATAACTAATGAAGCAAGGGTATTTTATTTTCTATATAATATTCAGCAAAGAGAAAAATGGCTGCATGTAAACAGCCACATACAGTAACACTGAGCAAATCACTCATTAAAATGTGTGAAATGAAAGGGCATTTTTGTCTTAAAGAGCCAAAAATGTTTTTTTCTCCTTTCTCTTTTTGCATCTCCAGTTCTTCTCCATCAAGACATCATTTTAGAGACACCAAACATTTAAGCCTTAATGCCACTAACTCAATACTTTTGAAACAGAGTAATGTGCCTTTATTACCTCCAGTCAAAGAAAGAGCTTGGACCATATACACCATGTCAAATCAGTGCCCACAGTGGGGTGCTGTGGGAATGGGAAGAAAAAAAGAAAATATTCCTCTGTTTCAAGTGAGTAAGTACAGGCAGTTTGGGGGTCTGGCCATGCCCCTGAATACTTCACGATGCCTTCTAGAGGTAGTAGATACTGCTTCTCTTTTAACCAGATAAGTATGTTGCAATTTGGCTCATCCTGATCTAGTCTGCCCTACTCTGCTCTGGATAGTTATAAGGCTCAAGAAACCTCTCTGGGTCACTACAGGGCCACATCTCACCTGCACTCAGGTAAGAAGAGCTAGAACCTAGTCCGCAAAGCAGTCCATTGAAATATTGCACTCTTGCTAACTTGTTTATTCAAAGGTTCTTGATTCTGACCTCACATCTGTTTTACACCAGCATAATCCTGTTATTCTGCAGGAGCTCAGGTTGCTCAGCACTTCTTGAAAATCAGGAATAAGGTGTCATCAGTTGTGCACTCAAACAGCAAAGCCCGAGAAAGGTGGTATTGATGGTAATGTTTTCAAAAGTACTTAAGTGGTTTAGAGGCTTAAGCCTCTGGAAATGGGATTTAGGCACTTTTGAATTTTTTTCCCTTAGTAATTATCCATTTCTTTTCTTGTAATTGCCAAGAGGACTCTACAAAACCACTGGTGATTCCTCACAAAGTGCTCTTTCATAAAGTTAAATTGTTTATGGGAAGTTTATTGTTCTATTCATGAAGTGTGTTATCCAACACATAATACAGTGAAGTTCCTATTTTCAACCCTGACACCATCAAAATATTGTTTTACATCCCAAACTTGGAGTAAATCCTTAGAGTCCTTTATGATATTTATATTGTGACAATTGCATATTCTTCATTCTAACCCTGATAATATATTTTAATCCAGTAAGTGATTTTTCCCCCCTTAAGTGTGTTCTGCCTCTATATGAAGTAACATCTCATAATGCAGATTTCCCTTGATTCACTACCAGATCCCTCAAATAACTGTTTCCAAAGAATTTCGCTCTTCAGCATCATCTATTCACATCTGGGTATCTGTGCACTCAGCAGCCACAGAGAACATGTAGCCATGTAATGATGCATAAGTGAGATTGGTGTACCTTAAAAATGACTGGACCCTTTAGACACTGATCAGTGTTTAACAATATTTACGTTATAATGCTATAATGGCATCAAATAATTATGGGCCCTCTGAAGGAGCAGGGGCAGAATAATTATGCTTCCTGGCCATGTCTTATGCAAACTCAACTCTGCTAACCCATATGAATGTGGGCAGACCCTGTCTCTTTGGGGAAATTGTCACTAATATTAGACAAGCTCACAAGCACTGCTGAAAGTTCAGTGCAAGGCATGAGACTGTATCTGGCCCCTTTACAAGTGTGAAAAGTATTGGAAGATGGCTCCTTGAACCCACTCTGCACACTTGTACATTCTTACAGGGCCAGACAATCTCACCTTACTATCTAGTGTACTTTCACTTATAATGTAATGCTAGGAAGAACATTCTGGAAAATGGGAGTAAAGTGATCTCTTTCCTGGCTCTTATTTAAAGTTCCTATTGAAAACTTTCCCTTCAAAAGTTATCTTTTCATGTTCTGATTTGTATTATTTTTCTTTCTTTCCTTTTCATGGCTTCTAAAGCTTTTCCTTTCATTCCTTGGTGGAAGAAAAAATGTAATGTGCTTTCAGAGAGATTCAACTCCTGTATGATCCTCAACTGGCTCATTTAATCTAAATGGGTATTTGAATCTTCACTTAAGACATTAGTTAATTAAGCCACATTAAATCACAAAAAAGCTATGTTCAGATAAATTTAAAGGTCTTATTTAAAACCACTGAGCAGAGACGTGGAGAGAGCCAAGGCTGGAACTCCCTCATTAACTTGGCGTACTGTGATATTTATAGTGCTGTTACTTGGCGTTGGGGAAGGCAGTGAAAACAGGGGCTTAAACAGTTGAACACAACTATATACAGCTGGTGACTACTGCAAAGAAATTAATCAGTTTGTTCAAATGCAAACCACAACTTGGCTACAACAATAGTTGTGATAATATTCACTTTCTGTAAACATCTGTACAAGCAGAAATGTGTTTGTGAAGGTTCACACTTAAGATTTCCATGTTGCCATTCTGAAAGCTCTTTCCTTATTCCTGTTTATATAAGTTCTAGTCACCCAATCAGTAATCAGAAACACCACTACATGATAATGACAAGCCCAAACACATTGTGATAGGGTGTCCCCTGCCAGCCTCCTTTGGCAGCCCATGGCATGACAGGTGTGCCTTCCTCAGCTTCCCATTGGAATACACCCATGCCCAGAAATCTCCCAAGTAAAACAAGGCCAGAATGCAGCAGCTCTTCAATCCCATGCAAAGGCTCCCAGGTTAAACACCAAGGAGTCATTAACCACTCAGTCATAGTTGCATTAGCACTCATCAGGCCTTCTGCCTGAGAGTCCCAAGACCCACTTCTCTGCAAGTCCTCTCCGGTAGCCCCAAGTCAGGTTTCCCATGACAGAACTCTTCACAGTGTTGCACTTAGTCAGGCCTCCCTGCCTGGGAGTCCTACCCCTGCTCAGGGAACATCTCTCCAGAAGCAATCCCTTGTTCTGGGCTTGGATTCCTTCAGCTTTTCTACTCAGACCTGCTGCAAGGACGGGCTTCCCACAGTGTTGCCCTCACCCAGGCCTCTTTGCCTGAGAATCCTACCCCCGCTCCTGGAATTCACCCTCCAGCTTTTGTTCTGGGCTCAACTTCTCCTAACCAGGCTGGTTCTTGCCCTTGTTCACAGGGTCCTCTGCACAAACCCTTCTGTAACTCGGCAAAGGTTCCCCAGCCCTGGGTATTCCTCGCCATCAACCTTTTTCTCTCTACAATGCCTCAGTGTATCACCTCCCCCTGCTGCTGCTGCTGCTGCCGCCACCACGATCTTTCTTTTCCTCTTCAGGCAGCTCTCACCTGCCCCTCTCTGTCTCTGTCAGTCAGAGCTCTAACTCACCAGGTCACACTCTAAGGCTCAAGTGTCCTCTTTTAAGCCCAATTGGAATGAGATGAGGAGTCACAGGTGCACTAGCCTCTTCCCTCTTAAAGAGCCAATGTCACCCTGTGACACACTCGCGATGAGTAGTGAAAATGAATCATGGGCTGAAATGTAATCACTGGGAAGTGCTTGAACACTTTCAATTAATGAACAATTGCCAGTTACAAAATAGTCTGTTTGCAGATAAGCAGTTAAAACAATGTAACAGGGACAGATTCATTAAAACATATTTGCTACTTTGCTGAGGAGCACAGCTGAATGAACTGCAGACATCAGACCAACATCTGGTCTCAGTGTAACCCAAGTGCAGAATCTGATCCACAGTCTAGGTCTTAACCTTCCAATGTTCACTCTTTTCTAAGTATTTTAAGTCACATCCTTACCATTAAGCATTTTTGGCATTCGTTTTGGTGGCGAGGGGAGGGATAATATAAGAAAACATTTCTCATGGAAAACTAAGGCAAGCTCACAGTCTAAAACTGTTAAAAAAATAAACACTCTTACTAAAAATGTATAGGCCATAATTAGTCCTTGACTTCATATCTCAAATGTTTACTTCTATTTAGGCACTGGTGTCTCCCCTACATCTTAGCACTTCACAAACCTTAATTGTCCTTACTACATCCCTTTGCAGCAGAGAATCATTCTTATCCCCCTTTTATGGAGAGGAACTGAGACACAGAAAAATTAAGGAACTTGTCCAAGGTCTAACAGGAATCAGTGGCAGCCTAAGGCATTTCTTGCCTCACGCAGATCCAGGTCTCATGAGTTCCCCATCAATGCATTAAACACAAACCTATCCTTCTTCTCTTTCTATCAGTCACATGCAAGTGTTACCATTTTAATACAGCTTTTATTATTTTTATTAAAAAACAAAGGATCTCTTCCCCTTACAAAGTTTAGAATATGATTCATTTGACAGGTTTGGGATTTTTTTGTTTATTCAGTTGGTTTGGTTTTGTCACTCCTGAAAATTTAGAATTGATCAACCAAGTTTATGAAAATAAGGAAGAAAAAGATGTGTCTTCCTAGACCGCTATGTCCTATAGACAAATTTTGTGTCTGGAGCAGATTTAACAAGGGAGGTATTTTAAATGTGCCTAAGTGATTTAGGAGCACAAATGCCTCAAAGTCAAAAGACATGTTCCTAAATACATTAGGTGCAAAATTCTCCCCCTAAAATAACGCCATATTTTGCACATATAAAGCACCTTTCATTTGAGTATATAATAGCATTTTGAAAACATTAAGTCTTATACATCCCTTTAAGTTACACAAAGCAAGTCTCAGAATAATACATAGAGCCCCAGAGTGTTTTGGTGACCTGCCCAAGATTACACAGCAAGGTCAGTGTTAGCAGGCAATAGAAATCAATACTTGTGGGCCACAGTCCCCTTCTTTCACCATTAGACCGTATTTGTTCATGCTTATACCTCTGAAAATAGTGGTTGAGTATGCCAAGCTGAAATGCCATTATCAGAACATTACTCTAATTTATCATTTTATTCTTTTTATTATTATTATTATCCAGCAGCTTTAAAGAATCTGCACTGATTTTTGAAAGAAATACATCATTTTATTCTGTAGTGCTAGAAGGAATAATCTCTAGATTAACTCCCTTAGAAGTCACTGAAATCTCTCTTCAAAGAAATAATCAAGTCTAGATTTATAACCAAATACAGCAATATGTTCTTGTCTATTATCAAAGTAGACTAAATCCTATATGTAAAAAACAGCCACTCTGAAGTGGTAATCTCTGCACTGCCTTAAATTCCCCTGACTTGCTGTTTGATTGGCTATGGACGAGTAATTAGAAGTGTATTAAAATCGATTTTTGTTTCTGTTTATTTCTATTTAACATTATATTGAACAACATCGCAGTAGCCAAGATAATAGAAAAAGGAAAATGAGTCCACAACTATAGTTTGGACATTGAAGTTCCATTGTTTTATGTTACAGGATATCTTATGTTTAAAGCTCTATGAAGATAAAAAGTCTTTTCAACACCTACCTTCTGTATCTGGGCTTCCTGGCCAGCTTTTTAATATATCATTATACTAGTTCATTACCAAGTCTACTTTATTTTTTCACAGGGAAAATTAACCAAAAAACAAACAAACCACACACACACACAAATAGTTTTGAACATCATTATGAATCATTGTGTGCTAATTTTTCTGGTATGATTTGTCAAGTTCCCCTCTTATGCCTTCTCTTGTTTGTTATTGCACTGCTTGACTAGAGATTAGTGATGGAACTATGATGAACTAACTAAGGTGGAAAATCAGACTTCCTTTGAGTTTATAAATAAATCCACAAGCTGTATCTATATAGGTACTTATATGGATCTCATTCCTGTAGAATGTGAGTGTCTTGCACTCATTTTATCCGCATGCCACTCGATGAGGTAGGGAAGTACAATTCCTATTTTACAGCAGAGGAACTAAGATATATGGTCAGTTAAGTGACTGGCCCACGGTCCACAAGAAATTCGTGGCTGATTCAGGAATTAAATGACTTCCAAACAAGTGCTCTATCCATTATGCCATCCTACCTACCCATTAGGATTATTGAACATCATCATCAAACTTAGGTGATGGAACTGACTGAGCAACATTTGGACCTGCCCTGACATGTCATTTCATTCAGATCAACAAGCATGATTCAAGTTTTAGAGCATCAGAGAAATGGAAGGAAGTTAAATATTTATTACTGCATTGAAAAGAAAAACTTTTTAGTAGAGTCGTCCTGTAGGACGAACTGTGGGAGCATGCAGACATAGCCTCATTTACGCTAGTGCAAAATGGGTATAGATTGCTGGTATTCCAGATCTCATTCTGGAACATTTAACTTTATATTATGATTCTCTGATAAATATATCATTTTATTGTTTTGCCAACAATGCCATCCTAAAATGTAATAGATGTGTTTTAATAAAAGGTTTCAAATTTGTTTTTAACCCTATCATTACTGTCTGCAGTTTTTCACATAAACAAGCAGGACTCAAAGAATAAAATTAAATTGAACTTCTCAACAGGAGAGTTACAGAATCCAGCTCTTACTATGAATGCACAGAATGTTAAATATTACATAATCCAGCATCTCAATATAATGCTGAAGCTACAGGTGAAGGAATGAAGAACTGAACACGAGGCAAGCACTCTGTGGACTGGAATAAACAATTCAATTGCTGACTGTTAAGGACTTCTTTCCATCCAGAACATTAAGATGAGGCTCATTTTATCAATTTTAGGTATTTCTAAGGTGCCTATCACAGTGGTACATATGTGCCTAACTTGTGAGAAATACTCAACCCTATTTGTTATCCATCTTCTGGAAGAGCATTGACACTTACTTTAAACTTCACACATTTAGGGTGGGGGTTTTCCAAAGAGACTAAAGGAGTTAAGCATTCAGTTCCCACTGAGTTAAACACTCAATCCCTTAGGTTGCCTTTGAAAACCTCAGCTTTAGTCTTTTGTTCCCCTTCTTCTGTCCTGGGAAATTATTGAAGTAAAAGAAACAGAATAAACAGACTACATCTTAGAATATATTTCTTTGGAAGGAGGGCTCAAAGAGGCTGCTATTTCTAATTTGTATAAGTGCTATATGATTAGCTCTTTGTACAGTCCTTTGTAGACATAAACTAGTATATATAAGTGCTAAGTATTATTATATGTAAATCAGCCTTTTTTTTTCGGGTGAGGCAGCTGCTTTTTATGCCTTAAATGATGCTGTTGTTTTCAGAATGAGTTTTGATGCCTCCTGGACACTGCTTCTCAACAGAAGATAATGCCTGCTGCAATGCAGAGTCTGATTCATCTGACAGCCATGGATATGGATGCAATGATGAGGGAGCACAATGAGAGCTGTGGACTTATAGAACAGTTTGTCCTTTAAGTAAGCCCTTTGCACATCAAGTTAGCGTTTTCTCTTTTCCTGCTGAAGGATAGTACGGAAAATTCAGGCCAGCCTTAGGGAAAATGGTATCCTGGGCAAACTTGTATTTTGGTTTCCCTGACCACCATGGCTTCCCACAGCCCCCTCTCATCTCCTCCATCACCCCTGACTCCTGCACTGCCTCCCTATCTAGCCCCATAGACCCTGCTACCTCCACCCCTCGTTGCCCCAAGCTCCCTTCCATGGCCTCACAACCCAGGCATGCCCCGTTCCTTGCCTCTTGACCACGGTGCCCTAGTTGGTTGCCCATGTTGCCCATCCCTAAGGCCAGCCCTGGGAGTAATCCCTTGATCAATGGGAAATTAATTACCATTTTTCTCTAAACACTAAATTTTTGACTTCCTATCAAGGATAATAAAAAGCTTGGATGGAAATCCTGGTTTAGACTAATGACTAGGACTGCTTCTACCTGCATAGACCCTGGGAGAGGCTCGCAGAAATGAAAGTCTGTTGGTGTAGAAAGGGTGTAACAACAAAAACATGACTACCAACCTCCCCACCCTCGGGGTTCTGCATGGAACCTCAGCCTCCCCAAAAGTGGGTGGTACTGAACTAGGATTGGGTATGGCCAGGAGATGTATAATTCAGACAATCCTTCGTACAGTCTCTGCCAGCCAGGGTTTGTTTGAGCAGGGAGAAGACATAGATCAGTCTGTCCCTTGGGATCAATACATGTAGAACTGATAAATGAAATTGTTTTTAATTGTTCACTTTATTAATGTAACTTCTGTTCACCATTCGCTACACTTGTCTACATTGTAACTTCTGTTCACTGTTTGCCATATTGTAATTCAAACCCCATTTTAAAACACTCACTCCACTTTGTAAAAGCTTCCTCCAACCTTCATTTTTGCAAACCCTGCTGTAATCTTATTAGTTAGTTTAGATGTGTGAATGAGGCATGTATGGATGATGGAATCAACCTCCAGCCCCAGCCTGTCGCTGGATTTGAGATAAAGTTCAACTACCAAGGGCTGAAGACCAGACAACAGCCCTAACAAAGTAAAAAGCATCCACCCTAAAAAGAAAAGGACAAAAAAAACAACAGAAGGAAGATCAAAGCCAGGTTCAATGCTGAAAGTCCACACTGCAATTGACGGGTGATCAGTCCAAACCCAGAGGCAGCGTGACACAGCAAGACCTATAGACTTTGAATCCAAACTAAAAGCCTGTAAAAAAGAAGGGTGAGATGAGAGACTTTGGGTAACACTCTGCTGCCAACATGGAGCCAGCCACCTGATGATTGATTTAACAACAGCAGAATGAAGCAACTCCCATGAACTAACAATGGGAAAAATCCCTATAAAGCTGGACTCTGAAGACTGAGGACTTTGAGTCTATGGTTCTGCTGCCAGCCTCCAGGAGCATCAGGTGCACCTGACCCGGACTCGGCTCCACTCTTGTATACAGGGTACCTGGCCAGTATTCTGTCACAAGCAATTTTAGGCTGGTAACTATAATATCCATACAGAACTTGTATGAATGATTGTGTGAGTGAATGAATATATATATATATAAATTAAAAAAAATTCCCTCTCACCCCTATGGGTGGTATGTGTCTTCCTCAACCTCGGGTCCTCTACCAGAGGCCTGGGAGTTTGAGGGTTCTGAGCACTATCTTAGCTGTTCCTAGCACTGCACTCTTCTGGACAGAGAGCTCTGATGTTTTCCTGGGATCTGTTGGAGCCACTCACCCAGCTTAGGAGTCACAGCCCCGAGTGCTCCTACCACCACTGGACCGCTTTGGCCTTCACTTTCCACATCCTCTCTAGTTCCTCTTTCAGGCCCTGGTACTTCTCCAGCTTCTCATATTCCTTCTTCCTGATGTTGCTGTCACTTGGCACTGCTATATCTATCACCACCGCTGTCTCTCTTGCCCTCTTGTCGTCATTTACCACGATGTCTGGTTTGGACTCGCGCAGTACCTGCCTGTCCTCTGAATCTGGACGAAGTCCCACAGAATCTTAGCCCTGCATTCTCCACAACCTCTGTGGATCTCCCATCTGGTCTTGGGAGGGTCTAGCCCATACGCTGTGCAGATGTTCCTATACACAATGCCAGCACTTGGTTGTGCCGTTCAGTGTATGCTGTTCCTGCCTGCATCTTACATCCTGCCACTATGTGTTGGACTGTCTCTGAGGCCTCTCTGCACAGTCTGCGCCTTGGGTCCTCTCTAGTGTGGTAGACCCTGCTTCAATGGATCTGGTGCTCAGTGCCTGTTCCTGTGCTGCTATGATCAGTGCCTCAGTGCTGTCTTTTAGTCCAGTCCTTTCCAGCCACTGGTAGGATTTCTCAATGTCAGCCACCTCAGCTATCTGTCGATGTACATCCCATGCAGGGTCTGTCTTGCCATGGCACTTCTTCTGCTTGGTCTTCCTCCCATGTCTGCTGCTGCCTCAGGCATCTCTCTCAGCAGCTCATCTTTGGGGGCCATCTTACTGATGTACTCCTGGATGTTCCGGGTTTCATCCAGGACATGGCCTTGACGCTCACCAAGCCCCGCCCGCCTTCTTTCCGGCTGGTATACAGTCTCTGGGTGTTGGACTTGGGATGGAAACCTCTGTGCATTGTGAGGAGCTTCCGAGTTTTCACATCGGCAGCCTCCATGTCCTCCTTTGGCCAGCTCACTATACCGGCAGGGTATCTGATGACTGGCAGGACGTATCCGTTGATGGCGTGATCTTGTTCTTCCCACTGAGCTGGCTCTTCAGGACCTGTCTTATCCTTTGGTGATACTTGGATGTTGCTGTCTTCCTTGCCTCCTCATCGTGGTTTCCATGTGACTGTGGGACGCCAAGGTACTTGTAGCTGGTCTGTATGTCTGCTATGTGGCCTGCTGGTAGTTCCACCCCATCAGTCTTGACTACCTTCCCTCTCTTCACTACCATCCGGCCACACTTCTCCAGTCCGAATGACATCCCGATATCCTCACTGTAGATCTGCGTCAGGTGGATTAGCGAGTCGATGTCTCATTCATTCTTAGCATACAGCTTGATGTCATCCATGTAAGGGAGGTGGCTGATGGTAGTTCCACTCCTGAACCTGTACCCGTATCCAGTCCTTGTGATTATCTGGCTGAGGGGTTTAAGCCTATGCAGAACAGCAACGGGGACAGTGCATCACCTTGGTATATGCCGCACTTGATGGCCACTTGTGCAAGCTGCCTTGAGTTGACTTCTAGTGTTGTCTTCCATAGTCCCATTGAGTTCTTGAGGAAGGTCCTTAGTGTCCTGTTGACTTTGTATAGCGGCCAGACGTTCACAGATCCACGTGTGCGGCATTGAGTCGTAGGCTTTCCTGTAGTCAATCCAGGCTGTGCTCAGATTGGTCTGTCTAGACCTTGAGTCTTGGGTGACTGCTCTATCTATGAGCAACTGGTGTTTTGAGCCTCTGGTGTTGTTCCCAATGCCCTTCTGAGCTGTGCTCATGTACTGGCCCATGTGGTCCTGTAGTTTGGCAGCTATGATGCCTGATAGACTTTCCATGTTGTGGGGAGGCAGGTTATTGGCCGGTAGTTGGACGGTTCTGTTCCCTTGTAGTTGGACGGTTCTGTTCCCTTATATATATATATATATAAGTAATCATAGGAATAAGTAGCCAAACAACGTTGTTTGCTGTTATTTTTTATTTTGGTATTTACAATAAATGTGACAAATGTCTTGTCCCCTTTAATAAGATCCTGCTAGTTTTTATTGTTATAACATACATACTTCCAGGCTGCCACAGGGAAAGGTAAATTATACATCCCTGACTCAGCTTATGCTCATTTGGCCAATGCTATTTTCACTGTCTGCATATTATAATAGGGATGAAACAGGTGTATGAAAAATCTGGGCTTCATTCTACACTGAACTATTCACACACAACTGCTCTTGACTTACATAGGAATTGCATACCTATACATGAGGCCAGAATGAACTTTCTATTTTAAGATTCCTGTTTATCAGTAAACTGGACTGTCAAAATCTCTCATTTTCTTTGGGAATCTGCCTTATATAGATGTGTTGTAGAGTAGAAGATACTTTACTACAAGAAAGATAATTCGGGGGGGGATGAGTTTGAATAATTTTAGGGGGGAATAATTTTAGGGGGGGCATGAATTATTCAGGATAAATGTTTATGCTTTTCACTTGACTTTGCTTTCCCACAATAAGCACACCCACAAATACAAAAACATCCCTATAAATTAATCCAGTTTCTCCTACAGCCTGGAAGAGAAGAAAGAGAGAGAGAGAGATGGTTTTATTCCTATTTTTAAATACTTGGATAGCACTCAAATATAACATTGAATGGGATCATATCAGGTGATAGATTCAATAAAAACTGATAGCTCCAGTGGGTTAATTAAGTCAAATGAAGACACATATCATAGTATACAAATATATACATAAAGGTACAAAACAATTCACTGTGCCTTTAATGCACATTCCCATAATTGAGGCACTGAAAAAAATGCAATAGGACCTACAGGTGTATTGTGTCACAGTTCAAGACAATACTCCCTAGAGCTCCAGATACAACATGTTCTTCCTCAGAGAAGTAGGACTATGTCTGTTATCTTCCTTGTCCTTGAGCTCCCACAGGACCCAGGCAAAACCTGATCCTGAATGTTCATGAAGACTCACGAAAGCCCTTCCAAGGTATTTTCTAAACAGGGTTAGATGGGCATAGTCAGGGCCTATAAGAATGGACATACAGAGCGTGCTATTAATGATCATGAGGAAATCTTTATTACAAGCAAATTCCACTTGCTATTGAAGTCAATAGGGTAGCATGGGTGTAACTAAGAGCAGAATTTGAAAAAAATGGTGCGTCTATGTGGTACACTCCTAAAATACATGCATCATAAAGAACATTTTACTGAGAACTATGCAGCTGTATGAAATTTTAATTGTAAACTGCTGTGATCCACAAGCACAGTAAGATCCTGGCTGCTCTGGACATGCCGATACACCAAGATTTCAATTAAGTATCCTCCTCCCAACTCAAATCCAGGAAGCTTTTTTGGAACCAACAGGGACAAGACCCTAAATTCCTTATTCAGTTAAAACTCCCAATGACTTCAACAAAAGCCTAAGTACAGATATGTTCATATGAACACATTTCGACATGCCATCCACCTTTTCAATGCACACAAAAGTATTAGTAAGAATAGTGTATTTGCCTATACAGTTTCTTTTCTAAAACTGTGCACTTGAAAATTAGGTGTAAAGGTTCTTTGCAAGAAACCTTTGTCCTCACATATTATAATTCTCAATTTCATATGTTTATTTCATTATTCCTTTGAACAAACAAGTTTAGTCATCATTATGGGGTTCAGTGATTTAAAGCTGCAGGAAGTAAATAAGAGCACTCTGTATAATCAGTAATGGAACGAGAAAAAACCCCAAACCTTTTCAAGAGGAAGCATTAAAAGTAAATTTGCCTTTGTAAAAAGTTTTGTATATTTGGAAGGAGACTCCAGAGCAGCATCCCTGCTATCACAAAATTGCTGTGCAATGTGGCTTACTGGAGTCTCTCTCTGTCTTGTTTTCCACTGCAGGAAATCCACAACTAGCTGTTCAGGCTTTTGTCTGTTTCGTGAAGGTCAGTGTTCTCTCATCACATTATTCCTGTTCTCTATTGCTGTGAAATCCCCCCTAGTTCATAGGGATCACTTGAGCCTAAACATGAAGCTTAAGTGGGTATATAAGGACTTCTGCAGCTAGAATTACTTTCACCCTACAGGTACTTTTAAAAAAAATTGTCATATTTAGAATACCTAGTGGCAAAATCAGCTTTGTGCTATACAAGCCACAACTATTACCAAAAAGCCCGAGTATGTGTTTGAGACAGACATATTCGTGTCGCCTAGCTGTATGAAGTAAATTTACAAGTAACTTTTCCCTTTTAATATAAAAATCCAATTACTACTATATCTGCAATTGTAAACAGCTCACGCTGAAACTACAAATAAGATACTTCATAAATCAAATTAAAGGTCTTTCAGTCAAGACCTGGGTTTCTCCTGTAAGAGCTGGAAGCATCATAAATGCATAGACTAAAATGTGCTACTCAACTCCCAGCCTAAGTAATTTGGCTGGACACTGAGGGACTCCAGCGGGGAGGCAGGGAGCAGAAGGAAAAGACAGACTTGACCACAAAGAAGCAGCAGCGCCACTCCACAAGCATTACTCCAACATGATGGCCACAGAAACGTGTCTAGCCACTGTGCATGGGGAAAAGCAAGAGGAACTGTCTGTGATATTTGTGCCTGGGGTAGGGCCATTTCTCCACAGAAGTTACACAAGTTATTCTTAGACATGGCATATGGTGTGCACAGAAACTGATACTCCACTGTGAAGCATATAGTCTGCATATTTTATTCATATTCCAGAAGTGATCCTGGTGAATGTGGGCCATCCAACATAGAGTGACAGAGGGAGAATAACATCACTCCACATCATTTTAATTTTTAATATTGAGCTGCACTTGAGATCCCAAAGAATAAATTCAGCACAATATACTATTAACTGAATTAACCAGTGCAGTGAAAGACAAATGTGTAGGACTAGGGCGGCAAACTAGACAGCCTATTATTAACACTGACAAACTCAGAAGCAATTCCAACTGTACAGTAAGTATGAGTAGATCTGCCAGAAGAAACTGCTAGAGATCAAGACACTGCTAGAAAAAATACCATTCTCCTCCTGCAGTTGCCATCTAGTAAGCTCACAGGAAACTATGAGTGGGTGGGGCATGGAACAATTCATGTGTTTGCTTTCTAACGTACATAATCGGCTACTTTTTTCAAAATATGTTTTCTCAGAAGAGACTATATTAAGGAAGTTTAGGAGCATTGATTTTGCTGCTTCATGTATCGGAATGACTCTGGCTTTTCTCAATGACCAATAGACAAGAGGCCAGATCCAAAGTGCTCCAAAGTTAGTGAAAGTTCAAGATCTGGGTCCAGATCAGGATCTGAATTTCACAACTCTGGCCTATTGCCAGTTATGACTCAATGGCAATCATACTGGTGGAGTTAAACTTTCTGATCTATAGCTTTGTGTATTTGGAGTGAATTTATAGCCAAAAAGCTGCTTTTCTCAGTGTTAACTTCTTGAGTGATTTAAGCTGGAACACATTAGACTCAGGAAATTTAAAAAGGTACAATTACCACACTTATTGTTTCATATTATAAGTGATGGTATATCATAATCATGATTCAGTACAACAGGAGTGGCCCATAAATCCCCACAGATAGAGTTAGTCTCACTACCAGCAAAATATGATTGGTTTTCTGAGGTAACAACAACTTGAAAATATTACGCAGACATCAATTTTGACCTAATACAGACATATGTTACTTGTGGCCCCTGCTTATCAGTCACTTTGATCACCAACACAGACAGACACAAAAGCCAATGGTAAATATGCAGCTACCCTCACCAACCTCTTTTAGATGAACAACTGAAACAGCTGATATCATGCTATGGATAAGTTATGGCTTTTTCTTGGACAAAAAGAGCACTGTCTCAAGGAAAACAAATCAGAACTGTCCCTTATGAGACAAATCATCCCTCACACAAAGGCCATGGAAGTCTCCTCCCCAAAAAAAAGATTATGGCCTTGTCGTCACACACAGAGTTACAGCAGCACAGCCACACAACAATTGTGGCTCTCCTGCTATTCCACTGGAATGGGAATTCAAGGAGGGGGCTACTCTCCCACCAAGTACATCTGCCCAGTGTTCAGTTCAAGTATTCAGGCTGAACTATATGAATGTTAATTTCTGACTTTTGCTGCTGGTAGTGATATTAAATAAATATATATATATGCCTAACCTGAAGAACCGATAATGGCAATTTTATTTTGGAATGAGGAGTGGAAGGGTGTCAAAAACAACTATGACCTCTACTCTATGACATCCCAAAAGTACTATTTGGTGCATTATTTGATAGATATGGAAATTCACTGCAATATCCTTGAAAGACCTTCTAGTATTAATTTTACATATTATGGGTTGGGATTACATGTAATCTCTCACAGCGGTGGGGGAGGGAGATGGAATAGATATTGTAACTCCATGCAGTATCTTTGGAGTCCATTGTTTTGAATGAATGGTTCACGTATGATGGTGTTGTAGTCCATTGAGAGGGTTACCACAGCTCCTCCAGGAATTAGAAACAGTGGGCAGTAATTAAGTAATTAAGACAAATTAACCAGGTTGTAACTTCCCCCATCTAGGGACACTTGCATATACTAGTTCAAACTGGATTCTCCAGAGACCAACAGACAAAGAAAGGACTTTTGGATAGCTAGCCTCAGTTTAAACTGACTTAGGGCCTTCTTTCTGATCCAGCGAATGAACAGACTTGCTATGAGTATAAGAACATTCTTTATATGTTTGCTCTGAAATGCTTTCAACCTTAAAAATACACTTACTTGCTTAAAAGGAGCTGGGTGGTAACTTTTAACTGCTGGCAGCACATTGGTTGTAGGCTCTGGAGAGAAAGCAAAGCACAGACACTGCCCTTATAGGCAGTCTAGTTTGCTGTTCAACTTGTTCAAGCAGGTTTAAAGATTCCCAGTCAGGAGGGAGTAAGATATGAGTCTCAACCCAAAGGAGGTGAAGCTGGAAGCCAGAAGCCTAAAAGTGCATGCCCTTCATGGACTACGGAGGGGAAATACAGGCACAGTTGCCTTGAAACTGAGACACATTATATGTCAGTGAAGAGATCAGGAAAACGTCAAAAATGAACTTCAGACATCCAAAGACAGGATGGAGGGCAGGAGGGCTAGATTGTCAATTGCCTATATCTTATTCGATCATTTACACCAGTGCGTGTAAAACACTACAAAATCTGAATGGAAACATTTTACCCCTAGTTTTCATTTATTTTGTAGCAGTGTAAGTGACTGTACAAGGTGCTGGAATAGAGAATCAGGCACTGGGATTTTTGTTGCATTGAAAAAAAATCCAAGGTACAGTAATGCAAACAGGAACCTCTGACTTCTATTTGACACACTGGAAAAGCATTATGCTGTGGAAAAAACAGCTCATGGAGAACAGGGGAAATGGTTTGGGGAGATGAATTTTTTTCATTAGCATTTTGTGTTAACTATATACACACAGTTCAAGCCTTGTACTTTAAGGGAATTCAGCAATTACTTTTTCAGAAACAAAAATTATTTTTTTTCCTCGAAGAAAAGAAACCCTCCCCAGTCCCCTTTTCATCCATATTCATTATCCAGTAACACTGGCATGGGACTTGAAGGAAAGCCAGATATGTGCTGCACAGACACTCCAGCTTTACCTGGGCCCCGGGCAATAGGGGGACTGAAATATTGCTCCTTTTTTGCTCCCTGAGTATCATTCCTCATGCCTTTATGCTGACTGCTGAAGAGGTTTTAAAGACTCTCCTCCCTGCCTAATATATATATATAGCCTCATATTTGAAGAATATGCATCAGATGCAGAGGAAAACGTGGACCTTCCAAGGTTCAAGGGATTCAGTGCAGCATCCATTCTCTTAAGGACTTACTACTAGTCAAGGAAAATCTTCAGCAACAGTTCAAATTTTATCAGACAAAAGTGCCCATACATTATTAATTACTCTTACCTCATACCTGTAACATCAGATGTGGAATGCAATTTACTACAATTAAACATTCTCTGAAGGAAGTTGAACTAACACACATTTTTTAAAATGTATTTATCGTCTTGTTGTATTTTCACACATTCAGGTAATTCTAACAAACAAGCCGCAGTAACTGGAGCTCAAGAACACAGGAAGCAATCACTGCTTTATATATACAGATAAGCAAGTTGTATATGGATACGTAAGTTAAAAAGTGAGTAATTCAAGTCAAATTATAGCAAAGGCTTCTTTGTAACTCAACTGGAAAGGAATTGTCTATGCCTGAATTAAGAAGCAGTGTGGTCTAGCAGATAAGGCACTGGACTAGGACTCAGGAAATCTGGATTCTATTTCTGGCTGTGCAACTGAGGTGCAGAGCCAGGAATGGCTGTGACCTTGGGCGAATCACTTCACTTCTCAGTGCTACTGTTCCTCTACCACTATATCTAGTCTATTTAGACTGTAAGCTCTTTAGATCAGGTTTGTCTCATAGCAGGTGTTTCTTCAGTGCCTGACCCAACAGGCCCCCATCTCAGTTGTGACCCACAGGTGCTACTATAATAATTCAACAAATAGTAATAATAGAAACTTCTTTCAGAGGCTGGCATCTGCGCATAAACTTACTTACAGTGGTTTGGTTCCTAGTTTTTGTTTCATCTTAATAAGCCACAAATCTGTTCTGAATATACCTTAACTACTGGGCATATGCCAAATTATAATACTGCTGTGGTCACTGTCAGAAGTTGGACAGCTGAACAATTACAGTAGTTCTTGAGAGTGATCCCATATTTGAAGTAGGTTCTAAGTGCAGGAGTGTTGCAGCAGAGTTCATTGTACCTGCAAATTGTATGTAAATTTTTTCATGTCTCCCTCAGTATACTGCATTTATGGACTATGAAAACCCAATGAAAAAGATTTTGGGAAAACAATCCATAAGATGTTACACAGTTTTAAAATTTAATACACAGTCCTTCCTTAGCATGAGAACAAAAATAAAAATTCTGCTAAATTATAGGAAGCTTTTTAAATGAAAATACAAATGTCATTACTATAAAGGGAAGGGTAACAGCCCTCCTGTGTACAACACTATAAAATCCCTCCGGCCCAGAGGCACCAAAATCTTTCTTACCTTTTAAGAAGCTCAGGTAACCTGGCTGACACCTGACCCAAATGACCAATAAGGGGACAAGATACTTTCAAATCTTGGGGGAGGGAGGGAAGGCTTTTGTTTTGTGCTCTTTGTTTTTGGTGGTGTTCGCTCTTGGGACTAAGAGGGATCGGACATCAATCCATGTTCTCCAAATCTTTCTGAACAAATCTTTTATATTTCAAACCTGTAAGTAACAGCCAGGCAAGGCATATTAGTTTATCTCTGTTTTCTCAGCTTGTGAATGTTCCCTTTGCTAGAGAGATGTTTATCCCTGTTTTGTTGTAACTTTGAAACTAAGGCTAGAGCGGGTTCCTCCGGGCTCTTTGAATCTGATTACCCTATAAAGTTATTTTCTATCCTGATTTTACAGAGGTGATTTTTACCTTTTCTTTTTAATAAAATCCTTCTATTAAGAACCTGACTGATTTTTCCATTGTCCAAAGATGCAGGAGTTTGAGCCTTTGATCCAATTGGTAACCAATTGGTTAGGAAATTATTCTCAAGCCTCCCCAGGAAAGGGGGTGTAAGGGCTTGGGGGGATATTTTTGGGGAAGAGGAACTCCAAATGGTCCTTTCCCTGTTTCTTGTTAAATCACTTGGTGGTGGTAGTGTACCAGGTTTTAACCTAAGCTGGTAGAAATAAGCTTAGGGGGCTTTCATGCGGATCCCCACATCTGTACCCTAGAGTTCAGAGTGGGGAAGGAACCCTGACAACAAATGTTATAAGTAAACACTGAGGATAATTCTTTTTGTTCTACAGAACCATTAGCTAGAGGAAGGAGTACAGCTTACAGAGGAAGTAGAATTTGTTGACATTTAACTGCTTTTAGTGTTCTTGTGAACTAGAAGCAATTAAATTATGTTTAAGACATTTTTGCTGTAAGTAGTTTCCATTTACATTCCTAGAAATAGTCACCCAGCTATTTTATTGCATTGTCGGGAGCCCTGTAGCAACAGAACAAATATTAAGCAACTCTCTGCTTGCCATCTTCAAAGCTGGAAACCAAAGGCTTGAATCAATTTAATTACATCAGTGTTTCTCAGCCACCACAGAAGATAGTATTGTTCTCAAGTCCGAAGGGTCTTTTCCTACCTCCCCCACAACAGTCTCTAAATAAGCCTATAAATTCTTGCTCTGTAGCACATGAATTATCAGTAACTTCAGAATAAATGAAGATAAAAACAGTTGAATATTTAAACGTGTAGCTACTCCATCCCATGATAGATCGTTTCAGACCAAAATTCATTTTTTTCTTTGATATCTACTACTGCTATAAACTTCCAGTTTATCATATAACATTACAATTTATGGTATAACCAGCTTGTGTACTGACTATAAACCCTTTGTCAATGCCACTGTAAAGACTTTATAGTCCATAAATAATAGAAGAGCGATAGTATCTATCCTTCTTATTTCGCCCATCACATCTAGTATATACGACTCTGAGCATGTCAAAAATAGGTTATCCTAAATATAGGTTATCCTAAAAATAAAACTTGGTGCATTTCTTTGCCTATAAACAAATCTCATTAAAATATTAACGCATGGGATCATGCATGGGAGGCTCCATTCATATGCTGCAGTCCAGGAAAACCAGAAATATGAAAAGAATAATCATGCCTTATTATACCATTAAAATATGGCCAGGAGACCACAAAACCTAACTTCTAGATCCTAAATTATCAGACGGAAGGATGGATTTGACCCCCTTCCAGATAATCACCTAAGGAGGAATTCACTTACAATTCTACCAATATCACCCACCCACCCACTTCCCCTATTTTTCCTCTGAGTCTAAGTTTTCTTAATGAGAGGTTCCCCCCCCCCCCAACTTGTTAGTGAATCAAGACCCAGTTCGGAAAATCACAAGCACATGTTCACTTTCAAGTCCCATTGAAGTTGATGGTACTTAATCATGGGCTTAACATGCTTTGCTGAACACTGGGTCCCTTGCCATTAAATATATTGTGACTAACCTTATGCAGTGGCCAAGGAGGATGGAGTGGATATAAGAATCTGCCATGCATGCCCCTCCATCGCCCTACGTAGGTGCTAGTCACAATGTCAATCTTCTGAGTCAGTGAAAAAAAGAGTGCTTGAGGTTCGCCACAACAATGATGCCAACATCTCACACTTCTCCCCCTACGCTCCCCAAAAGAGTGTGGGATCTTCACACCCAGTGCAGAGTTATTCCTCCATTGATCCTTGACCATATGTGATATTGATGTTCCTTCATTCTCCTGATGGATCCCAGTTTAATAAGGGGAAAAAATCATGTTCCTTTCACATTTCCCTCACCATTAAGGGGCATAGAAGGAGCATCTTTTCCCATTGAATGGGAGAACTGACCCCTATGTGGGATCAGGAGACTCCCACATCTTCAGGTTCTAAGAATAGACCTTTTTTCTGCCTGGAAGTTTGAATGGGGAAGGCTTGATCATGTTTCTCTAGCACTGCCTGGTATTGGGTCCATTCTAGTGCCACTGCATCAACGGTAGGGATGCAAATGTATGTGGAGGTAGCCCATCTTTAAATACATTCAAATATCTTGGCAGAGCATAAGACACAATGAAGTCTCAGGTGAACCCTTTGGGAATTCCAGCAAAAAGACTGCCTAGTCTCCAGTTAAACAGGCCTATTATCTCTCACTCCCCATGAGAAAGTGAAGCAGAACTGATTTGATTAAGAGCAGATTAACCTCTCTAACACAGCTACCCAGGGTTTTACACCTGTCACTTTAGTATGACAATTTATATTTATTCAAAAAGCCATGAGACAGTAAATTAAACATTGCCCTAATTAGAAAAATGTCATATGTTACAGTGGGGGAGCAAACTGATCTAATTTTCAAATAGGTCTTGTACAAAGTATGTTTCAGTACAGCATTACCATGTGTATAGTTAATACTGTTACACAGTCCTTTCCAAGTTGAATGCCTTGGTGACATAGGCAGAGAACTATCCAACAATAAGTCTGAATTATATTCAAGTTGCACTGTAACTAAATTTTTGCTTAGGATATCTAAATATTCCCTTCTCGAAACAGGATACCTCAACTATTCTGGTAGTAATTATGCACTCTAATCCAACAATACAAATTGGCCAGAAATTACTGAGCTCTGTTAGAACACAGTCCTCATCACAAAGTTTGTTATTGTGAAATAGGCAAAGATATCCAGTAGGTTACGATACCAGTTGATACATAGTTGTCAAATGACAATTTGAATTAAAATTGTTTCATGACACAAACAGTGATAGATGACTTCAAATCATTCACAAAGTTACCTAAAGTGAACTATCGGAACTTCTTAGATTTACAAGAAAGCTGGAAACCTTATGACAATATCTGGTACTTATATGTCTATTTCAGACAGGAAATAAGAGAAGAGAGCAAAAACTTCATAATTAAAATAATAGTCTAACCTTTTAGAACATTCAGTTCTGTTTTCTTTAAGCTGTAGACTAAAATTGAATTGTGATTTATACTCAAGCTGGTGGAATTTTTTCCAAACTTGGCCAAAAAACGGAAAAATGGCATTTTAAATAGAATGTTGGCAGCATTTTCTTCCTCTCCTTTAAAAAAATGCTCTAACTTTTATTATAGCTTTAATTCTCTTGCTGTATAAAAGTGTTTTGCATACAATGACAATGACACATAATGTAGTGACACTTCTGGTAAATGAAGCAGATACTATGTGTAAAATTCTGCTCTGTTACTCTAGGGCAAAGCCTATTGACTTAAGGGGACTTCACTATGCAGAAAAGCATAATTTAGCCCATTGTGCTCAATTTTGGACATTTAAACCTGTTTTGTTTATTGAGTGTAGGATTATTGGGTAGGGTACTGGCCCTTGTAAAGTACCAGGAAAGTTTAACTTCAGTGTGGGGCATCCATTAGATATAGGCAGCATCAAAATCAGCTTAGATTTGGTACAATAAATTTACAGATGTCTACCACAGTTACCAGATTGGGGCATTATCCTGAACCCACTAAAATCAAGAGGTCTCTAGGCTCTACTGAAATAAAAATAAAGAACAATAATGAAGGTAAGGAATGGAGAACATCACACTCCTTTTCATTTCAAAGCTCTGTCACGGCACAAGCTAAGGGCAGTCTGTTTAAATTGCTTAGAGGGGAAAAAAGTTTGTAATCTGCTTCCATTTACTCCCAAACTAGAATAAAGTCATGGATATTAAATAGCAATTTTTTGGAAAGGCATTTTGATTTCACAAAAAAACCCATGTAGAACCATTATTCCAACAGATTTTTCATTTATCATATAATTGTGACATTGATTCAAAGATCTCAAAGCAGCAAAGATTAAAATTAAGCCTCCTGCTCTCACAATTCTGTTTAAAGTGTAATTTGACTGTACTGCTTTAATCCCTTTTGCTTTTGTATTCAAAATATTTTTGACTTTTCATATGTAGAAATGTAAAACCTCAATAGATAATAAAGGAAACCAGGTTCCTTTTCCTCCATTCTGACAACTAAAGTGTATCCTTTTGTAAGGTTTCTACATGCTAAGGTGCCCTGTGACACTCATCTTAATATAAAATAAAGCTTAGCTTATGATGTCTTCCAGGTTCACATGAGTTTAATTCTCATCCCTCGCAACTAGATAGAATAAGAACAGATGGACATATCTGATATTTTGAGAGCTCATTCAGGACACAGACCTATAATAATACAGAGCAGAGATTTATAATAGTCTAAAAGTATTTGTAGGACAGTGTTTAAAAGTATGACTAATACATTGTCTGAATAAAGACTAAGGACCCAATCCTGGACTCCTGAGCCTGCAGGGAACTACTTGTGGGATTGGGCCCAGGTTTGGCATAAAAAAGCAGGTGATAGCTAGTAGGGATGGATGAACCAGATTAGCAAACTAAGAACCATCCTAAACTTTAATAAATACAATCCATATTGAATGTGTGTCTTATTAAATTGTTGAAACCATCAAGACGCTATGAATACAGAACAGTAAGTGCCAAGTGAACTCTGACACAAAGTAACATTGCAAGTTGACATCATATAGATTCCATTCATTGATCACGTAGAAGTACTACTGGTCACTTCAGAAGCCTGTTAAACCTTAAACAAACATTTTTTAATTATCACTGTTGCACAAACCTTAAGAGATGCTGAGATTTGGTTAAGCAATCAAAAAATGTTCAGTTAATTTCTGTTTCTTTTAATGCATCTTGTACCTCCAAACTTCTAGATACCTAACAAAACCTCTTGAAACTTTTTGATAGTAAAAGTTAGTTAAGAAGTATTAAGAGGTTTCTGACAGCCAACATTATGAGAAAGGCAACAATCATTCCAATGAAGGAAGGGATGCAACAAAGTGCATCTTCTGACCTAATCCAATCACTCACCTTTATGATCTTTGTTTGTTTTAACAGATAACATCCAGACAACAAAGGATCATCAGTAACAGAGGTAGGAGGGAAAAATATTTTAGGTACTTTACAATGGTTCTTGATTTATAGATGTAAAAGAAGAAAGAATCATAAAAATTCTGCAAACCATCACAACTTGGCATAAAAATAAAAAAAATCTCCAAATAATTTTACACTCTTTTAAAGGTCACTAGATCTAAGCAGGAAAAAACCCCTCCCAAGTATATTAAATTTCATAGATACTATATCTTTTTTTATTATAACAAAACCTTCCAGGTTTTTATGCACAAAGAACTAACACTATAAATATATGGACACCCACATAACATTTTTAAATGACCTAGCTTTTATAGTGTGGCTGATTTGTTACTTAAGTCATAGCTGTCAACTCTAAACAGCCTTTGTTTCCTTCTAATTTCTTGAGAGAGTAAGTAGATACATATACAACCTGAGAGATGCACACAAAGGAAAGATGCGCAGAACATCTATAGAATCTATGATTCTATGAATCTGTCTGTTTTGCCACCCATCTTCATTTCCAAGTAAGGTTAGGTTTTCAGTAACATAGCCTGTTGCCATATTCACTGAATTCTGTGCAAATCAGGTTCAGTCCCGTACATCTCACTCATCACTAGTCATCTTAATTTTCTCAATATTTCACAAAGGTTTAGTGAGTGAAATCTATGTTCAAGTTACCTAACACATCCTGTTCCAACCCTCTGTTCTCAGTTACTTATAGTTTTGCTAAATTTTAACTGTTCAGGCTGAAGTTTTCCATGCATGATCTCTGCTGTAGGTTAAATTTTCTGGAAAGATTCAACAAAAATAATTCAAAGCTGGTTTTGAGACCCAGCTCAGGAAAAATGTAATGTTGGTAAAGCTACCTATTTCTTCCTATACTTTTTTTTAATAGTTCTAAAGTCCACAAAATTTGGAGTAAGCACTTGACAGAAAGCATAGGACTGTGGTCATGAAGGTGAGTTTTATTACCCAGTGAATATCCAGCCATATTTGGCTGGGTTAAAAGCTTCTAAAAAATCACCACTTGCACATGCATATTGGAACTTGTTCAGCACTTCTCTGAATGTTCCAACTGCTTTGCACATGCCTCCAGACAGGGGATGGCCAAAGTGATTCTGCTCCTGCAATCACTTTGAAATGGGACAAGAAGACTTCACCAGTGGTTTATGTCAAATGAAAATATCCTGATTCTACGAAAGAGGATATTTTTAAGAGACTATAAAAATTGGGATAGTAATTCCAGGTCGTGGGTTTGGGGGTCAATGGGTAAAGGGCGGAAGATAAAAAAAAAGGCTGCTTACAAATTATCAGTTTAATAAAGAGAAGTTATGGACCATCAGAGGACAGATTTAAAACAAAAAGTTATGGAGTTTGTTTTCTAATTAAAATTTAGGGACATGGATCTGTGTGGAAGGGACAGAATAAAAGTAAACAAAAAAAGGGCATCTACTTTGTATACAACATGCATACTTCTCAGAGATGACAGGACCAGGTTATAAGAGGTACAGGTATGTCAGCTGTCCACAGTGTATTAGATATTCTTTTCTCTAAAGCAGTGGTTCTGAACCTGGGGTGCGGGATGCCCTTTCTGGGAGTGTGAAACATGCCAGATTTTTTTAGAAGGTAAATCATCGAAAACACAAATTAAGCACAGCCATGTAAGTAGGATTACTTTGTTTCATCAGACCTATGTATTTATTAACATTATACTTTTTTTAACGATTACCATAATATACAAATAAAAATATATCTAGGTTTAAGGGGTGCAAGAACATATTTTGATTTTTGAGAAGGGGTGCAAGAACATATTTTGAGAACCAATGGGGTGCAGGCTGCAGTAAAGGTTAAGAACCACTGCTCTAAAGCAAACTTACAAAAAAGAAGAGACTCTTAAATGTGGCAAAGGACTATCACCCTTTACAAAACAGAATCATCAGTCAACAGGGTTGTTTCCTTGTAACTGAGAACACATTCTGCTCTGTGGAAAATGAAAGTTACAAAAAAACAATTGCAGAAAAAGATAAGTAATACTGTGCATGGTAGCAATGCTGAGTAGGTAGAAAAAGGATACAGCAGAACTGAAGAGTGGCAAGCACATTTAAAGGTTAAAACTTCAAACGATGGGTTATAGGCATGAGCAAAAGTTGTAATCTCTAACACCTATCCACAGATGAAATACTTATATGTGCAAAACCCAGTTGTACAAAGTGGCAGACACACAAATAAATGCCAACTTAGTAAAGCGAACTATCCATTTTGTGATTGCATGATCCAGGTTAGTATTTAGATGGACCTAAAAGGTTAACAGACTGTAGCACAATCTGTGTTTCTGGTCTCAAGATAGAATACTACAGGATTACCCAGGATCCTAAATGAACATCCTTGTGTTTCCTATTGCTGAATTCTATCTCCTCTCTAGAATTACATACAGTACAGATGGATTATAACACATCTGAAAATTTGCCTCTTACTGTCTGATTCTGTAATGCCTATGAGCATTCCAAGCATTCAAAAATCATGAGTCAGCTCCAGCCCCCTGAAAATCAAAACATGAGATTGGCTTAAAAACCATGAGATTATAAAAATTATCATCTTGGGGTTCTTTTGGATGATTGTCCTTTATGATTCATGTTTTCTAGCTATACTCTACAACCATGAATGTTAGAATTCTTTTTTTTAAATTACAACTAGCAATCCTCCGACTACAGGAGTTTGCCTTTAAGAAAAACTAATATCATGCATTTCATAATTAAACCACAGTAGCACCCACACAATCATACTCTAGTCCAGAGGCAGTCTGCATGGCAGCTCTGCATACTCCATAGTGGCCAGTGGGTAACTTTTGCGAAAGTTGGTCACAAACAAAGTTTTAAAGCAAGGTTATATGCACTTGACCCATGACTGAGGTAGCCCTTTGAGACTGAAAGTAAGTATTGTTCTCCTTGATGTGTTTTTAGATTGCAAGTCGGTTATTGTCACCACAAGATTGATACCACAATCTCTATCACTGGGTGAATGAAACAAGAGCCCTTACAAAGGGGGGTAGGTGCAGGAGATACAAAAAGCTATCCCTGAGCCAGAAAGAAGAAATACATATAGGATGCATGTTTGGTGTCCTTAGAGCCAAAATAAGACTGTCAGAAGCTGAGGAAATAAAACTAAGCAAGAAAGGAAAGTGTTGAAATGAGGCTGAAATCCCCCTACACCTTTTTATGTAGCTCAAATGCTGGTAAGAGGAAATGCTGAGATGGCCATTTCAGTATTTTGTGGGATGTAGTTGGAACTGAATGATCAGATATGTGAATCCAATATGGTCCTTCACAAGCAGAAGTCAGCAATATGCCACATGTTGAACATTCCAAACACTAGTCTAATAAGCCTCGTTGCAATTTACAGTATGAAGAACTGGCTGGATGTTGCATCTCTCTTTGACAGATTGGGTAAAAAAAACAAACTTATCACTGTATTAGTTTCAAGATGGCAAATCACTTCCAATGCTTATGCTGCAGTCATGAAGGGAGTGCGAGCTCAGGAAAAATACCACTAATAACTTCCTTTGTTTTATGGGCATTATGGCATTTATTTCCTATTCCGTATTTTGTTTGGGTTGGATCAGCTGCATATTCCATTTGGATGCCTGATATCCAGATATGGTTTTCATGAAGGGGGCAGAACTCTGCACGATATTCCAGGGAAGGGGCATCTAGAAGCCAAAATTATGATCAGGGTGGATGACCATTGGGCTAGGCACTCCGCAAGCCCATAGTAAGGAACAAAGAGAGTACCCTTGCCCCCGAAAACAAATTTACAATTTATGCAGGAGAGAAAGGAAGAATTATCTCCACAATTTAGTTTGCTTTCAGAGCATCAGTCCTATTCTGTGATGGTATTAAAAACAGCATTAGCACATTCTTACTCCAGTAATTTTTTTCATAGCTAACAGAGAAGAGAGTCATCTAGAACACACACCGGATTCCATCACTTTATGAAGTACATGCTGATGTTGAAGGAGGTTTGGGTTTTTCTCCACTCACAGTATAAAAGATTAATTCAAAGGCAGCAAGAAGAGCCATTGAACCACTTCTGGGAAGTTCCTGTTGAGATATGACATTGGTCTGTTATCTTCACTGTTTAAGAAATCAGGTGACATTAAGGTATTTCTAGACTACTTAGTGTTCAGTAACCATAGGGTCCATTCTGGAACTTATTCTCCACCCATGTACTTCAGCCTCTTAGAGAGGAAAGAACTGGTTGCATTTTTTCCACAAACCAGAGTTCTATAAACATTTTGAACACTCACAACAGAATAAGAAGATCTGTTCAGAATTGCTCTAACCAGGAGTCATGCAAGGAAAAGAAGATTGAAACAATCCATGTATTTCTCTAGGTGAACGATGCACATGTGCTCTACTATACATGTGGTTGCAGGAGTAGCTTAAATAAATATTTTCTTGCTGAGGCACCTGAGGCAAAACCAGCCCATTACAACAGTGAACTCAGAAGCAGCTTATCAGTATGAACTTCATTCTCCTCTCACTCACCCGATTTACACAGGGTAACTCCAGTGAAAGAAATAAGCGACTAATCCTTCAAATGTATGTTTTACAATTCTCAGCATAAGGTATTGTGGTTTTTGTGTATCTGTTTGTTCTGGGGTTGAGGGGGGAAGTTGGAGGGGGTAGGGTTTGTAGCAAACTTTGAGACTCTACAAAGAAAATGCTAAACAAAACCTTTCCTCCATCCTGTAAGGACAGAGATGAGCATATTCATGGTTCTGAGATAGAGCACGACCAGCCCATTCAATGTCAGTTTTGATAACTGCCTTTGCATCTTCTCTCAGACTACAAGGTGATGGTGAACAAGAGAGGAGACCTGGTAGGCAAATAGGCGAAACAATTTAATGAAGGAAATTGTAAAAGGTGGGCTCCATTCAGGTACAGCCATAATGAAAGTTTCTCCAAATCCACCTCACTAACATGCCAACAACTTGACTTTGGAGGACTGTCTCAGGATACTTTGTTCTTCATGCCCACCGAATATTTTACAACTCTAATTAGGCTTCTAGAAAGGGTTACAATTGTGGTGCAAATACTTGTCCTCTGGTAATGAATTTCACTTCACACATCCCGCTGAACAGTCACAACTTGGTTTCGCAACCAACCAGACCAACATGACTTTGTTCAGCACTTACTTTGGTTCCCATCAGATTAACCTGCACTGGATTCAAATTAATGACAGAAGTGTGAAGAGATCAAATAATCCATTAACAATACTTTCAGTTCCACAGTCTAGACATTTCAAATAGTAAATGGTTTCACAGATGATAATTTGACCTTACTATTTTAAAACAAATCACTTCACTACTTCTTGTGTTACTGAAGTTTAAATCATCTGTCTTTTCTTTCTTTTCATAGTGAGAGAGAACATGCCTGAAACAGAAACTGTGTTCACAGTTTTCCAGTTTAATCAATTTAGTCCAGATGCCTGGCACAATTTTACTATTGATATTAGCTAATATTTGTTTCCACACAATTTTCTTAGAAGCATCATTAACATGAAAAAATGCAGATGAACGCTTCTTATTAGGTACTCAGCTTCTAGATCTTGGGCAACAGAGGTTATGTTATTGGCTACTATGTTTAAGAAAAGTTTTTTAGAATCAAATGGGTCATCAGTAAGAGAATGGAAATAGGCTGAACAACTGGTGGGGACAGAAAAACAGTTAAACTGAAATAAATGGACTGCAGGTTTTCGTAAGTAATAAAAACAGATTTTCAAAATACCTTGTGGCAGTTCTAGCAAAGTCGCATGGAATGCTATATTATTACCCCTTACATGAATGATCTGCCAGTTCTGGAGCTGAGGGCAAAACAGGCAGACAGTGTTATCTATTGCATAGGTCTTTAATGAGACAATGTGAGGTTCAAGTTGCACACCATGCAATATTTTTCTCCTCTGTTCAATCTATATGAAGTCGATACACTGCTAAAACCTAACATTTGTTGCATTTTTTCAATTTCGTTTCTGTCAATGTCCCCTAAAAGTGCTGAGCCTATCAAACTGACTTCGCCCGCACAAATTTCAATAACGGTGCTGTAGTGAAAAAACGCCATTAAGCAGAAGCTGTGCTTTAAGGAAGCAGCACAGCTTCTTATTCACATTACGTCTGTAAAAGCTTGTCTTCTCATCAAGAATTATAAAATTCTATAGAGCTGCATGCTAAAGCAATGTCTGGAGGCTTTATTCCTTTTTTATTGATAATACAACAAGAAAAAATGAGAAGTGTTAGATTACGGTTTTGTAATGAACAGGAATCTGCTGGAATTTTGTAACTTATAAAAAGACTGAGTATCTCAGAAGGTACTTGGGTAGCTGCAGATCTATGTGATCTGGTACATCACACTACATGCAGAAAATATTTAGGGATGGGTTGAGTCTATTCCATCTCCATTTAATTCTAATTCATTAATTTGTTATCTTGCTGGCTGATATCTTAAACCTTTCCAGCTGAAACATCAACTAGATATATAATCCAGTGTCTGATTCTTCATTATGATCTTACATTTTTGTGCTGCTTTTCATGCATGAGGATCCCAGAATGCTTTAAGAATTAAGGACCAATTTCTAAATGCCTTTCTGTGGTTGGAGCTAAAAAGGCACAGACAATATCTCCCCTTTTCCTATTATCCACAAAACAGCAAAGCAGGAATGGACCACTGTCTTGACCAAGGGCTTGTAAGCAGCTCCTGCAAATCCACAATCCATGACATGGCCAATCACTTCAGGCTGTCTTCGTAAGCTGGCACTGACTGTTTCATGCCCCATTCAAAGAGAAAATTTCCCAGAGACGTGGATGGGGAAAACAATGTCATTGGTCCACTCTCCCTCCACGCTGGTCTGCAGAGAAGGATCAACATTCCAGGGAGTGCAGAGCACACCAAAGCTTTCCACGGAAAAACTGTCTTCAGACTCATGATCTCTCCTGGTGATCCCACAGAGATGATACAGCTTCACACCAGCAACTGCACAATGCTTTGTGCAAATTGCTCTAGGCAGGGAGGCTACTAGCACTCCTCTAGTTGAGAAATACAGCCACAAGAAGTATGGCAAGTCAGAGCAAGACTAGGTTTCCATCCCTCTTGTGTACCATATAGAGTCTGGCAGTAGGCTTCAGGATGAAAATATGGCCGGGAAAGCAGGAGGACTAATGCTACCCTTTCCAAAACTGCAGTAAAAAGCCATTTCATAGTACATCTTCCCAGTGCTTCCTTGAGCCATTCTGCCAATGCAGGAGGAATGACCTGTGTAGTATTGATTTAAACCACTGCTGCAACTTCATATGGCAGATTGCTAAATAGCTTACTACAAGTGTGACAAGGAGTGAAGGATATGGTATTTCGCTCAATGAAACCAGAGGAGTTAATCTTATGGAGACAGAATAACAACTCAATTTGGCCATTATACCAAGACTAAAATCCTCTAATATTACCAATAAAAAGTGGTTTGGTATTTTTAAAGCTACATAGTTAAGAAGATTTGCCTAAACTAGGCACACAATTTTAACTTATTGAGACTTTTTAAAAAAAAGTGTCTCCACTAATTTTCAGTGTCTTAGCATTTTGGTGCCCAAATAGACACAACTAGGGCCTGATTTTCAGAGGGTTTGAGCACCTGTAACACCAAGTTATTGGAAACACTGGAGGAAAAAAGGAAGTCAGGCCACAGGTGTCAAATTGGGCACTTAACATTGGCAGATTCTTGAAAATTTAGGCCTGTGTTCAGAGTTAGGAGTACTGGTGCACTCTGACATTTTCATAAGGTGGCACTTGTCTGTAAAGAACCTCATGTATGCTTAAATGAAGGCATAAAGGACCTTAGAACAAACACAAGCAGACAGTTCTAGGGTGAGGCAATTTAACAGTGTATGACATGTGCTTCTAAACTTAGGCAATGGATTTCCAACTAAGGAGCCAAACTGCAGAGAAAAGTTTGACTCCAGACCTTAGTTTTTAAACAAACTATTTTAATAAACTTAAATCTAATGCTCTATTCTGTGTTGTATAAAGAAAACTTGCTGGGGGATATAGACATTATTTTCATTAATATTATTAAAATTTTCCCTTGTATTAATGAGTTTTATAAAATTTGAAAGTCATCAACCACAAAAACATCTCTCTCATATTATATATATCAGATACCCTGCCGGTATAGTGAGCTGGCCAAAGGAGGACATGGAAGCTGCTGATGTGAAGACCCTGAAGCTCCTCACAATGCACGGAGGTTTCCACCCCAAGTC
>NC_133777.1:26905266-26908895 GCF_003597395.2 Chelonoidis abingdonii
ATACATACATACATACATACATACATATATATACACACACACACACACGAAATACTAGCAAATTAAATCAAGTGGGTGGGAGAAGCAAAAATACTGTAAATAATACCTAACAAATACAGTAATAATAGCAGCACCTTATCTATGTCTGATCCACAAGCGTCCTGTGTACTTTTTCAGATAACACATAACTTATTCATTGGGAGAGAAACAAATTTGATCTATATCTTCCAGTCCAAGTAAATAGGGAAAGACTGCCCAAATATGCCTGTATAAATCACAACAATCTCATGTTATCACAGAAAAACAATTTAAGAGAAAAGATTATTTTGATAATGCATGGGTTTTTTTTAAAACTCTTTTTAGAAGGCACAATTACTCCAGTCAATTTTTTGCGGAAGTCGTTGCCAGGGGATGTTGTGAAAGCCAAATGTATAAGTGAGTTCAAAAAAGAATTAGATAACCATTGATAGACCTATCCTCCATGAATTTATTAGCCAAGATGGACTGGGATGCAACCCTATGCTCTGTTTTTCCCTAAATCTCTCATTGATAGAAAGTGGAACTGGGTGACAGGGGATGGATTCTTTGATAAATTGCTGTGCTCTGTTCTTTCCCTCTGGAGCATCTGACACCAGCCACTGTTGGAAGACATGATACTGGACAAGATGGACCATTGGTCTGGCCCAGTATGGTCATTCATATGTTCTTAATTTTATAACCCTTTTAGGAGGCACAATTACTCCCTTGATATGCTGCAAATATTACAAGCGATATACTCAATCCTGTCAAGTCTTGTACATGTGCTTTGCTTTACACAGTGTGAGTAGCCCTATTGTCTTCATTGGAAAGGCTTACATCACATACAAAGTTACGTAGCTGCTTAAGACTTTCTAAGATCAGGCTCATGCGCCCATTACGGCAATCCTTACTCATGCAAGTAATCCTGCTGAAGTCAATGGAACTACTCATGTAGGAACTCACGAGTATGGATTTTGAAGAATTGCAGTTTTATTGTTTTAACTTTAACAATTAAGTCTAGGCATAATTAAAAGTAAGTTTTCCCGTTTCTAATATTCTTCTTGATTACGAAGAATACATTTCAGGTGGATAGTGAGAGAAACAGTGCTGTTAGAAACTGTGGATAGAATGTGAATGAGAACACAAATTAGAACGGACATGAGCAAAATGTGGTAGATCAGTGCACAGCAAGCACAAAACATTCTCCTACAGTTGGAAACTCTGATGATGCAACCACTATCCCTAAATGATTTGGCCTAAACCCTATGTCCTATACATGCTCTGTAATTCTCTACTCAAATCACAATAGTAGTCCTACCAGATACCCCATTTGATTACCTCCTACCTACGCAAAGGATAACTATCATAAGAAGTGCGTATTTGTCATCTATAAAAGCTTTCTGCTGATTTATTTCATGTTAATTTTACTCGATCATTCATTTAAACATAACCTAAAAGAGAGATAAAAGGCAGAGAGAGCTCATCTCCTCTTCTCCATAACAGCAGGTGCTTCTGCTTTTGAAGGATGGTCCAGTGATTAGCATGCTAGCCTGGAACTGTTGGCTCAATTCCTTACTCTCCTACAGGATTCCTGTGTGACTTTGTGCAAGACATTTGGTCTGTCTGAGTGAAATCTTGGCCCCTTCGAAGCCAGTGCCTTTGACTTCCATGAAGCCAGGATTTCACCACGAGCGTTTGAGTTCCCAGCGTTATAAATTGGGATTATTCTTCCCTAATTACAAGTGTTCATATGAATACTTAAAATATATTTCCCACCAAAACTATTGGCCAAATTTACAAACAGTTTCAGTCACCCAAAATTGGATTTTTTGGTGAATAAATTATTCATCTGAAAAAATTTGCCCAGCTCTACTCCAAAATTTAGAACAAAATGGAAGTAACTCTGATCTTCGTAGTAATTAAACCATGAAGGGATAATTTTATGTTCACAAATATGATTTACCTTAAGACAGCTAATGAGTATTAATTAGATTATCTATATAGATCAGGCATGTATTTTCTTTCCATTTTAGACAGTATCAGTCCACTTATAACACATTAGTTCTGCAATGTATTAAGAACCCCTATAGGTAGTTGGGTACAACTAGCTTCTTCTCTATCACGCCTATTTTACCAGCAGACAGAGGTAAGATTTACTGTAGGTCTACATTGCAAAAAAACCACCTGGCAGCAGCAAATCTAAGAGCCCAAGTCAAGTGACCCAGGCTCGTGCTATGGGGATTAAAATAGCAGAGTGTACACTTCGGCTGGAGCCTGGGCTTTGAAACCGAGCATGGGGAGTGGGTCTCAGAGCCAAGGCTACATCCCAAGTAGAAATATTTACACTGTTATTTTTAGTCCCATAGCAAAAGCCCCACAAGCCCAAGTCAGTTGACTTAGATTCTTAGGGTATGTCTACACTACGAAATTAGGTTGAATTTATAGAAGTCGTTTTTTTAGAAATCGTTTTTATTCAGTAGATTGTGTGTGTCCCCATATAAAAGTGCTCTACGTGCATTAAGTCGGGGGACTGCATCCACAGTACCGAGGTTAGCATCAACTTCCAGAGCGTTGCACTGTGGGTAGCTATCCCACAGTTTCCACAGTCTCTGCTGCCCATTGGAATTCTGGGTTGAGATCCCAATGCCTGACGGGGCAAAAACAGTGTTGCGGTTGGTTCTGGGTACATGTTGTCGGGCCCCCTCTCCCTGCCTCTCTCCCTCCCTCTATGAAAGTAACGGGTGAGAAGCCTGTGGAACTTGGAGAGGAGGGCGGTTGGTTACACAGAGGCTGTAGCCGTGGTCTGTGCCACTGCTGCCTTTCCTGCAGCTCAACCATATACTGGAGCATATGAGTTTGATGCTCCAGCAGCCTGAGCATTGACTCCTGCCTTCTGTCATCTTCAGCCCACCACTTACTCTCTTCAGCCCGCCACCTTTCCTCACATTCATATTGTGCTTTTCTGCACTCTGACACTGTCTGCCTCCATGCATTCTGCTGTACTCTGTCAGTGTGGGAGGACAGCATGAGCTCAGAGAACATTTCATCCTGAGTGCGTTTTTTTCACCTTCTTATCTTCACTAGCCTCTGGGAAGAAGAAACATATGCAGCTGGTGGAGGGGAAAAAAGTGAGAGTGGTAGTTAAAAAGACATTTTATAGAACAATGGGTACACTCTTTCACAGTAAACCTTGCTGTTAACATTACATAGCACACGTGATTTCGTTACAAGGTCACATTTTGCCTCTTATTGAGGGAGGGCCTGCCGGCTTCATGTGAGATCTCACTCACACAGGCCCAGGCAACAGAATTCGCTTGCAGGCAGCCATGGTAAGCCACAGTCTTTTGGCTTCTTAAACCTTCATAACATGTGTGAATGGTTTCAAACAGCAGCACCCTCATTTCCCATACCAAGAGTCCATTGGGTTGGCCATTTAAAATGGGTTGGTAATTTAAAAGGAGGGGCTGATTTGTGTGGGTTAGCGTGCAGCACAAACCCAACTAACCTCCCGGCCCCCTACACACACACACAATTTTCTGGGATGATTGCTTCACCCCTCCCCCCACCGTGTGGCTAACAGCGGGGAACATTTCCGTTCAGCCACAGGCAAA
>NC_133777.1:26909627-26975841 GCF_003597395.2 Chelonoidis abingdonii
TTCCTGCCCTGTGAGACTTTTTCAAATTGTTGGATTCTTTACATGGAATGGAGTCACTAGCAGCAGATGTTCCCTCAACAGCGAACAGGCTCCTGTAGCTCCATTCGGCCAGCTGGAGCTGCTCTGCAATCTGGACTCCTTGGTCACCTCTGCTGATGAGCTCTGCAGGCACCGTTTGCTGGATCATGCCTTACCATGCCTTGGGCAACAGGGAAAGATAATATTCAAAAGTTCGCAGGCTTTTCCGTTACCTGGCCAGAGGCATCTGAGTTGAGAGAAGCTGTCCAGAGCGTCACCAATGAGCACTGCTGATAGCTCCCTGAGAGGCCAATACATCAATTGCGTCCAACTACACCAATTCACCCACGCAAGGCGATTCAGCGCTACCCCTTGCCGGGGGGGGGGGGGGGGGGGGGGGTGGTGGGTCAAGGAAACTGATGTAAAGAGCCCTCTTAAGTCAGAAAAAGGGCTGTCATCGTGTGGACGAAGTCCAGGGTAATGGAGTACGCTGCAAATATTGACTTAAATTATCAATGTAGACAGGCCTGGACTTGCTTGCCGGCAGGTGGGTGTTTGTCCAATACAGATATACGCCTTTTGCATCGTGATGTATCTTGTCTTGCTCCCTTCTTCAGAGAGTGCGGAACTATATATTTCGTTTGCAGTAGCAGCCGTGTTAGTCGTATCACAAAAAGAACAGGTACACTGTGGCACCGTAGAGCTAACAACATTTGTTAGTTCTACGGGTGCAAAGTACTCCCTGTTCTTTCTAAGGTTCTTTTGTCTGAGTTACTGGAACATGCACGGTGTAAAATGTTATTCGAAAACCCTACAGACGTAGTAAGGGTTAGAGCGCGATAAGATCTGTTTAGAAAGAACTCTAAATTGTATGGGAAGAAATCCAGTGGTCACAGTCTAGATTTTTTACAACCTGCGCAATGTGGGTTATCTCTGACTGAGCTTCTCCTAGGTAGGAAACAGCTGGAAAACAGCAGGAAAGAAGAGCTGGAGCATGCCCCATACAGCAGGAAAATCCTGAATGGTGATTGGTTGTCATCCTTCCTGTCAGACCAAGCGAGGATGAAAAATTTAGTCTCTCTCATTTTTATTTTTTCTGAAGGAAAAGGAAACTTCAAAGACGCCCTAGCAAAAGAAAAAAAATTCACACTGGTGAGGATTTCAAAAGACAGAGAGAGAATCAGAAAACAGCAACAGTTGACTCCACCAGAGAGTATTGCTGAAGTGGATGGGAAACGCATGAGATTGGTTTTCCTCATTCCACTCCAATAGGTCCCAGAGAGTCAACAATACTTTTGCTGAAGTATGAACTTCAAGATTTTACACAATAAGCAGCCACTTCACTCATCTTTCTACAGTAGAAAGAAAATAAACCATGTGCACAACTTCCAGCATTTGAGAGAGAAGGAAAAAGGTCTATAAATTCCTATAATCAATTATTAGAAGGTAGGGTTTTATAACAAGAAGGGATTACAGATCTGGAAAGGAGAGAGGAAAACAGTTCCTTTTTCAGAATAAAACTCCACATCACTCATAGCCTATATAAGAAAAGTATTCCGTTTTAGAAGGCAAAAGCAATGCAGTTACAGTACTAGATTGAGATAGACTACTCTGCCTTCAGCTTTAGTTTATCCACTCAGGAAATGGATTATTTTCTTGAAAGCTGCAGCATTTCCTCTTCATTAAAAGTGCTCACATTAGGATAAGAACACTGTTTTAAGTTTATTTATAAAGCAAGAGGTAAATGCATTCACATTATTCTTAGGACTGTTGGCAGGTGTTAAAATGTTGAGTTTATATAATGTTCAGTGATGTTCAACTTAAATTGCAACCTAATGCTTCAGTTGCCACACTGAAAATAAAAAAAAAATCCACCACTTTATTAATCTTCAATTTAGGATGGAAGGATTTTTACTCACTATGTAGAAGAATTCCAGTTATGATGTGATTTCACTCTGGTCAAATATGCTCTTATTGCAATTCTATTAAATTAAGAATAGACGTCTTAGCCTGATATGATGCTTGATGCCTTGAGTTTCTATGCTAATAAAAGCATTATTGCTACAGGTATCAGATACACAGAGCATCACAATGATGGCATAAATTAAAAATTGACATGTTAACCAAATGGTCAGTAATTGGGGGGAAGGAGCATAAATGGAGAAACATTTGCACTATGGGCCTTTATACTCATTCAAACAAAATTCTTAGTCAAGTCTGGGACACACATTCTACTCTCAAAATTTGTTTCAGACCATTTGAAGCCCAGAATAATTCCACCAAAGTCCATTTGCAGCAGTATAACTAAGAACCACAGTTGCCAACTTTCATGCGGTAAATAAGCACCCCGACTTTCACAATAAGCCAAAAATCAAGCTAATCCTAGTTCAAAACAAGGACAAAACAAGCCAATCCCTAAGAACCCCAACACTGTATGTGACTAGATCCCCCACAGTGTGCAGTCTGGGATTGTGGTGGGCCCGCTATGCGCCCTTGACTCTCTCCCCTACTTGTCCCTGCTTGCCAGGAGCCGATCAAAAAAAAAAAAAAAAAAGAATCAACAAGCAACAAGCCCAAAACAGCCAACAAGCAACTCACAAGACAGTTAAGCCAAAAACAAGCTCAATTTCTGCATTTTTTTTCATGGGTTTGGCATGTCTGCTAAGAACTGAATTTGGCTCAGATTTCACTAAATGTTTTACCTAATGCCCTCTAAGTCAATGGGATTTTTGCCATTGACTTTGTTAGGGACACAGTCATCCTGAATAAAGACTGCAGGATTTAGCTCCATGTCTGAGCATTTGAATATCCGAACACTTATCGGAAGCACAGAAAACAAAGTATAAGGGAGAAATTAATTTTTTTTTTATTAAAATGGAAAAAAATTATGAAGTTACTCAAACTGCCACATTCTGTCCCTGCTGTAGTGAATCAGGCAATAATTTCTTTTCTGCAACTGACACCAGAATATGCAGCTACCACAAATGGTGACTCAGCAAATAAGCAGGCAGTCAAGTGACAGTAGTGGGAGGCCTTTAAAGAGGCAAGTTGAAATTGTGACAATGTGTGAGAGTGGTTGATGACTTAGCGCGTTGGTTTAGAGTGCACTTCAGGTTTAAATTTACATGATTTCTGACAGCAGAATTGAAATTACAGCAGCCCTGCTGGAGTTCTTGAGATTCTTTGACTCTGGAAAAAACTGATCTCCCCTCACTGAAAGAGGATGATGCACAACTGTAGAAGCACTTTCACAGTTGCGGTACCTCAGAGGGCTTTCACCCTCAAGACAGTGAAGGCAATATTTGCAGCACCACCCTCCCTTGAGATTTGTATTGAGAGCAAAACTGCAATCTTAGCTGGGACTCCATGGGACCCTGCCCCGCAAACACTTGTGTCATACTCCCTGTCTGGATTTAAATATATTTCTTTTTAAATCTTCTGTTTCATCCCATTTCCTCTGTTTTCAAGCAGGCTTAATTTAGGCTCAGATTATTTTGCCCTTCCAACCTCCATTTCACCTTTATGGTATTCTAGCTATAAATTTGATCATAAAGAGTTAGAGCCAGAATCTACAAACCTTATTCACATTGATTAGCATTCACTCACACAAGTAGTCTCACTGACTAAGTGCAATGCAATGTGAGTTACAGTGGTAGAACTGTGTCCTAATGCCCTAATTCTGCAATTAGTTAACAGTATGACCATGAGTAGTATCACGGAGTCCAGTAGGACTACTTGATTTTGTGACATTAAACAGAGGAGGTAGGTTTTTTCAGGATCAGCACCTTCAGTTGCACGCTGTTCAGAACAGAGACCTGTCTGTGAAATCACTAACATTAAAAAAAAAAAAAAAAAAAAAAAAAAACACAAACAAAAACACAACTACAGTTTGATAAATTGGGGAAAAGCTGCAGCAGTCCACAATTTTTCCGGTGGGAAACAGGGTAACATTGTCAAAAGCATGTAAGTGACTTAGAAGCCGAAGTCCCATTGACTTTCAGTGAGACTGAGCCTCTTAAATACCAAAGTCACTTTTGAAAATGGACTTAGCCATCCAAGTCACTTACGTGCTTTTGAAAATTTTAGTCCTAGTCACTTGTGCTCTTCCAGCTCACAAACAGATTTTAACCAATGAGCATGTGGTTTCCGTTGGATGAATTATTTCTTGTTACACCATGATGCCAAATATTCTGACACGTTCTAACCATGCTGAAGAAAATGTATCAGAAGCTGTCAAATCAAGTCCTTATACATCTGCCACCATTATCTCTAACCACATTCTCAGTAGTTAAGGGAGGATGTGTCAGTTTATGTTCACTGTGATTTCAATTATAAATGGAATATTTAGGCATTTTTCTAAGCCATATCTCACATAGTTATACTACATTTTCATGACAGGAAGAAACCATTTATAGAATAATGTCTAGCGGTCACCGCTTCCCTCCACAGCAGTTACACTTACAAACTACCTTAGAAGTGGGTTTTTTGTTGTTTTTTGTTTGCTTGTTTGTTTTTTATAAAGAAAACCCAGTATTTTAATGTTTTGTAGCTCATTAATGGTTATGTTACCCTGGGTAAAAAGTAACAGCTTGAATGGCATTAAATTGGGGGTAAAGTGCAAATAAAATGCAGATTTATTTCAGTTTCATTTCCACTTAACTGCAGGTATTCATAACATTTTAATGCACATTCACTGCAGTTTCTAACTGCAAAGTAGTAGTTTTATGCAGTTAAAATGGGTTTTATATACAACAGGAATGCCACAAGCCATTGCAAAACTGCTGCTACTTTCTCTTTTCCACACTTAGTTACATAGTAATAATTTTATTTGTGGCACAGCAGCTTCCCCAAAAATGCAAATTCCAAATTACCATGCAAAGAACTATGCCAGTAAATACAAAAACATTCCATTTCAGAACACTATAAGATAGATATTAATGCACTACATGCATTAAAAATGAGAGGAAAAGTCAAAAATTATTCCTGCTTTGCTTAGAGACATGTTTGGCCCATAAGTATACATCAGCATTCTTAATCCTGATACATTTCTCAATTACTGCATCTTAAAATTTCTAATGCCTCTCTGAGCTCAAATTATTAATCATAATTCGCATGTAATACTCTTCAGCTTGTTTTATGTGCACTTACAGACAGGCACTGAGATACAAAGATTATAAAGGACATCCAAGGTACTTTTTTCATAATAGTTAAAATAGCTTTTTATTCAAAATTTATAATATCTGGGGCCCTATTCCAAATGTACCCCCTTCTGTGGAAAAACAAAACAAAACATGGAATGGGGGGTGGGATGGAGTGGAATTCCACAAGATTATTCACACAGAGTTTTCCTGGCAGCCTTCCATTCAATGGGAAGAAAAGTAATCTGAAAGCCGAGGATCACTATGGTTAAGAGTGCAATAAATAGTATGGGTCCTTACCATCCCGGGGAATAGTTTATCACTCCATGCTAATTGAAGGGAACCATTTCCTATGGCAGTAGATCGTCTGCAACCTTATTGGCTAAATTCCCACAGCTGCACACCAGCTCCCTTTCGGAGTAAGTAGAATACATGAGAGCAGCTGTCTTGATGCAGCAGCAGAATCATAATACAAAGGTGTTATCAAATTAACAATCTTCGCTGGAATTCCACAGTGTGTCAGGATCTTCTAGAGGGCTTCTTAATCCCACCAGTCCTCCTGGTATGGGGTATAGAATCAGGCTAATAACCTGTCCATGCAAAAATGTGTTCTGTTACAGACAGAAGCAACCAAGAGACAAGATGAGTCTCAGAGTTTCCATGTGCCTGGTAATATTTGATGCTACAAAATCATTATAGTTATTGTTTAAGCAGTAGGAACAGCCATTTCTTGTGGCACATTGTACTGACTCTCCCCGTAAACCTCTCATCCAAGTACTGACCTGATGTACAAGCAAAATTGGAACCTAACTCATACAATTACTCCAATTATTGCTTCATAAACAGTTCAGGGTGTTTATATTGTTGGCTTTAAAAACATTCATGTACTTACAGAATTATAACTAGCTATTGTTTAAATCTAATTAAATGTTACTGTTCTTCTATGTTAAGGTTGAGGAAAGCTCCATTTGACACAGGTTTATGAGCTCAGAGCCTACTCATGGCTTTTTTTAAACAAAAAAGTGTTTATCTGATCATTATTAACATATATGAACTTTTTATAGAAATAAAAGACTCAGGTATGTTTGGTCAACTTCTTATCTTTATTGGTATATTTATCTTGTTCAAATTCCAAAAATGGTAACCATACATTACAAAATTTACTTTATCGTAATAAGGCTGGCTGTCTTTTTTAACTCAAATTCTTTCACATGCTTTATTTCTTCATGCCACTAATTTTGAGGATAGTTTCTTTCCCAAAAATGTGCCACTAGTCTTGGCTGCTAGTAGTAATTGTGTTATCAATGTGTCCTATCCCCAAGTAAGTTACTTCCTTTGGATTATAACCTAATAGAAACACAAAGGTTGCTCAAACAGCAAGGCCTGTGTTTACAGCACCTCTCCTCATACTCTTCCCCTTGCTAAAATCTTAAGGCTGCATTTTTTTAAAAAAAAATATATGGCGCTTACCATCAAGGATGAGAGCATAGTGGTATGCGTCAGTTCAATACTAAGAACCTGATCCTGCATCCAGAACTCCCAGTTCAATGAAAGTTTTGGGTTCTCAGGGAATGCAGGATGGTGCCCAAACAGGCATTTTTTAAACATTTCCACTACTGCCGCAAACTCAACAATACGTAACCCATCTTGGAGAACGAGCAATGGCTTCCAATCATTATCTGAGCAGAATATTCAAGCAAGATATGCATAATCAAGTCATTTTGATTCATTTTAGGAAGGTGATGGCATTTAGTGAGATTCAGTAAATTGTTCCTTTCAGCACTAATAACATGTTCAAAGCTTTCCCCACCAGACATTCTATAATGGCAATATAATAGGATTGCAATGGCAATTAAATGATTGCATATTGTAGGGCAATGGAGGGTATCCACTAGGGCATGAACCATTAGCAAAATGGTAACACTGTCATAGGAATTTCCATGCTTTGGCATGGCATCTAATAAGGCAGAGGTACTAGCAGTGAGAAGGTATCAATCCATCTATCACCTTCTTGTTCTTATGGTTTAGATTTAGAAAGCAAGAACATGCAAAATTGAGGTAGTAAATAAATCTTAAGGAACTCAATGAAAATGTTAGGTTACAAGACTTGAATTACTTACCCAAAATGAGGGGCTTAGGTAAGGCTACCTATAGCCTGCATTGGCACCCAACTTGGAAAAGAGCAAGGGGTATTTTTTTTCTATATTCATCTGTGAACTCGGAAAGGATGCTCTTCACAATTCACTTTAGGTGAACAACTGGTACGAAGCCTGTATTACTGATGGATTCGTAGCAACACAAGGCTGTACAACTGTGCATATCTGTCACAGACTACTTGAAAGAGACTTATTTTAAATTTAGTGTTGTATAAGATTCTGGATTGACATCCTTGGAAAATAAAGTCCTCGTTCAAAGAATTTGAACAGCACAGACAGTGGCAAGGTAAACATCCCCTCTCTGCTGAGGATGCCACAATTATGAGGAGGATACCTGCACACAAAGTGGACAACCAGCTCCTTTTCCACCTGCTAACAACCAAACACTTTCAAATTTGCGGGATAGTGCAGAGAAAATCACACTACTATTTCCCATTCTGTAACTATTCTATTGAAAAGAGGACTTAATTCACAAATGATAACAATCTGAAACCTGTCTCAAGCAGGGCCACCCAGAGGATTCAGGGGGCCTGGATTCTTCGGTGGTGGGTCCCGGAGAGGAAGGACCCCCTGCCGCCAAATTGTTGCCAAAGACCCAGAGCAGAAGAAGCTCCAGGGGCCCGGGCCTCACGAGAGTTTTCTGGGGCCCCCGGAGCAAGTGAAGGACTCTGCTCCAGTGGCCCCAAAAAACTCTTGTGGGGGCCCGGGGCAAATTGCCCCCCCTCTGGGCAGCCCTGGTCTCAAGCACTAAATTCACATATTAAAACAATAGCAGTAAAAGAATTACTGTAAAATATGATTGCAAAAGGAATAAATACAAAAGAAAACAGATGTACTTAGGAAAATGTTACATATTATTTTAAAAAAACTCAGCAAAAATGCAACTTGAAAATATTTTAAGATTCATTGGGTCCACCACATATTTAATTATTCTAGCCTAAGCTCACCAATTGAATAAATGGGAGCAAATCCACTGACTTCCAGGGAGTTGCACTGTTTATGGCAGAAATGAATTTGGCATCGCACGTTAGTCTCTCTTCAGTGGTTAGGTAAATGGTTTGCACTTCCATGGAAAGACTAAGAAGTCAAACTCTCTCTTTAGAAAGACTAATTGATTCTCCCTGCAAGACTGAAACATCATATTTTAAGGCTATGTCTATATTGTGATTAAAAAAAAGGAAAAAACATGCAGCAAAGAGTCTGGGTCAACTGATTCAGGCTCAAGGGCTCAGGCCAAGTAGCTAAAATAGCAATAAAGACATTTGGGCTTGAGCTGGAGACTGGGCTCAGAGACCCACCTCACTCACAGGATTTCCAGACCTGGGCTTGAGTCTGGGCTTTATCATCTACATTGCTATTTTATATCCCCACAGCCCAAGCGAACTGACCCAGGCCAATTGGATTTTTATTGCATGTTGATGAACCCTAAGAGTAAAAATGTACTAACTTGTACATACACAACAAATGAGTGTCAGAACTTCATGCAAAATCTATTCCAATCACTATAGGACAACATGAGAGTTCTGAGAGTACAAAGAGTTTTAGCAAAAAATCATTGCGGGATTTTTCATACCATCCCACATGCAGTAATTAAACACCACGCACACCCCAAGCTGCTGTTGGGAAGGTTAAAGGGAGGGGAAAACATCCACTCTCCTATCCTCTGGTTCTGTGACGAAATAAAGAAGCTTGGGGATTTAATTCACAATTACATAAATGTTTCTAGGGGAATTTGGCTAGCAAGAGAATTACTCATTAAGGATTCTTCTACTAGCAAGCTCATGCTCCAATATGTCTGTTAGTCTATAAGGTGCCACAGTATTCTTTGCTGCTTTCACATTTACATGGGGTACTCTAAAGAGGTTTCAAAGAAATCTAACACACACTGCAGTCAAAGTGTTCAACTTCTTATAAGCAGTCAGTGATAACTGATTTTAAAGTGTCACAATAAAATTCTAATTAACATTTTTCAAGAGAGGCTTTTTGAGGTTCAAAAAAGGGCTCTGAGTTTTGAATTAATTAGCATTGAATAATGTTACCCAAATTGTTTCACCTATATTTTTGCCTCATCCTCATGTTGGAAAGTATCTACATAGTTATTAATATCCCAGATGTAGAATATTTTCAGTGAAAGGAAAAAAACAGAGTGTACCATAAGTCTGGCTAGAGGAGCTCACTGTAGTAATTTTGTCAGGTTCTCAAACACCATAACAAATGGCATAATGCACAGAGATTTAGAAACCACCACAAAAGTTACACTAATCTCAGGAATTTAGTGTGTTTTTATATGCCTGATCTGTCTGTTCCAGTGATGTCAAAAGCAAACAGGCACTGTTGGTAGAAGCAGCAATAAAAACATAAAGAGCTGAAGACAAAGCCTAATTATGAAAAGCAGTAAGTGAAGTTTATGGAAGTTCTCTATAATCTTCACTTATATCATGGATAAAAATTCTCAAGCCATCACTTTCTTATCCTCTATTATCTGATTCATCCACATTTTATTCAGGTAGCCAACTTCACCAATGGTACAAGAACAATTTTAATGCTGTCTCATGGCCTCATAGGGTATGCAAGCAAAAAGAAATAGGTTAGCCATTCAAGCGAGGAACACAGAATATATTTGAAAAAAATACTATAGTCTAGTCTAATCTGTCCTGTGGCTAATTTACATGGTGATGTTACTATTCAATACAAATTACCATAGCAACCCATGCACTACACTCCTGATACACTTGCCATGCTCCGCAACAGATTGTTGGAAATCACAGCACAGTATCCAATCTTCCCCATTGTAGTGCTGTATATGTTATGGAAGTCAATAAAAGCTCTTATTTTAAGCAGGTCATTTCAATAAACAGTTCTGAAACAATATAAAAGCTTTTCACCCCCCCGCCAAAAAAAGTTGTTACATGAAAGATACATATAGACTAAGCAGAGCTCCCAAGATCCTGCAAAGAGAAACAATTAGAATGCTCCATGAAGCCCACTCTTGGCCTTGTGATTAGATGACAGAACAGTATCATAGAAAACACTAAAATCTGAGGACGATGAATTCTATTACACATCAGTTTCAAGGATTTGTACACTTTCTAAATCTTTTTGTTAAAGCATGAAATTACAAGCATATAGGAAAAAAGTTAACATGGAATGTAGGGGAATACCTGATGTATGCAAAAGTTGGTAGTTTTCCTTGTTCTCATCATTTGTTTATGGCTGTGGGCTAACAACCAAAAGGACATTTGTTATATTGCTGTATAACCCCTTTTCCAATGATCATTCATACATGCGTAAATAAAAAAGATGGACTGATGTGTCTTTATGTGTTGGTCATCCATTTATTTTGTATTTAAAACTGCAAACCAATGGCTACCACTTTCAGTGTTCCACTTAATTCTGGAATGTTGTGTGTGAGTCACGCACCCCAGGACTGGGGCCAGGGTTTCTCGTTCCCTAGGTGCACGGCCATTTCACCACCCCCCGCGCTGATCCCGCGGCTCTGGTGGACCTGCCGCAGGCATTCCTGAGGAGGGTCCGTTGGTCCGTGGCTCCGGTGGAGCTGCCGCAGGCATTCCTGCGGAGGGTCCGTTGGTCCGTGGCTCTGGTGGAGCTGCCGCAGGCATGCCTGCGGGAGGTCCACCAGAACCCCAGGAGCAGCTGACCGTCCGCAGGCATGACTGCGGCAGCTCCACCGGAGCCGTGGACCAATGGCCCCTCCGCAGGCATGCCTGTGGCAGGTCAACTAGAGCCGCCTGCTGCTCCCCCTGGCAAAATGCCGCCCCCTCAATAATCCTGGCGCCCTAGGCGATTGCCTAGGCTGCCTAAATGGTAGCGCCGGCCCTGACGCACCCAGTACACAATGCATAATTAAATTACTTCTCCCTGGTCCTCAAAAACACCAACTAAAATTGAGAGTCGGGTGCTTGGTGTTAGAATTCTGTAAACCTTCAAATGTTTGCTTAGAGAGATTTTATGGTGGAATAAAAATTGTGCAATTTCATGCTTAACCAGTGAATTGGGGAGGGGGGTAGAATCAATAAGGACCTAGCAGCCTCTCAACATTGCATCACCTGTGGAGTAGCTTCTCTGGGGCTGAGGAGAGGGGAAATGTGGGCCTGGAAAACTGATTAACAGCCCTGAAAATCAATAATTAATAAGTCTAGATATAGATTATATCGCCACAGAATCTGGATCTGTATTTAATTACTAGTTTGAAAAAAAAAACAGAAGATCCCATGAGTTTAAAAAGGGATGAAAAACATCAAGATTGGTGCAAGGGTGACTTTGCAGACACCAAAGAGAAGGAATTACATAAAAATAGTCATATAATTGAGGACAAAGTTCAGTTCTGATCTCCCTGTATACATAGTAGATCCATGTCTGCACCACACAATAAGACTGCCTCATACATATAACTTTTTCACTAGACCAGACTCTGCCCTCTGGTTACAACCAAGGGCAGCAAGTGGGCCTAAGTTTGTGACAGAAAAGAGAGAGCACAAAAGGCAGAAATACTCACGTGAAGGAAAACGTAAGTATGATTAGGCTAAGGTGGCCCAAATAATCCTAATGTTTTCCTGTTCCCAGGAATTCTACTACCAGTTCTTGATATTGCTAAACAGACAATGTTTATGAATCATTTTGGAAGGAAAGGAGGTGCAGTTCCAAATGTCATGAATAGATTGCTTTTGTTTTATACATGGAGATGACAACTTCTCTTTTATTTAAGTTGCCGAAGAAAGGATTCTGTGCCTACAAAGGCAGGCACCAAATCCTGCTGGCCTCACTTATGCAGTCCATCAATGGAAATGTGTGTGCATAATGAAAGCTAGATTTGACTCTTAGTTTAAGGCAACATCAGACATTCAACAGCAGGTTAAAAGAGAATGAGGCAGAATGCAGTCCAGCAAAATGCAGAAGTTCAGGACCAATAACCCAAGATTTTTCTCTTTTATGTCCTTTGCCACCAGGGTCAGAAAAAAAAAATCCCATTGATTCTTTAAAAAGGAAAAGACTGCTTCTTGATAAAAAGAGAGAGACGGTATTTACCTGCAAAAGAAGGCAGTTATATGCAGATGAAAAGAGCAAGAGAAGAAAACATTTCAATCATTTTTACAAAGAAGAGAGAGAAAGGGTTTGTTTCAAAGTAAGTGTAGATGAGAAAAGAGGAATTGTATTTGTCTGCATGGTGAGTGGGAAAGTGGGAGAATAAATGTTTAAAGGAGCAAAAGAAATGTTTCCCCCTATTTCAAGAGATTCCATTCATTTGAAACTGGTGATGGGCAAAACATAATGAATAGGGGCCTACTTAACTCGCCATTTTGCGGATTTCACTAAAATCGTGAAATATGGGATCATTGGTAAAAATAACCTTCAAAATAAATATGTATTATTCACAAAATATAACGCAAAACTTCTATGATTAACACAATGCAAAAACAGTTGACAATAAACATGCAATATCACTCCAGTCATAGGGGGCTTGGATTTTCAATAAAAAACAAAAGGCTATTCCACAATCCAAAAAATAATAATTAATCTTCTCAGATTTCAGTTGCAGTAAAGTATCAAGACATTTGAATCAAGGTTTTTGTTTTAAATCTAATCTAAAATATTTTTTATTGGAAACTCTCAGGGGCAGAATTCTCTCATGTGTTTTTACAGCGCCTCACACAATGGGACCCTGATCTCAGTACAGGCTTCTAGGCACTATCATAATACAAGTAATAACATTGTTTATAATAGTCAAACTATATGGTCATATTCTCCACTAAATCAATGGAATTGCACAGTGCATCTGAATTAACAGGAGTCTAAAGGCTGTGGTTCTGTTCATTATATCCATCAGTCCCCATCCTCCTTCATTATCTGGAAATAGAGATCACACTGTTTCAATCAGTGGATACTGTCACCAAAGAAATCCAGTCAACATCGATGCACAGCTCCTCAAAGAGGATCAAAACAAATTAATGAATGCCATAATAGAGAGGCAACCAGCTTATTAATTACCAGGACTCATCCTCTGGAAGGATAATTGAGGATGAAGCCTACACAATTTGTTCAATCTCTCCATAACTTAATCCAAAATACCTTTTTAGCTCTCCTGTTACCCATCATTTCTTACTGTGCAGAATGTAACTATTGTGATGGGGCAGGGCCGGATGGCTGCAGTGGAGTGCTGAGAGGCAGGTGTGTTGGCCCCAGGCTGAACAAATCCCTAGGACCATGGTAACCAAATGGCAGTTGCTCCAGGTTAATCAAGGCACCTGGAGCCAATTAAGACCTTTCTAGAAGGCAGTGGAGATAGCTACTTTAATTAGAACACCTGCAGCCAATCAGGGCAGGCTAATCAGGGCACCTGGGTTTAAAAAGGAGCTCACCCCAGTCAGGCAGGGAGGAGCCAGAGGAGAAGGAGTGCGAGTGAGGAGCTGGGAGCAAGAAGGCAAGGAGCTGAGAGTGAGAGAGTGTACTGCTGGAGGATTTAGGAGACAAGCATTATCAGACATCAGGAGGAAGATCCTGTGGTGAGGATAAAGAAGGTGTTTGGAGGAGGCCATGGGGAAGTAGCCCAGGGAGTTGTAGCTGTCATGCAGCTGTTACAGGAGGTACTATAGACAGCTGCAATCCACAGGGCCCTGGGCTGGAACCTGGAGTAGAGGGCGGGCCCGGGTTCCCCCCAAACCTCCCAACTCCTGATCAGACACAGGAGGAGTTGACCCAGACTGTGGGGAAGATCACTGAGGTGAGCAAATCTGCCAAGAAGCACAGTACCCACCAAGGTAGAGGAGGAACTTTGTCACACTATTTAATGTTCTACTGCAAGATTTTAAATTTGCACTAGACTTCAAGGTCTGTTTTTATCTCCCATTAATTTAAGCAGAAGCAGTTTTCTGAAAACTAAATAAATTGACTTTTTACCAAGTTTACATCATTACTATTGATTAGAAAAACAGGTCATCAGCAGATTCAGAACAATGAATTGGGCATTGAAGACACACACATAATATTTTTCAAAATGTATGAATGAGAGTTCTGTATCCACATCTAAATAGAAAAGGATATAACAAATTATTTTAAATCAAATCAATTGTACATACATATAGGGCAGGTTACCCTCTTGAAAATATGAAAACTAGTGTGTCTGGTGCATTCTACAAGCCAATGTATTTGACCTATACTTTACCTACCCATATTTGTCTGATTGTGCACTGACTACCCACTTGTAGACTGAAATAGAATTTTGAAAAAGTGCCCATTGTTTTATATACACAGTAATTTATACTTAGTACAGATAAATCTAGATGAGTTTGGATATGGGATTGTGTTTGATGACCCCACTACCACTTGCGTCGATATAACTTACATCGCTGAGGGGGGTGCCTTAGGGCAGGTCTACACTAAAGCCAGGATCGATGCTCTAAGATCGAGCCACCGGCAGTGGATTTAGCGGGTCTAGTAAAGATCTGCCAAATCGACTGCAGATCACTCCCCAGTCGACCCCTGTACTCTACCCCCACTGAGAAGTGTAAGGTGTGGTTCCCCCTATGGTAACTCAACCTAAGGTATGTCAACTCTAGCTATGTTATTCATGTATCTGGAGTTGCATTGCATAGGTTGACTAACCACAGTAGTGTAGACATAGCCTTATTCACATCCACAAGTGATCTAAGTTACACCAACCTAGGAGCTTCTCCCACTGACATAGCTACTGCTGCTCATGGGGGCTGGAGTAATTAAGTCAATGGGAAAGCTCTCTCCCATTGCTTAGAGCGTCTGTGCGAGCAGCAGCACAGGTGCATCGGTGCAGCTGTGCGGCTATAAGCTCTGCACTGTAGCCGTAGCCTGAGTCCCACTGCTACCGACAGAAACGGAAAGAGCTTCTGTGGCTGGAAAATCCCTTGACAATGTCATTTTCTCTTGTAAAAGTGACTACTAAGTAGTGCATAATAATGGAGTTAAAAACTTAGCAAGTAAGACTTTCAAGGATTTTTTAATTATTCAAATTGTTCTTAATGACTGCAAACAGTAACACATTGCATCTTCTTCCCATGAGGCTTCTCTGCTGGTCAGCTGCAGACCGAGTTTCAAATACAGTACTAGCTTTATAGTGCTTTTCTCTGGCTACTGGTATTGTAAATAAATTTGCAACGTTTTTCACCAGTCAGGAAGCGAGGATTTATTCCACCACTGAGACCATAGCACAGGGATCGACAACCTTCAGCATGCAGCCCACCAGGGTAATGGGGGCTGTGGGAAGCGGCATAGGCTGAGAGATGTGCTGGCAACGTCTTCTTGCAGCTCCCATTGGCCTGGAACAGCAAATCGTGAGCAGTGGGAGCCGCGATCAGCTAAACCTGCTGAGGCAGCAGGTAAACAAACGGCCCTGCCCCACATGGGGCTTACCCTGGTGTGCCATGCGCCACACGTTGATCCCTGCCATAGCATCTACTCATGGTTTCTAGCACGTCAGAGATCATACTGACGAAGCAACATTACTACATATTACTTTTACTTACACACACAGAGTAAATAATATATACCACTGTGCTGCGTATTCCCTTCATAATGGTCCACTGAGAGAGGAAGTCTAGCAGCTTACTGACTGCTTTAAATTGCCTAAATGATGTGATCGCTCACACCTGGATATCAATTAAGTGTGTTTGCTGCAGTGAAACTACCTTGCAAACTTTTAGATGTAACCCAAGCAGAATTGATTTTGTTTTCAGATCATTATAAAAAGAGAGAATCAATTTTAAAACCACCAAAAAAATAAAAAATAAAGGGCCAATTTCTGCTTTGGGAAGGTAGGGATCATTTCCATGTTATGCAATGAGTCCAGCAACCTCCAAATCCAAAGGCACAATTTGGCCCCAAACTAATGACATAAATGAAACTAAATTCAACCTTGACATGAGCAGATCAAACTCCCATTGAAATCAGTGCAAGTGTGCAAATTTACACATGGACTGAATTTGTGGCCCATAGTATCAGGCAATAGCCCAAACAAAATTAAAGTGAGGTAACCATTTTACAAACAAATGCACAGAAAAAACCTCATTATAAACAGTTCCTTAACCTCTTTCCTATTTATGACATTTTTTTATTATTTAGTTACGGAAGGACTAAAGTTACTTTATTTAGAAATTTAGTTACATAAGAAGATGGTCTAATATATTTTATGTGTGGAAATTAATTTGGCACCAATCCTACTGCCGTGGTTCAGGAGTACATTTTCTTGTCATACCCCTCTTTGTTTATTTCTTGTGTCTCCATCATTTCCTTATCATCTAGTTCACTATCATTAGTAACTTCTTCATAATCTAAAATGTAGGACACCATGCCCTAAAGATCTGGCACACATTTCAGGGCATTACCTGGAAGCCATCTCCTGTGCTCTGTAAACATTTGCTATGAATTTTTTAACATTCCTATACGTCTTCCAGCCACGTCACATTTCATTGTATACACAAATTCAGCCATGATAGAACTCCACTCACTTCAGTGGAATTGTATCTGCATACTCCATGGCTGCATATGACCCTTCATCTTTTGCCTGTCACTTTTAGGTTAGACATACATCAGTAAGATGCAACAGATGTAGCCATGGGCTTGGTCTCTTCTTCTGTTGCAGAAGGAGGAAGCAGCACAAGACATTGTCCTCTGTCAGGCTGCTGGAGGAGAGGAGCTTGCAGCCACCTTAGTAGAGAACGGAGAAGGCTACTCCTTACAGCACCCGAGTGCCACAGAGGAAGAAAAGCACTTCCCTCCCTCCTTGTAAGCAACTGCCATCTAGACAGGAGATTCTTCCCTGACAATGACAGGACCTGGTTAAAGATTGAAGACTTTGAGCCAAGGAGTTTCCCCAGTGGGGAGATGAGACAGTACACAGAAACAACATGTCATCATCAAGGGACAAAAGAACATGTTTCTTGGCTTCAGTGCTGCACACAAAGTTACCCTACCTGGGGATTCTGTAAGTGGTATTTGCCAGTGTGCAGCTTTGGCCATCTGTGTTCCAAGTCAGCAGGACACATGCACATTTTGAAATTAAATCAATTACTCTAGAAGGCAGCCTGAATCTGCATCACCAATTCCTCTCTCAGTGAGAAAATGACCCACTGCAAACACCCCAAATCTACTAGCATTTTGCAAAGGGCCCTGTGGCAGAGTGACAACTCACTAGCATGGCACCTCCTGCTGGTCGTCTCGAGAATTAGCTCTTTCCAGCTGAAGCGCCCTCTGCAGGCCTGTGTCTCGCCTGCCGCTGGCCCCAGTGTCCCTCTCAGACCCCAGTGCTCCTCTATATCAGGGTGATGCCCCCAACAATAATCCACAATCTGGGTCTTCCCACCCAGGACACTCCCCCAACCTTCTATCCCCACCTTGCCTCAGTGGCTACTGCCAGTCATCATCTAGCCCCTGCTCCCCGGGGCTGACTGCAGTCTGTAAACCACTCATCATGGGCAAGGGGGTTAGGACCTGCTGCCTGTGCCTATCTCTGGGCTGTCTCTCTGCAGCCCCAGTACCTTTTTGGCCCTTTTTAGCAAGGCCTGCAGCCTGGGGTTTTCCTGGCTGGAGCTGCCCAGCTCCCTCTGCCCTTCCCCAGCACTGTTCCACCTCAGGTACCCTCCTCAGCTCCCAGGCAGCTAGGTCCTTCTCTCTCAAGAAGCTAGAGAGAGAGTCTGCTTTCCCCATCAGCCTACTTTTTCTCAGCTGCAGCCCTCTCCAGAGCTGCTTTAACCCCTTCAGGGCTGGAGCGGAGTGACCACCCTGCCACAGGCCCCCAATATGATAAATATCTGGAGAATTAAACTGTGCTTTTGCCAAAAAAAATGCTTCAATGAAATTTGTAGTTTTCAATCAGAATCAGTTTAAAAAAAAAATAAATTCCTAAAAAGATCAGCATCAGAAACTGCAGTTCAAACAAAAGAAGGAAGTTAGCATTTAGTAGCCACTTAGATCATGCTCATAAGGAAAATGCATATTAAATATTTAGAGCATGGGCATTTATACATGTGCAGCAGGGAACTCAAGACTTTATCACATGTAACACTGTATGCAGTTACACCTTTCAAGTGCAGCCTGTGAAATGTAAGCCTTAATATCAGCAGCTAAGTGAACAGCAACTCTTCCTTAAGCAGATATGTTAGATCAATGGTCTAGTTTTGGGTGGTTGGATTTATTTGCCAACCACTATTGATTGGCCAAGTCTACAGCAGCTGGTTGACTGCAGACATCTCAAATATGTACAAGCATGAGAATCCAGAATATTTGGCAAACACCTTGATAATCTGGTTTATAGCATCACAGACAGACAATCTGCATATTCATGCTATGGAAATATTTTGTGTTGCTACACATCTCCTGTCTCTCTATCCTGGAGCCAAAATGGGAACATGCATGCTCTCAGTTACTCACAGCATACAGGGAAAACTAACAGTCATATAAAAGTCATTCTTTAGTCTGATGTTGTGAATTGGCTGAACATTTTGCAGCACAGCTTCCAGGAGCCGAATAAGGTAACTAAACTCTTGCTATCTTTGGCCAAGTCCCTCCACCTATTAGTGATCAGAAAAAAATATATACATCAAAACTTCAAGGATTTTGAAAGGTTCGGATTCTTATCTAACTCTTTTTGTTTTATATTTCTTATTCTTACTTTCCCTCTCCCATCTGATACAACTGCCCATGACCTGAACTTCTAAACACTAACAAACACAGACACTAGTTCCAATATCTCCTTAAAAATAGGAAGCATCTAATTCATCTTTCTTACTTTGTTACGTTGATATTACCCAACAGCAATGATGTCAGAGCAACAAATGGAATGATGTGGTGAAAGTAAAAACTGAATGTTTGATCTTAATCTTCTGGAATACTGTGAAATTTTATACACTGAAAATTACTCTCTCCCTCCCTCAAATTTTTCATCATGTCTACATAATGCTGCTCTGGATTTCCAACCATGTCGAACTCTCATTGACTGATTATTATACTTGATTTTAAAAGGGATGAAGGAATTCAACTCATTCTAATCGATGATTGGAGAAAAGAGCAGTCTCAATGCAAGATCAACAAAACTCATTTATAAACTGAGGAACAGAAAGCTGTGCAATTAACAACAGCTACTTCCTAGGCTACCCTAGAAGGAATTTAGAATCCTGTTAGATAGCCTTCTTTCTTTAAACACCGCCTGCTGTCCCTGAATACCCCTATGGCACAGTGGGATTAGCTGATGCCTAGAACTCTATTTTATACATTCCCAGGCCTTCTCAGTGAATCTAGCCCTAGGTATATAATGCTAGAGACCAGCTGTGTGAAATAGACTCAAATAGGCTTTTTTTGACCCTGACCTGCATTTGGAATTGTGTGGTTGCTAACCATCCTCTGAAGCTTTTGGTGAATTTCCTTGTTCAGTCCACATCATAGAATCATAGACGATTAGGGTTGAAAGAGACCTCAGGATGTCATTTAGTCCAACTCCCTACTCAAAGCAGGACCAACCCTAACTAAATCATAGATATATAGGGAGACAACACTGCATATAGATAGAGACATTCTAAGACTGCCATTTGTAAATTTCAAATTCAAGCTGCTCTTGTTGGACAAAAATACGTAACAAATCATATTTTCCTATATAGCCAGTGGTCCCCCTTCCAGCTGTGGAAAATATGCACTAGCCTTTCAAACATTGAAACAATATTTGATCAAACCCCTTTTTCTGCTTCAGAATTTGTTTGCATAGGTTCCCTGGTCTTAACACACAACACTAATGAGTCCATTGTACAACATACTTGGAAAGACTGGCATATCTCCCCATTTGAGTGACTACATAAATATATTTACATCAGGTGAAAAACATATCTGCACAGAAATATGATCAATTCAAAGTCAAAGACCTCAACAGTTCAGTTACATCTCATACATGTGATGGCCCAGCAAAAAACTTTTTTTCACAAAACAATAGGTGTATTTGTACATGTTTACAGCAGGCTTAAGAATACTACTTCTGGTTCATCTCTGTTTATGCACAGGTTCACCTTCTTTACAGCACATTGGGCAAAATAACCCAGCTCTTAAAAAGTTATGTCTTTGTATCCTGGCCATTTTCTTGTATAATAGAAGGAGGCACAAGAGGAATTAGTTCTTGTGACATTATCATAACAACAGAAATATAAAAAAGTCAAATGAGTCCCTTTTATTGTAATTCATGGGTCAAATTGTTCAGAGGAGCTGAGCACATGCAAATAACACTTATCTGTGTGATTTTTAACTGCTCAACACTTTAAGGGTTTGACCGCATAAAATTAATATTGTAGGGGTTGTATGTTTTTTAAATAACATCATGTTCTGACACAAGGCACACTCAAAATATTCAAAAGCAACCTCTGAAATATCTTGGTGAACGTACCACAGAGGGCCCCACAGAAGACAAAGAACAAGACATCATTGTTTCATCTGTTCTGAATTATTTTTCTTTAAGAACTCTCGATATGAGAATCTGCTCAACAGCTAATCTCTCTGAGCAGACGCCACTTTTTTATCCTCTGTGGTAGTTCCGTGCTGCTGGGTAACTCGTTGCTGAACTATCAAGGCAAATTCTTGGCTCAGGATAGAAAGAAGAAAGATTATTCTGTAATTGGAATATTTTGTCTCATTTATTCTTGAAGATGTGCCACATTACACTCCATCAGCCAGGGGTTATTGTTTTATGAAATCAAGCTGCAGCTGGCATTGCATGTTATAAAACCAGAAGTGCTGTCGTTTGCAGGCTGGCTTGCAATTTACCAGGACCTTAGTTCCAATGAACTTTCTATTTCAGTGGTGTAACCTCCTCATGCTCAGCTAATTATCTTGAATGTTGTAATTCAAAGGGAATGATCTGTCACGTCAACCTCTAATTCATGCCATGATACCTGCCATACTTAGAGATACCATACTTCAAAGTAATTTACCAACTTCTCTCAACAAGTTTCTTTTATGTAATGACCCAGAGTTTTTAAGATAACCACATCTAGCTACGAGATGGCAGCACTAAATCAAGTAGCTTGACCTCTAAAGGTAATTGTACCTTCAAAAGATTGTAGACATAAAATCAAAAGGTTGTTTTGAGGCTTGTTTGACACCACTTCTGACCAAGCTCTCTATCTGTGCTAATACAGAAACCAACAGAGTCCTGAATGTCATATGATTGCTCCATAAAACTTTCTTGACTTTAAACTTTAAACACAGAAAGCTAAAAATCATATGCCAAATCCAGATGTTCCTGCTCACTGAAGTTAATCACAGAATGTCAGAAGTGCACAATCACCAACAGCGCAGCAAGAATTTGGTTAGACAAGAATTTGGGAGAGCCCCATTGAAAGCACAATCTGGTCTTTCAGTGCCCCTGCTCCAATGGTTTCCAGTATTCCCTTTAGCACAGAGACTCTGTTGGGACCCCACCTGTGATGTGGCATTCCATATGCTTTATGAAAATATGCTGAGTCCTCCCAGACTCTTGTTTAAAATAATATAATACAATACATTCTGTTGTTTATAATATAAACCAGTTTATGTAATTTCTAAGGGGAGGGGGCGGAAGCTGTTCTTATCTTCCTCCACATTGAGGGAGGCAGCAAACTTTATAAAACTTTGGGTTTGTACTGGGGGGGGGAGGGGAACATCTGGGTGCTATAGTATGTCCCTTAAGATGAGTCATCCCAGGGATGATCTGAGTGTCTGTATCCTCTGCAGCTGGGGGTGGCCCTGCCTGTGTGCTTTGCTGGAGGAGGCTTAAGAGCCTGGCTCAGCAAGACAGCATTCAAACAGACTGGCAGGAAAAGGTGGGCTCAGTGGTATCTTCAGTACCTCAGGTGTCATCCCAGGGGTCCCAAACCATCACAATGGCGTTATCGAGCAGAATAGTGTGCACAACTTATTGCCCTGAAACACTAGCGGTCATTTTAAGTGAGTTTTAAGTGTGGTGGCTAAAGAGCAGACAAAGTGGGTACGGGTTTGTTAATTTCCATTTGCTTATTTCAGGAAAAGAAAATGGGGACAGAAAAGTGTCAAAATTAGTGAAAGTGACGCTACAAGAAAGCTGGAGCTCAGCAGGTTCTAGGCCAAGGAAAGGAAGAAAGAACATGAGATACAGTTGGAACTGAAATGAATGGAAAATGATGAATAGAAAGCAGCCCACGAGAGAACTGTGGAGATCCAGAAGCAAGCCCTGGAGTTGAAAGACAAAGAAATTGAGAAACAAGCCATGGAACTGAAAGACAAAGAAATGAAGCATGTACTAACTGTAATGGAGTGAAAGAGACTGAACCCCCCACCATGGGGCACCACCTCTCCAAAAATCCACAAGTAGGGGCAGTTGTGCACCCCATGTAGTGAAAGGAAGGACGTTGCTGAATACTTCATCACCTTTGAGAGACTGTGTATGCTCCGTGCAATTCTTGATGATCAAAAGATGACCACTTTGGTTGCAAAATTGACTGGGAGAGCTCTAGACGTATTCAATAAGATGCCACTTGGTGATGCTTCCAATTATGGTAAATTTAAGCATTTGGTTTTGAAATGGTTTGAGATTACACCTGAAATTTACAGAGTAAAATACAGAAACCTCAAGAGGAGGGCTGAGTTAAGTAATGTAGCTTATGTGAACCAAATAAGAGATTTACTGGATAAATGGGTGAGGGGAAAAGGTATTACAAGCTTTGAAGGAATGTGTGATTTGGTTGCTCAGAAACAGTTCCTGACTATGTCTAATGATGATGTAAATAGTCTTTATGGGATAAAAAGGTAAAAACAGTAGAAGAACTTGTTTCTTATGCTGATGAATTCAAGCAATCCCAAGCACCTAGTAGGGGTAAATCACAGACAGAGGGGTTTAAGTTTGATGGGGAGCAAGGTCCCCACTTTATCCCTAGGAAGGAGGGTGGATGGAAGGCTAGGTATTCACCTCTCCAAGTTCACTCCTCTAGTCCTTGTTCCAAATCTCCTGTAGAAACAGAGGAACCCAGAAGGTGCTATCGTAATTCCACTGAGCACCTGAGGAATAAATATCCTATTTTGGGTGGAAATGTGCAGCAGGTAACCCGAGGAAATGCTGCTATCCAGAGCACAGAGGCACCTCAGGCAGTTGCCACTTATCACACAGGATTTGTAAAGATTGCCATTGCACAGTTAGGCAATAAACACATGGGCCTGGTCCACACTAGGCCATTAAATCGATTTTAACAGCGTTAAATCGATTTAATGCTGTACCCGTCCACAATACAGTGCTCTTTAAATCGATTTAAAGGGCTCTTTAAATCGATTTCTGTACTCCTACAAAACGAGAGGAGTAACACTAAAATCAATAGTATTACTTCGGAATACTGTTACTGTGGACGGAAATCGACATTATTGGCCTCCGGGAGGTATCCCACAGTGCACCACTGACCTCTCTGGACAGCAATCTGAACTCGGACGCAGTGGGCAGGTAAACAGGAAAAGCCCCGCAACTTTTGAATTATATTTCCTGTTTGCCCAGCATGGAGCTCTGATCAGCACGGGTGGCGATGCAGTCCCAAATCCAAAAGAGCTCCAGCATGGACCGTACGGGAGATACTGGATCTGATCGCTGTATGGGGAGACCAAATCTGTTCTATCAGAGCTCCGTTACAGAAGACGAAATGCCAAGCGTTTGAAAAAGAAATCTCCAGGCTACACAGTACTGCGTGACAAGCGTAACGGCAAGCCAGAGACTCAAATGGACGCTAATGGAGGGAGGGGGTACTGAGGACTCCAGCTATCCCACAGTCCACAGCATTCTCCGAAAAGTATTTGCATTCTTGGCTGAGCTCCCACAGTGCCTGTAGGTTCAAACACATTGTCCAGCGTGGTTCAGGAATAGCTCCTCAGTTTACTCCACCCCCCCCACTACGTGAAAGAAAAGGGAAAGAAATCATTTCTTGACTTCTTTCAATGTCACCCTATGTCTACTGAATGCTGCTGGTAGACGCTATGCTGCAGCAGTGAAGCGCAGTATTCGCTCCTCTCCCCTCTCCGGTGGCAGACGGTGCAGTAGGACTGGTAACGGTCCTTATGAACTGAGCGCCAATGCTTGATAATTGTTCAATATCTAACATGTTGGCCTGAGATGAGGCCAGCCCAGGGGGGCGCCTGGCTAAAAACAGAACAGGAATGAGTCTGGTCACTCCCAGTAGATGTTACAGAACGGCTGGTAACCGTCTTCATCATAACAACTGGGGGCTGAGCTTCAATCAGCCCCCTCCCTTTCATGTGTAAAGAAAAGATTCTGTACTGCCTGGACTATCATAGCAGTGGGATGCTGGGCTCCTCTCCCCACACCGCTTAATGTCCTGCCTGGACTATCATAGCACCGGGAGGCTGCCTCCCCCTCATTTTATGTCACTAAAAACTCCTGCATTCTTTATTACTTCATGACACAAAATGGCAGGACACTGCCCGACGGTAGCCCAGAAGGTTGGGGAGGAGGGAAGCAACGGGTGGGGTTGTTGCAGGGGCACCCCTGTGAATACTGACACGGAGCAGCTGTGCTCTCTGATACACTGGTCCTCTAGTACACTTGCCCCATATTCTAGGCAGGACTGACTCTATTTTTAGAAACCATAAAGGAGGGATTGACTCGGGGAGTCATTCCCAGTTTTGCTTTTGCACCCCCCAGGCCCGATCTCAGCCAGGGGCACTCATGATAGCAGTAGACAGTACAAAGGGGGAGAGATAACCGTCATCTCATTGCCAGTTTACTCCAGCAGTAGACGGTACAGAACGACTGGTAACCATCTCTGCTATCATGCAAAGCAAATGAATGCTGCTGTGTAGCGCTGGAGTATATCGCCTCTGTCCGCGGCATCCAGTACACATATGGTGACTGTAAAATAAAAAGCTGAACGGGCTCCATGGTTGCCGTGCTATGGCGTCTGCCAGGGCAATCCAGGGAAAAAGGGCGCGAAAGGATTGTCTGCTGTTGTTTTCCCGGAGGAAGAGGAATGGACTGAACGACATTTACCCAGAACCACCACGCGAACAATGATTCAACCAGAATTCAAGGGCAGGGGAGACTGCGGGAACTATGGGATAGCTATGGAATAGCTACCCACAATGCAATGCTCCAGAAATCGACGCTGCCTCAGAACCATGGACGCACACCACCGAATTACTGTGCCTAGTGTGGCCGCGTGAAATCGAATTTATAATATCTGTTTTATAAAACCGGTTTAATGTAATTCGGAATTATCCTGTAGTGTAGACGTAGCCATGAAGACTGTAAGAGTGAATGGCAAGGAACTCCCTGCATGGAACGACACTGGTGCAGAAATTTGTGGTCAGGAGAGACCTGATTCAGAAGACAGACTGCCAGGGCAGATGGCACAGCTTTTGTTAGAGGGTAACAAAGTCCTTGTGCCTTTCGCTAAGGTGCACATGGAAACTGAGGATTTGCAAGCTGAGTTGACTGTGGTGGCTGTCCCACAGAATCCTACACAAATTCTTTGGCGTAATGTCTTTTTTCATGTGGCTAGGCCTGTCCCTGGGTCTGTCAGCAGTGAGGAGAAACCTTGTGCTGAAGCCCCAGTGGGAAGGAACAAAGCTAGAGTAACTGTGAGGAAACAGGAGAGTGTCTCTTTAATTCCTCTCCAGGAGTCAAAGCAATTTGCCACAAGGAGTAGGGTGGATAAAGCCAGCTCCTGTCCCATGGTCATCCCCTCAGGGAGTGGGATGTTTTCCCTGATGATAGGGAGTCTGTTCAGATTGCTGGCTGCCAGGAAGTTGCAGCTAAGCAAGGGATAAATCCTGCTCTAGGGTGCACAGGGAAAAGTGTCTTGGAGGGGGGCCTTCAGAAGAAAGTTAAGTTGGGGTCTGAGAAACCTCTGCGGAGGGTGAGGATTCCATGGGCTCTGTGACTGGGGGCCAACCAAATTCAAAGAGAGAGAAGGATACAGGGGTCACCAGGGAAGGATCTGTCATGGCTGAGATCTGTGAGCCTACAGCTGAACAGGGGACAGGTTACCCTGATGGGGCCCCAAGAAAGAAGTTAAGAAGGAATGTGGAGGATTACAGGAGTGTCTCCTAATTTATTACAGGGAAAGGTTTGCCCAAGAGAAAGTTGCTGGTTCTGCCTCTGTAATCCCAGGCTCCTCACCTGTGGCTCAAGTTTTAAAGGGGAGCTGTGTATCTGACCTCCCAGAGGGGAGCAGCCACACAGCTGACCTCTTGGGGACGGAGAGAGGGGTGACAGAGGGTAGCCCCATCCAGGACCCACATTTGAAAAAATACTTTTCCCACTGTACTTGGGGAAATTAACTCTCTCTCTTTAAGACAGGGAATGGATTCTTCCAAGCAGTCTGGTTTCTGTGAACATGCTGTTGAACTACCAGAGGAAGAGGCAGTGACAGCCACTTCCCAGGCAGGTAAACCCCTCCCCACAGCTGAGCCTCAGACACTGATGATAGAGATGATCAACACAAATGGATCACAAGAGAGAGGAGGATTCTTCGCATGGGCTTAACTCTGAAGAGGAAATGCAACTCCACAGGGGGTGGGCCAGTAACATACAAGGTCTCCTTACACCCTTTCGTTGCCAAAACCCCAAAGACATACTTAAAGCAAGAACCTTTACTCAGGGGATGAGAAATACAATAAATGCTAAACAAAGTGAACTGTTTAAACAAATGGTGTGGTATGATAATCATACTTGGAAGCCCCTCCCTGTCATAAATTTGCTGTCTCTTCCTACAAACTCCGTGGGTTAAAACAGAGAATTGGATACTGGTGGTAAATACTTTAACAATACATAACATGCATAATTTTTGGAAAAACCTTTGGTACAGACTGGGAATAAGTCCTATAGAAAGTCCTGTAAGACTTCTCAGCTAATACCTGTAAACAAGCTTAGCACAGAGAAAGCATAACCAATCTAGATTACTGTGTGGAAAGGGAAACTGAGGCAGATCACCTCATGGCATTAGTAGCTAAATGCCAAGACACCTACACTTTAACATATATTGATATCTGCATTATGTTAGCAATGCTATACACCAAAATGTTTTCAGGCAACCTGGTAACAGAAACCCAGAACTTTACAAAAGCACCAACTGATGACATTGCAGTGTTTGCTAACACTTGGAGGTTTCATAACCAAAGCTAAAAAGGGATTTTAGGCATACTGCCTCCGCAGTGGTCAGTGACTAACCCTGTCGCAGTAATCTCCGAGGGGAGGTGTGATGTGGCATTCTTATGCATTATGAAAATATGGTTCTGATATGAATATGCCATAACTGAAATATACGTTATGCAAGATGACTCATATACGGTATCATTGGAAAGGTTATGATTTACTTAATAGGATTATCCCATTTGTATGCATGCATCATTTTTGTATCTGAAGCTAGGAATATTGTATCTGTATTTCATATTTGCTGCTTTGGGTCACTCCCACTGCTGACACTTCAGGGACTACAATGGAAAGCCAGACAGGGCTAATGGCCCATCAGCAAGTACAGTGGACTGTGAAAACACTTGGCCTTCCCATGGACATTCCTAATCAACACCTTAGTCTGGTGTACTTTTCCACAGAAGGGTAGGGGAATCAAACAAAGGATTCCTGCCTAATGGAAATGCTATACAAGGTGAGGGAGGAAAACAATGATTGTCTTCATCTTGCTTCACCTCTGCTCCCCACCCCAAAGAGATACTTGAAAAGACCTGGAAACAAAAGGAATGTAACTGAAAGGATGGGGGAAGAACTGTTGGACCCAGGCTAGAAAAGACACCTCTGGCCCGTGAAGGACTCTACCTGAACCAATATCTAGGGAGAGGAATTATTATTTGTAACCAGTTTCTTTAGTGAATCTAGATTAGTTTGTGTGCTTTCTATAATTTTCTTAGTAATGTACTTTGCTCTGCTTGCCACCTCCTTATCCACTTAAAATATCCCTTTTTGTAGTTAACAAAATTCTCTTGTTTATAATATAACCCAATTTATGTAATTTCTAACTGGGGGTGGGGGATGGGAACTGGTGCATACCTTCCTCCACATCAAGGGAGGAGGCGAACTTCATACAACTTTGGGTTTGTACCCCAATGGGGGTTGAACATCTGGGTACTGTAGTAAGTCCCTTAAGCTGAGTCCTCCCAGAGCTTATCTCAGGGTCTGTATCTTCTGCAGCTGGGGGCGGCCCTGCCTGTGTGCTTTGTTGGAGGAGGCTTAAGAGCCTGGCTCAGCAAGATGGGATTCAAGAGGGCCCAGACTGGCAGAAAAAGGTGGGCTCAGTGGTATCTTCAGCATCTCAGGTGACATCCCAGGGATCCCAAACCGTCACACCATCCTTGAACAGTCAAGGCCTTTTCCAGCAGGTTTCTCTCCTAAGTGAAGGCTCCTGGTGTGATAATGTCTCCTAGGAGTGGTAGGGAAGCCTGGGCCTACCCTCTCCACCATGCTGCAGTCCAGGTCCCAAAGGTCTGCAGCTACACTTGACACCTTGGGGTGGTAAACCACTGCCCACTCCTGGACCATTTCCTACTCCAGTCCCCTTTTGCTTCCCACAGTAAATCACTCTAATCAAGTCTCTGGCCTACAATCTCAGACACCTGCCTTTCCTCTGTGGGTTTGCACAGGCCTGTGTTACCAGGTCCTAGGCAATGAGCTCTGCGTAGTATTTGCTCTTCAGAGCTCAGGGTAGCCCTCTGCTCCCTTCCACCACCTCCCTCTGAACTGCTGTCCTCCCCTCTTTTAAAGCCCTGTCCGCAGTTTGTGCAGGCTTTTCGGGGGGGCCACCTGGGCCCAGAGTGGTTCCTTAACACCTTGCTCTCCAGTGTGGTTTATATACCCCATCATAGAGAAACTGAGGGCTTGGTTACACTTGCAAGTTACAGTACAATAAAGAAGCTCCAGTTGCACTAGCTCACTCCCAGTCCACACTAGCAAGGCACAGAGCTTTCTGACTCTGCGGCTACAGTGCTGCTGGTACTCCACCTCAGCAAGAGGAATAATATTTGCTGCACCTTGGCTGCAACGCCCGGACATCAGTTTGAACAAGGTGTTGCGTTACTGCGCTCTGATTGGCCTCCAGAAACGTCCAATAATCCCCTTAAGTTAAGTGGTCACTCTTGTTGTCGTTTTGAACTCCTGTAGGAATGCAGAAATGCCCTTTCAAAGCTCCATTTCTGACAGCTGGCAGGTCTGCTGCTATCTGAACTTACAAGACAGCATGCTGACATGCTCTCAGCCCCCCAAAAACCCACTCTCTCTCTCCCCACATAGACACAACACACTCCCTATCACACTCCACCCCAAACATCCCATTTTAAAAGTATGTTGCAGTCACTTGCATGCTAGGATAGCTGCCCATAATTTTTTCACACCTCTGAGTGATAAAGTTGCAGTGCTGTAAAAACAACAAGGAGTTCGGTGGCACCTTAAAGACTAACAGATTTATTTGGGCATAATCTTTCGTGGTTAAAAAAACTTACTTCTTCGGATGCATGGAGAAGGAGTGCATCTGAAGAAGTGGGTTTTTTTTTACCCACGGAAGCTTATGCCCAAATCAATAAATCTGTTAGTCTTTAAGGTGCCACCAGACTCCTTGTTGTTTTTGCGGATACAGACTAACACTGCTACCTCCTGATACTTGACACCATGCAAAGTGCTGTAAAGCGGCAGTGTAGACAAGGCCTGTGTTTCAAATAGGTAAATGGAAGATCAGTTGCATGAAGGGACATGGGACCTTTTATTTCAAGCTTTCCAGTTCAAACCCAGCCCCTGGTAGAGAGAAAACTGTTACATAGGTCACCAACCAGCCAATATATGTGAAATGAGTTGGATGCTACTTTTCCTAACCTCTGAGTTTCATAAACCCCAGCAATGATGGAACGGAAAGACCCAAAATGGGATAGCATTTAACCAGATAAATCTGTGTGCCTCAGATGCCAGCTGGCAGGAGGATGGATGAAAAAAACCCAGCATTCCTTGAATATTTAGTGGCCACAGATTCTATATATGGTATTACACTACACTGAGTTTTTGACTATTACCCAGGGTTTCTTGAGCCTGCAAAACCCATCAGTATAAAAAAAAAAATTAACTAACTCTGTATCTTAAAAGAGACAAAGACAAGATTTAAAATTAACTCAGTCTGGAAATTCACATTAAATTATCTGTAATGTTAATGTGTTGCTATGCAACCAGCCAACACAATGAACACTCCTGATGGATACAACCTTTTTTCTCAAAACAATGGACTTATTTAACTGCACTCAATTTAAAATATATATTTAATTATGCCCTTTTCATAAAGCTGATGGTCTTCAGAAATTTGCTACCTGGACACTGTTGCACATATCCGGGTGGAGTGGATGGCTTTATGACTAATTGAGCAGGTCTATTATTTTTAATTAATAGTCTTCAGGAATAATAAAATACAATACTTGAATTGCAAATGAGAGACTGTTACATTTATAAATGCAAGTCTATAGATAAATATAGCAATCAAAGCAGGTGAATTCAAAGACATAACAGATTTATAGTCGTGCTCTGGCTAAAGAAGATTTTTGGGGTTTTTTTGGTTAAAACAGGCATAAAGCAGCATATAAAACCAAAAGCAGGAAGGGAAAGTCTCTCGATTCCAATGCAAACTACCACTGCAGGGTTCAAATATGAATTTTTCTACCCCATATATAACACTGCACAATTTGGGAGTCCCAGCGTATTACTGGGAGGTTGTTACCTTCCCTGGAATATCAGGCATACCACTAGGTCACTGTCAGAACCAGGTACTATATACAGACTCTAATCCTGAACTGCGCCAAGTTCCGTAGACTGAAAGAGTCTGTCCCTGAAGAGCTAACTATAGGTTAAGGGCTTTAATTGGTATTGGTTTGATCTGGTATAACAAACCCTAGGTTCCTAAATACTTTACCAATTTCCTTTCTTCATTACACATGTTCAATTTCAATGGGGGTTGCACTCATGTAACCAAGAAAATAAAATAAATAAATAAACTATATGGCAACATTTTGTCCTTCGATGCATGTGGTTCTAACAGTAAGCTCCAAGCTCATGGTTCCTTTTTTACAAGGATCCTATACCCTGAGCTCTTGATTCTCTTGAAGTACCATCATCAATTCCTTAAACATAGAGAATGCTTGGCTCCAGGACACAGCTTTAGTCTCCAATCCTGCAAACACTTATGCATACACTTAACTTTACTCATGTAAGTAGTCCCATTGAAGCCAAAGTCAATAAGTGTTTGGGAGGGCCTTAGAGAGGGAGCATTAAGGTCTTCTTTTAGGAGACGTCTCTACATTTTAGCTAACATCTTCATCTTAGAGGCAGACTGGACTTGGTTCCACTTCCATTTTTCCTGGAGGGTGCTTTTTATGATCAAAATGTCCTTATAGTACAACAAACAGTAGTAAGCATTTTTTTTAGATTTTAACCAATGTTTCTCAATTAAACTGTTGAACATAGATATATTAACCTTGGCTTAAATTTGTATATGTTTAAGAAAAAATATTTAATATGGATCAAGTTTTCACAATCAAGGCATCTGAGCTTACACTGAACGTTAATCATATTTTCTTCCTAAAACTATGAAAGAAAATTCCCTCCCCTTGCTGACCCAACAATATATTATGCAGAATATATTGTGATGTTCATCTGGTAACTCTAATTTCCTGAGGCCCTTCTCAGCAGAAATATATAGTCAGATACGTGGAGAACACAAGCCATGAGATGGCATGCATTTCAGCTGTGCATTTGTTCAACCAGTCCAGAAGTCAGTCCCCCAAACAGGCACAATAGAGCTGTATTTGGTATGTGTAGAGCTGCCATGGGGATTAAATGAGGCAGGTTTAGGTTGCTGAATGAGCCAAATTGGCATCACACTATGATGGTTTTCTCATTGGGCACTCCCCAACACAGAAAAAAGGAAGAGTTACTAAAAATAAAATAGATTTACACACTCATCTCAATTGAACAAAGTGTTCACAGAGTAAAATCCATATACACACCTGACTCCATCCTGTGCAGAGCCTGAATAATGGCTTTGTGTGTGGAATGCCAAAGGTATTGCTACCTTTCTCCCAGTATTTTCCTCCCTTTTTCTGCTTCCATAGAAGCTCTCCAATTCTGAGCTTCTTTTCTCTCTTGCCCAGTTCCCTCCCTACATTCTCTCCTTTCTTCTTCTTTCTGATTTTCTTTTTGTCCTAATGATTCCCCTTCTCCTCACACTTATGGCAGTGCCTCCGTGTTTCTCCTGCAGAAGTACAGAACAAGCAGTCTGGGTGGACATCCTGTAACTCTCCCGTGAGCACCCCTTTGGCAGAATGTGTGTGCCTGCACACTCTCTCTCTCTCTCTCTCTCTGGTGTGTCTCCAACTGAGTCTTACAGAGTCTGTGTGTGAGATAAAAGAAAAGCAACCCCCATTCCAGGGTACAAATCCAAGAGGTGTGTCTCTCTCAGTGCCCTCTGTAATGTCCCCCTCAAGTTGTCCCTGCTCCAGGATAGAGCAGTGCCCCAGGGCTCCCTTCGTGGTGACAATGTCTTCGCCTTGTTAGGGCCTTTCTGACTACGGCTGGGCCACTGCAATTCAGTTCCCACTCTGGGGTGCCTCAATGTCCAGGCCACTTCTCCCAGTGGCTAATAAGGAATGGGGGGATCCAGGCCCACTAACTACTCTGGGTCCCAGCCCAGGGACCCTGTAGATAGCAGCTGTCCGCTACATCCCTTTATCTAAGTCACAACGCTGCTCTAATTCCCTGGAACACTTCCCCCACAGCCCTGCACTGTCTTCACTCTTACCTCAGGGCCTTGTCCTGATGCAGTCCCAGTAACCAGCTCAGGGCTCCTTCTCACTCTCCCTGGCTTCTGGCAGCACTGCCTCAGCCAAGATTCTGCAGTTCCCTCAGTCAGTCACACACCATCCACACTCTACCAGCTCTAGCAAGGAACTGGAACTTACTCTGCCTCTGCAGCTCTTCATATACTGACCAGCTGGGTCCTGATTGGCTGTGTGGGACACAGCCATTCTAGGCAGCTTGGAGGATCCTCTCCACTGCCCTTTTCTGGGGCAGGGTGTGGCAAGGCCATGAAGCCCCCGGGAGGGGGCTTCAGAGGTTCTGATATACCCTGCCACACAGCCACTCAGGCCTGTTCTATACCTAAATGTTAGGTCGACCTAGCTACATCTCTGAGGGGTGGGAAACATAGCTAAGCCAATGTAGACACTGCTAGGTCACTGGAAGAATTCTTCTGCCAACCCAGCTACCACTTCTCAAAGGGGGAGATTTATTACAGCAATTGAAAAAACCCTTCTGCTGCTGAAGCAAGTGTCTACAGTACAGTGCTACAGCAGCAGAGCTGTAGTGCATGTAACACAGATGTACTCTCAGTTACTGAGCGAACAACTTACTTTAAAAAGAGTCACAGGATACTCCCCACTTCCTTGCTTCAGCTGCAGCTAGGTAGCTCTTCTGTAGTAGGTGCGGGACTGTGATAGTTCTCAAACCCCCATGACTTCTCTCATTCAGTCTCTGCTTTCCTAGTCTGCTACTATGTGTGTCCCCTTCCCTAAATAGCACAGGAACCAATCAGAGACAGGGTATATACTCTTTGCTTGTTAATTTCGGTCAGAGTGGCACCATTGCTGCAAGAACAATCATATGCCTCTCCTTCACCAAAGTGTGGTTCTAATCCCCCTAGCGGGTCTCCAGCTTCATAGCCTGCAAATTAGAAGCCCTTCCCTGCCTGCCCTCTCTGCACTAGCCTATCCAAGACTATTTCACAACCTTAGCTCTCCACGCCCCAAAGTGTGCAGAAGGCAGAGAGGCTCTGCTCAGCCACACTGTTGAAACACACCACAGAACTAATCTGGTGCTTTAAATGGTCCTTCTAGACTTGAGTCAATTTCCTCATGCTCCCACAATCCTATTCCCACAGAAGACAAGGGCAAAATTCACATTGATTCCAATGGGTGCAGCATTGGATCCTGAATCTCTGGGAATGAAGATTCCAGCCCACAAACGTGAGAAAAGATGGCTGAGCACTTTTTGCCTACCTGAGGCACATGCCTCACAGAGCTTCTTCTGGGTTGGTATGACTCCATACCAACCTGCCCACAGTATGTTTCTTAAAGAATGACAAGGGAAATTATCACCAAATCAATCAGAAAAAAAGAAAAACAAATTCAAATTGTCCTCATTCCCTGCAGACCTTCAATACTGGTATTTCACTATACCTATTTCTCTTCATTTCTTGAGGAGGAGTTTGTTAGTACCAGACAATTTAATTGTCACTCAATAGAATTTTATCATCATATCCCCATTAAATTATAAATTATGCAAAATAGCTAGGCAGTTTTTTTTGGAGGTTTTCTGAACCTTCTGTGGGGAGCTGATACATTAACCCGTTCACAAACTTTTTGCAGATTGTTAAAACCCTACTTTTGAGGGAAGAAGAGAGACCTTTAAAAAAACCCAAAAGAAAAAACAACAAAAAACATCTTTGATACAGAACAACAAAAATGTAGGCCATGATTGTGCCATGCCCCTGTACAGGACCCTCTCCCCTCTCTTCTCACTCTGCTTCACAGGCAAGTCATCTAGAGCCCTGAGCCCTAAAAGACTGCTGGGGTGAAATCCTGTTCCAACTGAAGTCAATAAAAGAGCTCCTATTGACATCAATGGAGCTAGGATTTCACCAGCTCTCAGAGCTAGACTCCCCAGAGTGGTAGAAATATAGTGGGGACATTCCTCCCAAGCATTTCTTCATTGTCCAACAGAGTTGACCACCATATCAGAAGATAAATGGCTGAGAAACTCACTTTACAGCCTCTCCCAAGACTGATTTACCATCCATGCATTCCCCATGTCCTGAGCACATTTTGCCTACCTGAGGCACATGCCTCACAGAGCTTCTTCTGGGCTGGTATGACTCCATGCTAACCTGCCCACAGTATGTTCCTTAAAGGAATATTTGAGCCTTCTATGTGAGAAGCTTTAGGTTCAGCCACACATTTCACTGCCCAGGCTTTAATTTTCCAATCATTTAACTTTCAGAGGTTAAAAACAATTTGAGCACAGTTTTAAAATTATCCTAACTGGGGAGGTGGAAACTTTGTTAGTTTTATTTATTTTCTAAACGTTGGCAAGCAAGCTTTTTTTTCTTTTTTTTGGTGACATTCTCCAAGCTGCTGTGCCTGAGAAGCTGAACCCATTATAGCACTTTCCCTTCGAAGTATGCCCACACTGGGGGTGGCATGCTGCCATAGCTCAGCAACATAATTTAAAGTGACAGCTCCTTTAGAAAGAAACAACAAAAGTGTCCCTTTGCTCATCCACTGCCAACTGTAGGATCCCACCCCAGCATCTCCTCTTCCCAGTTCACATACCCCTTATTAAAGGAGGAGGAAGTAAATGCTTTGATTTTTTTCAAGCTTTTCTTTTGTTTGCTTAAAACAAAGAGCCAGATCATGAGTTTTCGTAACACTTTGTACTGCGTATGTCAGGAGCCGTTACCTGGAGGTGCTGATTATTGTTATGGTATTCAAGACAAGTTGGCAACTGGTATTTCTTTGGAACAGCTACAGATAAAAATAGCCTGCCTTGCTTCTAGTTTTTTTTAAACCAGATTCTCTGAAGCAATATTTTTCAAAATGAAAGGAATTGTCAGGGCCAACAAATTACTCATAGATATGGAAGAAAAGGTAAGTACATTTCTAACAGCAGGTTACAGGATATAAAGATGTGAGAGATGACAGGGGAAAAGCTCTGTATCAAAACAAACAAACAAACAAACAAATAAAGACAGGAAACCATTAAAGTTATTGAAAGATATCTGAAATGGTAATCCAAATAAGAGGTTAAAGGCAGCTGCTTGTATACCTAGCTCACTGGTAAGTTTAATAGCTCACATCTTAAAGCTGACAGAGAACAACTTCTGATATGTAGTTATAATTATTAGAGCTAGTCATGAATTTTTCAAGTAAATGTTTTGTTATTGGAAAATGCCAATTTGTCAAAACTGAAACTGCTCATGAGAAAGGGTCCATTTTCACCAACCTTCTGAGGTAAAAAAAAAAAAAAAGGGAAAAAGGATTATTTTTTTTTTTTTTACATTTTCAAAATGAACTGAAATTTTTTTTTCAAGACAACCTTGTGCTTTGAAAGTTAAGCTAATTACAGTAAAAAATAAAAGTCAAAATAAAAATAAAAGTTTGAAAATTACAAAACAAAACGTTTAGATTGACACAAAGTGAAGATTTTTGGTTTTGTTTCTTTGGTGGTTGTTTAGTTGGTTTTTTTGTTTGTTTTTTGTGTTTTTTTTGGTGGGGCAATTTCTTGGTTCACAATTTTTTTATTTTATTTTATTTTAGAGATTTTGACATTTTATCCCAATTCAAGACAGGAAACATTTTCAAAAATTGCAAAGCTTTTCCCAAGATGCAAAAAACATTTCTGCCTTAGTCTAATATTTGTCTTCTTCTGTAACACACATTAGATCTGTGTTGCAGTGCAATATAAAAGCTAAATATTTTCATTATTATACATGGCTGTGTGTCCAAGAAAATGTTTTCACTGAATTCTAATAGGTTTTCACGGGATTGACCAACAGACATGCTGGGACAAATTCATCCCTAAAATCAGTTGGTGCTCCTCTGTGTTCTGCTCAACATTTGATTACAAGTGTCTAAAATGAAGTGATTCTTTCTCCTGCCTTTAGTTACCGTACTTCCCACTCTTTAGCTTTTACTAATCTATCCCTAGCTCTCAAAGTTACTTCTGAACATAATCCCCCCTGCCCTCCTTATAACTGAATAGTCACTTGGCCTGGGTAGAAGAGTGAGAATTTCTGGTGATTAGGGCATTCACCTAGGACAAAGGAAATTCTAATTCAATTCCTTACTCCAATGACTATTTAACATAGAAAGAGCTTCAACAGGAGAGAGACATGCCCGATGATATCCCATAGTGCAGTGGCTAGGATACTCTCCTTCACGTCTGCCATGCCCTGAATGAATGCTCTAACCAGTGGGCAAAAAAGGTTAAAAAGGAAGCTGCCTTCTGGCCTTTAAATCCTGGGGTGGAAGGGGGTGGGGGAAATCAGCCAAAACTATTCAGCACATTTATAACAAATTCACCAATAAATTTGTGTTGACTGAAGTTGCATTTTTCAGCAAAAGCTATTAATCCAAAAAAATTCACCCTGCTCTAGTGTTTATGCTTTCACTATGGTAGTAAATTTCATTCCAGCCCGCAGCCTCTATTGCTATGCTGCAGATAAAACTGATAGTTTTACGGAAGTTTTAGTCAATCTTCTTGCTTCAATTCTGAGCTAAGTTTCAGACCAAAGGTAATGGAGGAAAGTATATTATGTATGTTTTTCTGCCTAGTCATGCAGTTTTGGGTCTTTTGTGCTGGCTTGGAAAGCTAAGGAGAATGACAGCTACTCAGATAACAAAGCATTTCCTGTTCTGTTTCCCTCATACTGAAGCTCTTCTGAAATATTTCAGGGAAAAGACAAACATTTTTTCCTTAAATCATTTCAAGTCTTAGTTATTTCCATTTAAATCCAAGTTGAAAGGAAGGTGTAGCCACCTCTTCCTACAGTTTCCAAACAGCAAATAGGGGTAAAGAGGGGGGTAAATACTCAGTTCTTAATGGAGGAGGGCTAATGCCATACTATCCACTGCTCCCTGCCATAGATGTGATCCACATATAAAGTTCAGATCTGGATCCAATGTTTGGAGGATTTCAGAGATTCAAGGTTGTGTTTTAACCCAGTACAGGACCCAAATGTGTTCTATAATGAGCAAAGAAAATTGCAAGGAGTGAAAAACGTTCAGATATTTGGGGGAAAGTACCTTGCAGGTTCTAAGGGGCTACACCCAGACCAAATAGGTCTGGGATGTGGCCACATAACCAGTAATATAACTCGGTCAAAGTGCACATGGTGCATTCATAGCACGTTTGTTCATCATGGGCTGTTTGGAAAGTTCTTCTCACCCATCTGTGTTGGCTTCTGGGCTGTTCACTGAAGTTCCACTGCCCTTTCTGAAATTGTGCCGCTCTGTTTATGTCTTTGACTATGTCATAGTCTTGTGCTATGTCTTTCCTTCCCTCTGCTGAGATGAGCACTATGTGGTTATAGAGATGCCTTTGCATGACCCCCTTCTTCTTGGAGGAAAGAAGGAATATGTGGCAAATACCATGGGTGGGAAAATTACCCTGAGGTCTTGGCAACTTCTTCAGACATAAATGAGAGTCTGGGCCCTTAGGGAAGAGCAGTGTGACATCAATAAACCAGATACAACCTTCCTTCTGTGTAAGGAGTGCCACAGAGGTCCACTGTAGTCCAAGAAGTGAGATGTACTTGGTTAGGAAGATGCATGGACAAAACAGCAAAGGAATATAATAATTCATACCCATTTCCTCTCCTTGGGCTCATGCAGAACCAAAATACTTATAAACTCTCTGTCTTCTCCTTGGGTTGACCCTCAGGGAAGGCATCATCAACCCCACCGCCATTCCAACCACCAGGGTTATATTTTCTCCCAGCCCGCCCTGAGTGCAGCAGGCCTCTCTATTCCATCCCTCATGACTCAGCCCTCAGTGAGGTCTAGTCTACTGTTATTTATCGATAGATTGATCATCCTGTATGCTACTTATGAAAATAAGCCCAGGGTCAATTTTAAGGAAACAAAAACGTCCTCTCCTCACCTGCCACATTACACAGGAAATCTTGCAAAACTAGTATTCTTGTGAGGTTACTAAATGCTCTAATTTTAGTTAGGCTGGAAATGCTACAGGCCAAATTATTCTCTCAGTTAAAGCAATTAATCTAGTCCTGTGAAAATAGCTTCTCTGGGGGGAATTTCAGTCCATCTGCTTATCTCCAGGACTAGGAATTACAAAAGTCTGTGAAAATTAGAAAGCACACAAGAAGTACATGATCCTCACTTATTAACCTCAGAGGAGTTCTGAGCACTAGTTCAGTGGTTCTCAACCATAACCATAAGGTTTCAGGGGGTCTGCCAAGCAGGACCAGTTTTAGATTTGCTGGGGCCCAGGGCAGAAAGCCAGAGTCCCACTCCATGGGGCTGAAGCCTGGGGCCCTGAACCCTGCCACCCGGGGCTGAAGCAGAAGCCTGAACAATTTAGCTTCATGGTGCCCCCTGTGGCATGAGGATCTGGGCAATTGCTCAGCTTGCTATCCCTTAATGCCAGCCCTGGCTTTTATATGCATAAAACCAGTTCTCGTGGCACAGCTGGGCCATGGAGTTTTTATAGCATGTTTGGGGGCTTCAGAAAGAAAAAGGCTGAGAACCCCTGCACTAGTTCACCTATATTCAATACTAACACCTCAGTTTTTCATAGAATCCTAGAAATGCAGGTCTGGAAAGGACCTGGAGAGGTCCTCAAGTCCAGGCCCCTACTCTGACGCAGGACCAAGTAAACCTAGCAACATAAAGCCTTAACTGTAATCTAATGGCAAAGTGCATGAATGTGATTCATGCATAGGATTCAGAAACTATGAGAGATTAGGAAAAGATGTGTGTCAGACTCAAAGCGTTTGAACTGAAGTTCAGAGAGCTCTTTTTCAGTAGGTGGGATCACACTGGTCTTCAAAATTATTACAATTCATTTTATTAGCAGAAAGAGCTTGCGCTGATCTAAATTTAAAGGGCTTCCATGGAGGGTATCAGGAAGAGAGAGACTCTACAATTCATACAGCCTGCTATTTACAACATTCTATTCATGTCACAGTCAAATCAGTTGTCTAAGCTGATCCAATTCAATAGAGTGAGACTATTCTAGCAGTGTGGCTATTCTGCCTCATTTTCTTCTCAACAAGCGGTATGCCAGTTTTGAAACTTTGAACTGTATCTTCAGCACTCTGAACCAATTCCTAGATCTTTCACAATAAAAATAGGACACTCTCAAAGTGTTACATTGCTAAGGCAAAGGACAGGACTGCTTCTCTCTCTTTTGTAGAAAATAATACCGTTTAAGTAAGAAGCAGGGCTTAAAATGAAGTAGTTATGCTACCAGATGAGGTTTAACGTAAATTGTTTCCAAATAGTGTCAGTGATTAGAATAAGTAACTGAATGACAGGCGTCACAGTGCCAACACTGGAAGTGCTGTAGCCATGCAAGACAGAGTTACAGGTTATTGCAGAGTCTCTGGAGAAGCTACAATACTGTCCTCAGAGGGTAGAATGCAGGTATGTGAACACTAATACAATAGTTCTTACAGATGCAGGGACGCATAGCACAGGCGAGGAGGACATTTGCAAAATTGTACTCTGGATTTTGTCACGCGGACTTCCAATGCTGCTTTATTGGTTAAGTCAATACCTTAAAAATATTTTTTTCTGGGCTATATACTCTAAATGAACTGTATTTGGACAAATTGAAGTCTGCTTACATTATTTTTCCAATATAGTAATTGCTCCAATTTCTTTACTAACTGTAATGGTTGGATTAAACCCAGTGAAAACACCAGCTTTTTCACTAATATTTCCTCTGAGGACATTAAGTTTTGCTTAAATTAATGAAAGTCAGGTGCACCAGGTTCTCCGACTGAAATGCATAAGAACTGAACATTCTATAGGGGTTATCTGATTCACCCTCGTTCACTTCACACACAGAATTTTTGTTATACATCAATCCTACTTAACACACAATGCAATTTGTCAGAGAAGAAAAACTGTTTAAAAAACCTTTTAGAAAGTGATAGACACACATTAGAAACCATTCTAAACCACCACACTTCAAACTTTATATGTATTGCCACCCAGACTTTTTAAAAGAACCAATGTCATTTTCCTATTGCATCCATTCAGAACTTGTAGAATTGGTTGTTTTTTTTTTTAAAAATGTGTCAAGGTATTTTTCCCACTTTGAACTTTAGCATCCAAATGGGGACCTGCATGTACCCTTCTAAGTTAATTCCTAGCTTAGATCTGATAGCACTGCACCAACCAGAAATTCCAGTGTCTGGTACACTCCCTGTCCCCAAAACCTAACCCCTTGGGTCTTAAAACAAGGAGAAATAATCATTCCCTCCTCCCTCCAGGGTTACCCTGAGGCTACACTGATCCAAACTCCTTGGATCTTAAACAGAGAGGATTACCTTCCCCCACCTCCTTTCCCCCACCAATCCCTGGTGAGTTTAGACCCAATCCTTCTGGGTCTTAAAAGGGAAAAATCAATCAGGTTCTTAAAAAGAAAGCTTTTAATTAAAAGAAGAAGTAAAAATTATCTCTGTAAAACAGGATGGAAAATGTTTACAGGGTCTCCAGCTTATTAGACTAGAGGACTTCCTCCCTTGCCTAAGATACAAGTTACAGCAAACAAGGTAAATTCTTCCAGCAAAATACACATTCACAAGTTAAGAAAACAAACATAAGACTATCTGCCTTTTCTAGCTAGTACTCTATTTGGAACATGAGACTGTTTTAGAAAGATGGGAAAGACCTGGTTGCACGTCTGACCCCTCTTAGCCCAAGAGCGGCAATGAACGACACAAACAGCACAAACAGAGACTTCCCTCTACCGAGATTTGAAAGTATCTTGTCCCCCGATTGGTCCTCTGGTCAGGTGTCAGCCAGGTTGACTGAGCTTCTTAACCCTTTACAGGTAAAAGAGACATTAACCCTTAACTATCTGTTTATGACACAATGGCATCGATTTTTAGGACCCACAAACTGCAAACACAGATAATTGTCAATGTGGTTTTGTGCTTACCATTATTTCAAAGCATAGGGCAGGTCATTTAGATATCTCAGGAATAGATCTGATCCTCAAGAGAATTTGTGTGCCTAAATTCAAAATCTAGACCTTCCAAATCCTTAGATCCTCAAAAACTGTCCTCTAACTCTATAGGCATCCAAGTTCCCATGGAACCCAAATTTCCTCTGAAAAAGTCCCCCTGGCATCTAAAAACATATGAGTGAGCACGCACTGCATACACCCACCTCAGTTCTGAATCCCAGCTCACAACTAGGCATTCCCCTGCCTAGCTCGCCTTCAGTGCCCAATCTGGTAGGTGTTTAGCAGATTAGGCCTCCTACAAACAATGCTGGAGAAGAAGGTAGTGGTGGTCCTGCCATTCATCTTATAACTTTTAACCCAGAATGAGAGTTCAATTTCCTTTTCTGGTTGATGTAGAAAAGGGACTTAAATTTGAATGTCCTCTCTCCTAAGGAGAGCGCACTAACCCCTGGCTTGTTGGGTATTCTGGGGCAAGTTGTTTTCAGCCTCTCCTAGAGAAGCAATTCCATATTAAATATGCTTTAGAGCAGGGGAACAGGATACTGGATTTTGCTGCTTCCAGGTGAATACCCTAATCACAGGGCTATAGAGTTATTCTCACCCCTCCCTCTCTAGCCCAATAAAACACTGCTGCCTTCTCTAGTTTTTTTTCTTCTTCTTTCTTTCTTTTTTTGGGGCGGGGCAGGGGGGCACTAAGGGGGATGCACCTAACTCCAGGAGAGGGTTCATTGCAATGAATCCTGAGCAGCAAGAGGCACCTTCCTCTGACCCATATTTAAGCACCTAATTCCCTTTGAGGGGCAGAATTTAGACCTCACCCATGTCCTCAGCATTTCCTATTGGCTAACTTAAGAGGCTTCCCTCTCAATTTGAGAGCTTTTGTGGATCTCATTTTTAAGCACCTTACTCTCCCCATAGCGAGCCTGAGTGCCTAACCCAGGGCTACGGATTCCATTAGGTGGCTTGGCCCCTGAAAATTTAGCTCTGCAACACTGAGACTAGGTGTACACTACAGACCTTACATTGGCACAGCTGTACCAATACAGCTGCATCGCTGTAAGGTCTCCCATGTAGCCATTCTATGCTGATGGGAGAGAGCTCTCCCGCCGGCATAATTAAACAACCAACAAGTGGTGGTAGCTGTGTTGAGAGGAGAGCATGTCCTGCTGACAGCATTATCCACACCAGCGCTTCTGTCAGTGTAACTTATGTCCAGTCAGGGGCGTGGGTTTTTCCACAAAAGTGCTAGTGTAAACATAGCCTTAGCCTAAGTTCCCTGTACAGATCTAACCTCAGTCCCTTACTGCATACACGCGCCAGCTACTTAGGCTAAGGGCCAAATTTTATGCTGGGCCATATCTGGAATTTTTAATAACACAATTAATTAAAAGTGTGATTTAAGACATATAAATACCTAATGACCTTATCTGTGTGTCTTAAATTTCACATGTGGGTAGAAATAGGAAGGCCTGATTACAGTCTTATTGAAAATTCATCAAAACATCTGAATGATCTTGGATAAATATTGTTACTTTTTTTTTTTAAGCAGCTTGAGCAGGGCCTTGAAGGTTTTTTTCCCATTAGGAAGAGAAACTGATGACAGAGTCAGTTATTTCTCTGAAGCAATCCTGTTTATTTGCAAAGAATTCACACAAAGTCCTGTTTCCCTGAACACAGTAGAAAGCAATTTCCTTGCTCACAATTCCAAGCCTGCCTTTCCAGACAGTACTCTGACCAGAAGCTCTGCCTCTTGGCTTTCTCTCAGGGTCACACTAGAAGTGATTCTCTTGCTGTCTCATTGGCTTTCTGATGGCTTATGACTCAAACACACACAGCTATGATCAAAATAAAAACCCATCACCTACACTTGCACTTATTCAGATAGAGGCTTCCATTCATACAGGGTAAAACGTAATGGCAGGACAAGGATTGCAGGGGGATTTGATCCTGAAAGTGCAGATAAGCGGCCATGAACTTATTCTTGCCTATGAACAAAAAGGAACATTAAAAAGGGAATATGCAGCTAAGCAACTATTCTGCGCTGAGAGAATGAAATTTAAGGGCATGTCCCTGCATACATAGTCATTGCCCTTTTCATACCCTACAAGCACACAGAGGGCATTACATTTTCACACACACAAACAGAGAGAGAGAGAGAGATTCCTAGTGCTTAACTTTATCCATTCACAGGCACCCCAGAAATCACCTTGCAAAGCTTCTCATGACGAACTAAAATCTTGTTCCGCTGGAAAGGGAGACTCCTGTCTTCTCAGTGGTATAAAGCATTCAATTCTAGTTCTCTCGGGTTCTGAAATATCTGATTTTAAGCTACTCTTTAGTCCAGGACTGAGCACTGTGTGTTCTGTGCTTCCTATCATTGGGAAATTCCACATTTGACAAACAGGAAAGAGCAAGCATTTCTTTGTCAGGTTGGGGAAAAAAGTGGGAGGGGGAAGTTTGGAGGAGATAGATATTAATGGGCAGAGTGGAGGGGAGGCAGTCAAAGATGCCTTATAAATGAAACTTGTCACAAGATGTGGCTGTGTGTTACATCAAGTGATCCAGCGTGATTTAATGAACAAGGCACAGTGCTAAGAGACAGGAGACTTGAGTTCTATTCCCAGCTCTGCCACTGAACTTCTCTGTGACCTTGGCCAAGTCACTTCACTTCTCTGTGTTGCTGTTACCCTTCCCACCCTGGTCTTGTTTACTTAGATTGTGAGCTCTTAATTGCACAGACTATCTCGTGTGTGTGCAGCACTTTGCACAATGGGGACTCAGTTTCAGCTGGGGACTCTGTGAGCTACTGTAATATAAACAACAACTTGTACAGAGTATAGTCAGTATTTTTAGAATTGACCATCTATTTTGGGGCCTTAAGTTGGGTATCCAAAATCACTGGCTACTTTTGAAAATGTCGTCCAGTATGTATCTGAACACAAGGAAGATTAGCCATAGGCAACTACAATACTTTAATATATGACTTTACGCAGACTTCACCTCCCCATCGTGAGAATTTACCTATCTCAACTCAGAAATTAATTTAAGGCATCATGAAAAAAAGTCTTCTTTAATGTTGAATTATGAGTCCAAATTTCAGATTTCAGTTTACTCTATTTTAGGCATTTATGAAGCATCAGTCACCACTATATCTAGGAAATGTATTCCTCTATATGGTGTTATGAAATATCTGAGTAAGTACTTTGACAATTTTTATATTACAGAAAGAGACAGTGAAGAAATCAGGATTTCTTTTCTTGGTTCCTTTGCATACTGCTTCTTTCCCTGCTTTTTCCCCTCTGTAAAATAACATGGCATGTGTTACGCTGGATCCCAAACTGACTTTCTTTTCAGAACAGCGTGACAAGTACAGTGATGGAGCTGAAAGCCATAAGAAGTTATCATTACACTTTCAGCAATGGTATCATAATTAATCTTATATTTTTACCAGTTAAACATATCCCACAAACCAACCATACGTAACCACAGATAGAAAAGACATGATTTAATCTTTGGTGCAATAAGGTAAAATGAATCAAATTGTGACCTACAGATACTTGTAACATAAGCAATGCATTCAGCTAAAAAAGTGTTTACCGTTAGTATGGCCACATAGCTAGCACTAAGGCAACCAAGGATACTGCCATGGTACCACTGCAACTGCAGAATACACATTCAGGCCTTTACAAAATATTTGAAACAGATGAATAGTGTGTGAGAGATGATAGTACATTCTAGTGAAGCAAAGCAGTCAAAGAGAAACAGTTGAGTTACATTTCCGTTTTCCACCAGGTTTCTACAACTGCCAACAGTATGTAATAAGGGCTGAATTCTGCACTGGCATTCCACACCGCTAAAATTAATAGGAGTGGCACATACAACTGAGGATCCCATTTGCGATAAAAAGTGCAAATTTCAGATGTAGGGCCCAATTCTGGCCTCAGTTGTCCAGGTGTGACTCCCACTGTAACAGTGGAGTTATACCTGTAACTGAAGCTAAAACTGAGCCTGTAATGTATGCAGGTCTGACTCTTGGAGACAATGACACATAGCATGTCTAAATTTGGCTCTTTGTGATGAACACCAACAAACCAAACTGTGGTGCAGGCAGTTATGCAACTGCTGTAATTAAGCTTTCTGGGTTCTCCACCTTCACATTGTCTAAGAATTTGATTCTTCAGGAGCAGCTTCTACATTGTGAGGGAGAGCAATGCAGAGGGGGGAGAGAGAGAGACAGTGCTCTGCCACAGAGACTTTTTTCCCCTCTCTTGTTCTGTTTTTCCTTAATCTACTCTTTATCTGCTAAGAAGTGCACTATTTGTACACAGCTCTGAATATGCAAACTACAGAGTGAATGCTAAATATTAAAGGAATGCTGTCAACTTGATACAGTAACTCCTTGCTTAACGTTATGTTATGTTCCTGAAAAATGCCCTATAAGAATTAATGTAAATAGTGGGGGTTAGGTTAGATTCCAGGGAAAAATTTTTTGCCAGACAAAATACATTATATACATATACAGTATAAGTTTTAAATAATTGTAAACAATTTAATACGATACTCACCAATGATGATTGTGAAGCTTGGTTGAGGCAGGGATGTAGTGAGGTCAGGGTGCAGGGGCTCACTCCGCTCACCTGCCCAGCACTCTTGCCAGGGAGCAGGGTCAGGGGCTTGCCAGCTCCCCAGCTGGAATGCTGGGTGGGCTGAAAAGGGCTAGTCCCTGCACCCCGACCCCGCTCCTGGAACGCCTGGTGGGTGGAACAGGGGAAGCCTCCATGCCGTGACCCCACTCTGTGGCTGGAACACTGGACAGATGGAACAGAGCAAGCCCCCGAGTCCCAACCCCACTCCCTGGCAGGAGTGCCTGGCGGGCGGAGCAGGGCGAGCCAAACAACCTTATAATGGAACATTGCATGACTTTAAATTAGTATGTTCTGTAATAGACCAGCAACCTCATAATGAAATGATGTTAACCGGGATGACTAAGTGAGGAGTTACTGTATTATAAGTCATTGGATTGTTTTTTTTTAACCTATCATGTTCACAAATAGATGAGACTTTAGATGAGAAATTAAGCACTGAAAGAGGAATACTGTGCACCTGACAGTGCTTTGTGGCCTTATCAGTTTTACTTCTAGCCTGACAGTTTCATGTACCAGTCTCATGCACTAGCAGGACAACATAACATTCACATGCGCTGCTCTGGAGGGAACATTTAGCTGAAACATTTACAACAATGGTGCTACTTCCATTTCACAGATATGGGGGTGCATAAGGTAAATGAGACATTCACAGCTTCTGCAAAAGCCAGTGAGGGCATAGCCAGACAGTTGTATTCCCATTCCCAGCAAGACTCCTTCAGGTGTCAGGGAGGTGGGGGATGGTGCCACCAGTGAATGGAGCCAGGAAAAGGAGCATTTGGGTAAAGGTCCATGCTTCCCTGGAGTTCTGCATTAAACTGGGGAGAATGCGCCTTCTGTACCAACTGAGAGCTGCAAAAGGAAGATGGAACAGCAAGGTCAGGCAGACAGTTCTCCTTCCCCCTTGCCTCTCCATAGAGTTGGGAGGCAAGTGGTGCAACAGGAGCCTCACACACTACCTGAATCACCTCCTTATAAATAGTAGAGTCAGCAGTTGTAATGGAGACTTAAGGCATCTCTTGATGTTTTTGCAGATCCAGGGAATACAGGAGCATAGTGGGGAAAGAGCTTCCTATTTCCATTACAACCAGGACCCCTACAGGAAGACAGGTAGCATCAGACTTCCTTTACTACACAAATCCTGGCACTGAACTGAGAAGCCAGAACCAGCCAATCAGAGTGGAAGGGAGACCTCACTTTCCAGACACTAATTTGGAGCCAGAAAACAGTGAGGGAGCTGAGCAAAGGTGTGGGTAGGGAAGGGCATCCTCATTCCCTTGACTAAATAATACAGCATGCTGCTTCTACTGCTCTGGCTGTGACTGAGGACAAGGAATTCCGACTCAGGTTCAGACAAGGAATTCTGCCTGAGTGACACATCTGTGACTCATCTTCTTGGGACCTGTTTGTGCAGCATGCGCGCACACAGACACACACACACACACACACACACATTCCCACGCAAGCTGATCACAGGAGAAAACAACAACATTTAAAATGCACATTATAAGAAACTTAATTGGGCATGAACTTTTGGGAACATTATTGTTTTTTTTCACACTGCGAGCCCCTTTGAACTCAGTGTTCTCAAAATCCAGAACAGGAAATTTATTCCCACTTATTCTTTTCATTTGACTCTTCTGTTTTCCCTCAGCCAACACACCAGGGATTGAACTAAGAACCACCAGAGCTTAAAGAATTCTTTACAGTTTGACCTACAGAGCCAGTGTCTAGGATACCTTTCTTGTGGTGTGTGTATGTGGCTAAGGGAAGGAATATCAGAGGTGCTATATAGAGGAAATTGGAAAGGGAGTCAAGAGAAGTTAATTTGTTTGGAGGTTGAGGGAATTTTTTATGTGATGGCAATCCTTCAGCAGAAAGCCTGTCATTCTAGGACAGCAAAAACTTAAGCCACAGTAGTTCCCCACTAAGCAGTGCTTGAACTGCTGACATTATCTGCATAACTGCTTATTGAGCATTTCCTCATTTAATTAATTGGTCTGCGCACATGCTTATGAAGTGTTGAGTACATGCTGATGTCTATGGAATGCTTAAGTTTAAAGTCTTCAGAAATGCTTAAGAAAAGCATTCTGCTGGGGAAACTGTTTTGCAGGAAAACGAAGAGAAAAGGAGGCCTGAGCCCCAAAGGAAGCCTAGACTTCCACACAGAACTAAAGGTAATACAGTGGTGCAGAGAAGAGTGGCTGTACTGGGTCGCATGCTGCCTCTGTATAAGAGGCTGCCTGCGCGATCTCAGCTGGGGAGCAGCAGCCGCCTGTCCCCTTCGCTCCCTATCTGAGCCTGGCTGCTAGACCAGGGCAGGAAGCAGGCCACCGCTGTCTTCCCAACTGGGCTCTCTCACAGGCAACTGCCACACTGCTTAGAGGCAGCGACCCAGAGTGGCCACCGTCCACTGACAGGAGAAGGACATCCAGGTCCCTCTTCCTCTGCTCCCCTCCTGGGCCTGGCTCCCAGAGAGTAGGGGTCAAGTGAGCTGAAAACATACCAAAGGGGAGATGTAGCAGGAAAAGGACAGAGGCTCCCCATAGGTAAGTTTGGAGGCTATAATGTGGCCTGGTGCAAGATGGGGCAGGGGATCCACTGGAGAAAGCACCGGGAGCAGATTCCCTCTGCTCATCCTGAGTTAGAGGCATTACTTATGCCCCTCCTCCTATGTCCGTGAGGGCATGGGGGCTCCAGGAAGAAACTATGTTGCTGTGAGCCTCCCCCACTGGGGCTGGCCCAGAGGCACATATTTCCTGCTTCTGGGCCCCAGTCCCACAGGAGCCAGGGGACTGGCTGCCCTAGCCAGGGAGGTGGGGCTGGAAGGCTTCTCCCAGAGGCTACGTGTGGAACAGTCACATACCCCCATTTAAATTGTCTCCCCCCCCCCGCCCAGTATCAGCAGGTACTAGTCGTATCTGCACAGGGGTGTGGAAAATTCCCCCCCCCGCCCCCCAGGCGACTCAGGTATACCCATGTAACTCCCGGTATAGACAGCGCAATGGTGATAGGATTGTTTCTTCCAACGACATAGCTACTGCCTGTCAGAGTGGTAGGGCTGCATAGGTGCCATGGAGAGTGAGGTGCAGGTAGCCATACCTGTCACCGGAGGGGTGTACTCAAGAAAAACAAAAAGGGATCTAAGGCACAGTTCACTCAGTAACAATGAGAAGCGCATACAATGCTGGAGTACATTTTGTGGAGGACAGGCTATTGCAAAATATCAGACACTACGCTTTGGCAGTAATGCTGATATGAACTCCTTGCAAGACTGAGATTTTCCTCTTCCAGTTAATGCCTTTCTCTATCCTTTTCAATGGAGTGGACTCTGCTTTCACCAGGTCTGAATTTAGTCCAGTGAGCAATAGCACCCCAGCTAGCCAAGGTGCTAATTCTTATTTGCCTGTTAATGTTAATCACCCCTAAAAAACACATCACCACAGATTACAAGAAATAGTTATTCCAGGAAGGAAATGTACTTTCAGACCTCCTAATTGCCAGCTGGTGGGAAGTTTTTCTGCATCTTTAAATCTATCATCTCAGAAAGGAAATCCAGCGTAAAGGCTCAGTCTCAGCATACATTACAGATGGCACAGGAAATGGTTACTTGGACTAGAGATTCCATGAGATGACATATGCTGAGGGCTAGTTCCAGAATATTAGTGTATTAATTTTGCTAGCTCAGTAATGTTGTACCAGTTGTGCACCACTAGGAGCTTTCTCCTGTTCCCTATCAAAAAGATGTTGCATCTTATAGAGTACAAAGCACTATTTAACAGCAGTTGGGTTTTCCTGAGATTCAGAAGTAAACTGAAGAGCAGTTTCTATCAACCTTTGAATTTTCAATTTTCTGTGAATGTGGACATTATTTCCTAAAGCCTCCACAGTCATGTAGCTGCATAAAAAAAATAAGACATGAAAAAGACATAATAAGGGACAAAGATAGGGAACCACTAGATATCTTGCAGCTCCCAGCTGAGATGGTTAGGATTTAGCTCCATCAGAAAACTAATTATCAAATGGCATCAGTACTATACAGTTCCCCTTGTTTAGCAACTCCTTCCTAGTCCCTGATTAAATAAGTAAAGGGGCCTTGAACTATAACAGTGGAGGACATATTCCTGTGGGTATGTCTACACTGCCATAAAAGATGTGTAGCTGGCTAGTCAGCTGACTCAGGCTTGTGGGGCTATATGATTTCATTGTAGACATTCAGGCTTGGTCTGGAGCTCAGATTCTGGGACCCTCCCCAGTCATGGGCTCTAGCCTGAGCGCAAACATCAATGCTGCATTTTTACAGTCCCACAGCCCAAGTCAACTGGCATGGGCCAGATGCAGGTGTTTCATTGCACGGTAGTCTATCTGAAGAGTCTATGGGCCAAGTTCACTGGTGATAAGGACAACAGAAAATGATCAGAACAAGGAAATAAGTGGTTGTAGGTGGTAAAGTGGTGTAACTTGCATCAAAGCATGTAAGTTCCATTCATTTTTCCACACAAATAGAGTAGTGTTGCAGGAGGTATGAAACAGTTTTCAGACTCTCTGCATGGGTACTATGGTGGAGAATGGTTAGGACAGTAAACTGAGGGAAGGGATCAGAAGGAGACACCATTGACCAGAAGGTATGGGATGCATTGTTCTAGGGATGGGGATCCACGACCACCACTCCCAAGAGGATGAAACGGGTGATGGTAGTCAGGGACTCCTCCTCCTAAGAGGGACAGAGTCATCCATCTGCCGTCCAGACCAGGAAACTCGAGAAGTGTGCTGCTTGCCTGGAGCTAGAATTCAGGATGTGATGGACTGTCTGCCAAGACTGATCAAGCCCTCAGACTGTTACCCCTTCCTCCTTCTCCACGTGGACATCAATGATACTGCCAAGAATGACCTTGAGCGAGTCACTGCAGACTATGTGGCTCTGGGAAAAAGAATAAAGGAGTTTGAGGGGCAAGTTGTGTTCTCATCCATCCTTCCTGTTGAAGGAAAAAGTCCAGGTAGGGACCATCGAATTGTGGAAGTAAATGCAGGGTTACACAGGTGGTGTCAGAGCGAGGGCTTTGGAGTTTTTGACCATGGGATGTTGTTCCAGGAAGAAGGATTGCTAGGAAGAGATGGGATCCACCTAACAAAGAGAGGGAAGAGCATCTTCGAGGGCAGGCTGGCTAACCCTAGTGAGGAGGGCTTTAAACTAGGTTCCCCGGGGGATGGAGACCTAAGCCCTGAGGTAAAAGCGGGATACCAGGAGGAAACACAAGGACGAGGGTGCAACAGGGGAGGCCTTCTGATTCATACTGAGAAAGCAGGGCAATCTGCTAGTTATCTTAGGTGCCTGTACTCGAATGCAAGAAGCCTGGAAAACAAGCAGGAAGAATTGGAAGTCCTGGCACAGTCAAGGAACTATGATGTGATTGGAATAACAGAGACTTGGTGGGGTAACTCACATGACTGGAGCACTGTCATGGATGAGTATAAACTGTTCAGGAAGGACAATCGGGGGAGACAAGATGAAGGAGTTGCACTGTGTATAAAGGAGCAATATGAGTGCTCAGAACTCCAGTTTGAAAATGGAGAAAAGTCTGTTGAGAGTCTTTGGGTTAAGTTTCGAGACAAGAGCAACAAGGGTGATGTCATGGTGGGCATCTGCTATAGACCAGCAGACCAGGGGGATGAGGTAGACGAGGTTTTCTTTGGACAACTAACAGAAGTTTCCAGATCACAGGCCCTGGTTCTCATGGGGGACTTCAATCACCCTGACATCTGCTAGAAGACCAATACATCAGTGCACAGACAGTCCAGGAAGTTTTTGGAGCGTATTGGGGACAACCTCCTGGTGCAAGTGCTGGAGGAACCAACTAGGGGCCGAGCTCCTCTTGACCTGCTGGTCACAAATAGGGAAGAATTGGCAGGGGGAGTGGAAGTGGATGGCAACCTGGGCAGTACAGACCGTGAGATGGTTGAGTTCAGGATCCTGACAAAAGGAAGAAAGAAGAGCAGCAGAATACGGACCCTGGACTTAAGAAAAGCAGACTTTGACTCCCTCAGGGAGCTGATGGTCAGGACCTCCTGTGAGGCTAATATGAGGGGAAAAAGAATCCAGGATAGCTGGCTGTATTTTAAAAAAGCCTTACTAAGGGCACAGGAACAAACCATCTCAATGTGCAGAAAGAATAGCAAATATGGCAGGCGACCAGCTTGGCTTAACAGTAGGGTTACCACTTTTAGATATTTAAAAATTCCTCCTGGATGGCAATTTAAGAACTAAAAAGCTGGACGTGTCTGGAAAAATACAGACATATGGTAACCCTAAGTCCAAAGTCCAGAGACTAGCAGTGCTTCCAGGGGCAGCTCTCAGCACCGACCCGTGGGCAGGAGCCTGCAGTGTGGGCGGACCCTAGGCACAGAGGCGGAGGGGATCTCTGCGTGCTGCATAGGCTCCCTCTTGCCCAATTAGAGCTGTGGTGGCGGGGCTTGCAGACGCATGCTCCCATGCCCACTGCGACCTGACCCTACCCTAGGAGCCACAGGGACCTGCCGGATGCTTCCCGGGAGCTGCCCCAGGTAAGCACCACCAGGACTCCCCACCTCACCCCCCGGCAGGTCCCTCTCGCTCTTAGGGTCGGGTCAGGGGTAGGAGGAGTGGAGGGCTCTCTGCATGCTACCAGTGCCTGCAAGCCCCACTTTGCAGCTCCGGCAGCTCCCATTGGTGCTTTTCCCAGCCAATGGGAGCCATGGAGCTTGCGCTTGTGGCGGACGCAGCACATGGAGACCCCTCGGCTGCCCCTAATCCTAGGAGCCAGAGGGACCTGCAGCAGGAGGGGTGAGTAGGCGAGCAGGGTGGAGTGAAGAGGAAAGTGGTGAGCAGCGGGGGTTGAGTAGGTGAGGGGTGAGTAGGTGAGCGGGGGGTGAAAAGGTGAGTAGCAGGCAGCGGGGATTGAAGAGGTGAGCAGCGAGGAAGTCAGCAGCGGGTGGGTGGGCAGGGGTGAGAAGGCAAGAAGTGGCGAGCCAGTGGCAGGTGAGGGTTCTCAGGGCAGGCATGGGGGTTTCTGGCAGGGCAGTGAGAAGGTGAGTGGCAGGTGGGAGGAGGCGAGCGGTAGGTGGGGGACTGAGGAGGGAGGCAGAAAGCCAGCAGCGGGCCAGGGGGTGAGGACAGGGTGCGGTGGTGGGGCTGAGCGGTGACCTGGGGCAGAGTGGGGGTGGAGGGTGGGAGGAGTAGAGGTGGACTGTGGGCAGGGCCAACACCTCCCCTAGAGTGTCTGCTTTTTTGAATGTTCAAATATGGTAACCCTACTTAACAGTGACATCTTTGGTGAGCTTAAACACAAAAAGGAAGCTTACAAGAAATGGAAACATGGACAGATGGCTAGGAAGGAGTATAAAGATATTACTCCCGCATGCAAGGGTGTAATCAGGAAGTCTAAAGCATGACTGAAGTTGCAGCTAGCAAGGGATGTGAAGGGTAACAAGAAGGGTTTCTACGGGTATGTTAGCAACAAGAAGGTGATTAGGGAAAGTGTGGGACCCTTACTAAGTGGGAGAGGCAACCTAGTGACAGATGATGTGGAAAAAGCTGAGTATGGTTTGGATGAATGAACTATAAGGTAGATAGTGATAGTTGGTAGCTGGTATCAGCTGAATGATCTGGATGATGGGATGAATTGCATCCTCAGCAAGTTCATGGATGTCACTAAGCTGTGGGGGCAGAGGTAGCTACGCTGGAGAGTAGGAATAGGGTCTAGAGTGACCTAGACAAATTGGAGGATTGGGCTAAAAGAAATCTGATGAGGTTCAACAAGGACAAGTGCAGAGTCCTGCACTTAGGACAGAAGAATCCCATGCACTGCTACAGGCGGGAGACCAACTGGCTAAGCAGCAGTTCTGCACGATAACGGCATATTGGGATGCATTAGTAGGAGCATTGCAAGCAGATCGAGGAAAGGGGTTATTCCCCTCTATTTGGCACTGGTGAGGCCACATCTGGAGTAGTTCATCCAGTTTTGGGCCCCCCACTACAGAAAGAATGTGGACAAATTGGAGAGAGTTCAGCAGAGGGCAACAAAAATGATTAGGGATCTGGGACACATGACTTATGAGGAGAGACTGAGGGAACTGGGCTTAGTCAGTCTCCGGAAAAGAAAAGTGAGGGGGGATTTGATAGCAACCTTCAACTACCTGAAGAGGGGTTCCAAAGGGGATGGAGCTAGGCTGTTCTCAGTGGTGGCAGAACAAGGAGCAATGGTCTCAAGTTGCAGTGCGGGAGGTCTAGGTTGGATATTAGAAAAACTATTTCACTAGGAGGGTGGTGAAGCACTGGAATGGGTTACCTAGGGAGGTGGTGGAATCTCCATCCTTAGACATTTTTAAGGCCCAGCTTGACAAAGCCCTGGTGGGGATGATTTAGTTGGGGTTGAGCCTGCTTTGAGCAGGGGGTTGGACAAGATGACCTCTTGAGGTCTCTTCCACCCCTAATCTTCTGTGATTCTATGAAAACAAGCTACTTTATGTGTTTAAAGAATCAGTCTATATATAAGCTTATGAAATGTTTAGCTAATATCCATGACATGTTTAAATTGATACTGCTTTTAATACTTTTTAATGCCTTGTATTTTGCCTTTGAACCAGAAATACTTTGTGCTCTCCCAGAACATGCTTTTCCCACTACATTGCCCACATTGGTACGTACGTTACATTCACTTCACATACCCACATTTGATTCAAGTTACACCACTTTACTACTCACCCCTATTTTCTGACCAATTTACATCCAATGTGCCACTTCCAAAACTGTTTACAGTTGTAAACTGAACCAGGGCCATTTTTTAAAATGTAGTTCTAGTTAAATAAAAGAACTGGAGTTCTTCAGAAGCTGGGAAAGATGCCTTTAACAATAATACCCTAAATTGTATTTGTATGATTTGCATCATGGTGGGTGGGTGGGTTGGTGGGGATGTGTGTGTATGTATGTCTAAAGACTTAAACAGTGAAATACAGTTTCCACTGAACTATTGAGAAGTTTCCTGGTGATCTGAAATATGAATACTTTGAAATTGTACAGAACCTTTTCTTCATCTGAAGTTGTCAAACTACTTTACAAACATCAAGTAAATCACATTGTGCCTCTTAGAAGAATATTTAATGTCATTTTACAAGTCACATACAAAGAAAAGCAGAGAAATAATGGCAAGTTACTGAAAATTCCTGGCCCATCATGTAAGACCTTTGAGGCAGGAACTCTATATTTATAGAGTTCTTAGCACACGGTGGCCCAGATCAATGAATATCATATTGCAGATACTTACAAAGAGTCATTAGCAATGTGTGTATTTTATAGTAAAGCTATGATTTTTTTTTCAGATTATTGAGGCACAATGGCCTATTACACAAACTCAGATAAATCCTAGTCATCTTACTCACAAATTATTCCCACTATCATATGATCAGTAGCTTGAGTCACAGAAACAAGGTCAGATAAACACTTGTTCAGTATGTTTCCCTGTTTTCATCATTTTATTCATTATATAGCTGTAAAATTTAATTTGAACTAATTCATAATACATATATTAGCATGTGCTTCTAGCAACTGATCTGAATACCAATTTTACTCTACTGTATCAAAACAAAGGATTACAATGGAAGGTCTTTGAAAGTATCATCAACATTTAGGGAACGAGAGGTGCTGCAAGTTTACATGGTTTTGTTTGTTTGTTTTTGTTTGTTTGTTTTTGAGGGTTTTTTGTTTTGTTAATTTCAGTGATATTTAATTGAGTTTGCTTTTAGTTTTCAACTGCCATTTTATTTCCCCGGGTAGAGTATCCAAACAGCCTAAGCCTAGATCATACCAAACTTCCTTGTGAAAAAGAAATGCCTTCAAAATTTTTAAGGGATATACTGTTCAGCAGCATCATGGATAGGCAGTATCCTAGAGGTTAGACACCGGATTGTAACTCAGGAAATCTGGGTTCAATTCTTGGCTCAGACAGTAGTTGGCTGAGTGACTTTGGGCAGTCACTTCTCTGCTGTGTGCCTTAGTTTCCCCATCTGAAAATGGAGATACTCATCTGTTTGGAAAGTACTTTGTGAACTACAGATGAAAAGTACTATGTAAGAACTAGGTATTATTCTATAATGCTGGTAATTTGTTTTCAAATTTCATGTCACATTTTAAATAGCATTTCTCACCACCACTAAACCAAATAGTGTATGTTAAAATGTTACTCGCTCCATGATTCAGCCAGCAAGAGGACTATGAATCTATTAAGAACAAACACTCCTAAAGCCCTACCCCATGTTCCTACAACTACCTGACACACGGCTGCACATGAATGGCACCCATTGACTTCAATAGGAGTTAGCCTGTATGGAGCCAATTGCAAGATTGGGACCCAACTTATGTTTAAAACTCTCCACATACTTAGTCCAGTTTACCTCACATATCTCTGTTTATGTCCCCTGTCCTACTACCTACATATTTCTAAAGCTTGCCTATCCACATATCACCAATGTCAGTGCAAGAGCCTTTCCCTCTGCACTGCCTGACATCCAAACCAGCTACCATCTAACTCACTGCCTCTCCCTCTTCAAATCTGATCTGAAAGTTTCTCTTTTCTCCCTTCCTTTGCATCTCCCTCAGCTAATGCTTCTTTCAATATGACTGTATTTAAATTTGCAGCACTTTTCAAGATACAGTTTGTACAAGAAACACTACACAAAACAAAGTTGAAACACAAGACCACATGCATCATTTTATAAAATATATCTATTGGCTTTACCATACTTTCTGCCAGGGGTGCTGGAAAATTTTGTATAGCAGGAGTGCTGAGAGCCATTGAACCAAACTGTAAACCCTATATATGATGGAAACCACTTCAAGCCAGGGGGTGCAGCAGCACACATAGTTCCAGCACCTATGCACGCCGCATGAAAGGAATCCATTCCCTCATGTACAGTCAGGAGGATTACATTACTATTGCATAAGGATACATTTCCTCATGCATTGCAAAAGTATTTTAAGTAGTTCTTTTAGTCCATGTAGATACTATATTGTTTTACAACTTAATTTAAATAACAAGTCTGATTCTGTGGCAGGTGTATGTACCACCTCCCTAAGACTAACAAAAGAAAACATGAGAGGTACTTACAGAGAAGAAACAGATGCAACAAGCAGGAGAGCATTGCAAAATGGCCACTTTAGGGCTGCAGCAACTTGACTGTGCCAAATTTCTAGGACCACCAGGAGAAAGGCATGCTGGGAAAAATCCTACAATTTAGCAATCCTGCTTTCAGAACAAGAAAGTCATCAAAAAAAGTATTCCCTCTGTCAGCAGTAGATATTGTTACATGATATGTAGTTAAGGTTTTTTCCTCAATCCTAGTCTTAGGTGAAATCTGTTAATTTGTAGCATCTCTGCATTTTTTTAGCCTCCCTTCAATGCCCAGGTCCCCTTCCCCCATTATGTGGGCTTATTACAGTGTCTGTAATGAGGTAGAAGTCAGAGGGGAATAGCTCAGTGGTTTGTGCATTGGCCTGCTAAGCCCAGGGTTATGAGTTCAATCCTTAAAGAGGCCATTTAGGACACTAGGACAAAAATCTGTTTGAGAATTAGCCCTGCTTTGAGCAGGGGGTTTGACTACATGACCTCCTGAGGTCTCTCCTAACCCTCATATTCTATAGACACCCTAGTGCCTCGTCACCTGAGATTATCTTAATATGCATACTGCTAGACAGTGGATGAAGGCTACACCCTTTATTACAATGGGCTTTAATAATATTCAATTTTGCTTCAGGTTGCATTGATGTATTTGCACATTAGTTAGAGATGTAGGATTGGATTTCTCCACTCTCTTGCATAGTTATTAACATGAATGTGAAGTGGGAGTATGGGGCTACCATTCTGATCTGATAGCATTTTATAATCACTTTGCACTCGGGTAAATCACTTCACAAGGCATTGGAAAACTAGACTATATGATGACCAAGTCAGAAACCCTAAAATAGCCAAGGAAAGTGTCTTTTTACCGCACTACAGACACTAACTGTTTATCTTTTTGAAAGCAACAAGGAGATAATTGGCCCAGGTTATAAACCAATCTCCTAGTTTCCCTATTCTAAAAATAAACACATAATTTTATATACAATATAAAAACAAAACCCAAGTATAATCAGTTTTGTCTGAACAATTGAAGCCAGGAATTGGGAGTCAGGATTCTTGCACTGGATTCCTGTAAACACACCTACACTCTGAAAATCAAGCTAATTTATTTCTGGCTTAACCATCACTACCTCTAATAAAAAATTTGTGGGCTGATTTATGCCTGCACTTGTACAGGTAGAGGCCAATAGGGTTTCCTAGATGCAAATGAGAGAAATCTACAGGCACTAGAGTTGCACAGCTGTCACCCAGCTCAAAAATTAGCTTGCACTCTTTTGCATTGCTACTGATGTGAAGAAGGAAAGGAAGGCCCTGATCCTTAAAGGGACTTAGGCATTGTGATGCTGAGCGTTACAATGCTTAACTTTTAGGCACCGAGAAAAAACACAGGAACAACACTGCAATCCACAAAGCCTGAGTTAGGCACTTCAGACTGTGATCTCCAAAAGCCAGCCTGCTAGGCGGGAAGTCACCTGAACTAGCCAGTGGGAGATACCAACACGAGGGGTGTGTCCTAAGCCCAACCCCTCTGATCAAGTTAAGTACCATCTAAATCCAGACTGCAGGGAGGCAGGTATCTCTGCTAGTGATTCACAACCAGGAATCCCTCTACTAGAGTCAGATGGCTTTGGTGCCTAAGTCATTTTTTGTAAGAATGAGTTAGGCACTTCTCTTACTGCACACATCCCAGGTGAGTGCTCTACCCCCTACACTAAAAGTGGCATCTTCTCCTTTCAGAATTTGAATGGGTCAGCCTCTGAGCAGGACTATTGGCTCAGACCTCATGCAAAATAGGTAAGTCCTACTTTCTCCTTAGATGGGAGTTTTGCAGATCATGGTGGAGCCTAAAACTGGGACTTAGGTCCCTAAACCCCTTATTTAGGCATCTAAGCGCCTTTATGGATTGGGGCCTAAGAACTTAACTTGACTCTCTGAGCTTTGACTGAGTATGCAGGGCTGGAAGTTTGGTTTAAAAAAAAAAAGAAAAGAAAAGAAAAGAAATGAGCAAACTTGATATGATAGAAATACAATAAACATAGAACCCATGCTGCCATTTGGACAGAATCACCCTAATTAAATATGGATAAAATCAATAGAGTTCTATAGAAATTACATAAAAATCTACAGACAGGTGTGTATTTTTCATTAAATCCCATAGAAATTTTCCAAAAGGAATTTTTTTTAGAGCAGAGCTGCTTTGTACACTCTCTTATGCTTCAATTTCCCTTTCTGTAATATTAAAGTAATAATATTGATCTGCACAGGGATGTTGTAATATCAGATCCTTCTATAAAACGTTATTGATATAGGCTAACCAAACTTTGCCTAATACTCTTCTTATGAATGCCTGTGCAGTCTCTCAGTAATATAGACTGAGTTTCCCTGAGACCTTCTTCTGTTTTCTTTGCAGTCTTGCTCTTCACTCAGGCAGTTTCTGGCCCATGACTCAGTTGGTGACCCATAGTTTCTTTGAAGCACCTTCTTTCCCATCCACCAAGGTCTTCCTGACTTTATAAAGCTTTTCTACAGCCCAAACATTCACCTCTGTTTCCCAAACTCTTAATTTTACCATAACTGAACATGAAATACTGAATGGTCAATTAGCTAAATGACCCAGTACTTATAATGGAACTTTAATACTCAGTTTTCAGTTTATACACAAGTATCAGAGGGGTAGCCATGTTAGTCTGGATCTGTAAAAGCAACAAAGAAGCCTGTGGCACCTTATAGACTAACAGACATTTTGGAGCATGAGCTTTCGTGGGTGAATACCCACTTCGTAAGATGCATGACTGTGCATGACTAGTTTAAACACAGACACTTATGGTGAATTAACATAGAGCAACATGTCACAAAGCTTCACAAATATTTATAAACAGAGGAAGCAAAACACATGTAGATTAAAAAAAGAATATGTAAGTGATGAGATGGATCAAAAAGAGGAACAGTTACATTAGATTCTAACAATGTATTTGTATTTCACATGCTGTTCAGCCCTAGAGGAGGACTTTATAAAAATAGCATGGGGGTGGGGAGGGAGAGTGTCTATGTTCACTGGGCCCCACGCAGTATCACATGTTTATCTTTCAAAGAAATAGATGGGGGAGTTTAACTGTCATCCACACAAACTCAGCCTAGATTCTAGCAGTGAAACTGGATTTTCTCCAGCTCATGCATCATCATCATCAGTGATAGTGGTATTGTAAGGCAGATTGCACTTGTCCTGACACATGTGCAAGCCCACCTGATGCTAATATAGATTTACAGGTACCAGTGTGGGCAGGATCTGAAATGCTCTGCTGCAACAGTGCCATATACAAAGTTGCATCATTTCAGTGAGCAACATGCCCATCTACCATTGCTCCATGTCACACCTTTGTTGCAGTTTGTTTCATTAACGTCAATTACAGCTAGCACTAAAATAGCTGGCATACCATTATCTGATAATTTCCACAGGCAAAAAAAGGAAGTCTATATTATATAATTGGCATTTCATTCTTAAAAATCTGTTTTCTTTTCACAGTAAACCACATCTGCTTTTGGATACCGCACAGATTCATCTTGTCAGCCTTTGAGGGAATGTTTACTTGACAGAAGCATTAGTAGTGGAATATCAGCCTCATTGGAGGGAAGGCCAGTCCATCTTGCCAAGAGTGATCAAGATCCATCAGTTTATCACATTGATCTACCCAGCATCATTGCCAGTACTGGCTGTAGAGCCGTTGTGGAGGGGGGGGGGGAAATTGCTGACCCACTAATGCTAACATTAGTTGTTCCACTGTCTGCAAACAAGATTCATACTGAATGGCTGCTTGGTCTAGCCAAAATTATCTGGGACTTTTCTATTAGAGATAATATTCCTTTTGCACCAACAAGTAGGAACTCTATTGAGATTGGCTAATTCAATTCTACCTATCTTATCAGATTTCTTTTTAATGAAACCGAACAATAGTTTCATTTGTTATGTTATTAGTTTTCCCAGTGGTAGCAGCAAAACTTTAGCACTGTTGAAAGCTAAAGAGCAGAGCTGTGCCAATGTCAACAGTTTATCAGCACTGTGTGCCAGCTTGATATTGCAAAGTTGCTTTAGTCCTTTGTTTTGTCTCGCTCTCTTTTGCACAGGGGATTTACAGCTAAGAAGTCATCTCCTTGCTAAATCTGCCCTGTGGATTAATGTGTACATAGACTGAAGTATGAACTCCCAGAAGAAATCTGAAATAATCTTGGATTTCACAATGATATGCAGATATTTAAGATTAAATCTGGAAAACTCATAATTATATACTTAGAGGGACAGATTATCTCAGTTGCTCACAGTAACAACTTCTGCTAAATAAATATTTTGTAGGAAAGGATATACGTGTTATTTTCTAGATGACATCTAAATCCTCCTGTTGAGATTATCAAATTTAGTCTTTCATCAATTAGTCTCCAGAGGAGCTCAAAAAAGTTGCCACTCCTTCAGTAAGGCCCCTGCTGCTTCGCTTGATTTATCACATTATAAAGACTTACACGGTACTGCTGATGTTTGCAAGAAATCAGAAAATGATATTGAGAAGATGGATTCATTTGCATGATCCTTGCTTAGATTTTTAGTTGTATCTTTATCTTTAGAAAAATGTTTTTATTTGGTCTGTAAATTTAGTGCCGGTGAAAAATTCCAGACTGACATTCTATGGGATAGATCCAGCACAGGTAGTGGCAATGCAATCTTCCTAATGCAATGTGGTGCAGTATGCTTGAATATGACCATTTATGTCATTGATATTATCACTGTTATACAATTGCAATAATCTTGTACAAAGAAAGAACATAAGAATGGCCCTACTGGGTTAGACCAAAGGTCTGTTTAGCCCAGTATCCTGTCTTCCGACAGTGGCCAGTGCCCCAGAGGGAATGAACATAACAGGTAATCATCAGGTGATCCATCCCCTGTCGCTCATTCCCAGCTTCTGGCAAACAGAGGCTAGGAACACCATTCCTGCCCATCCTGGCTAATAGCCATTGATGGACCTATCCTTCATGAATGTATTTAGTTCTTTTTTGAACCCAGTTATGGTCTTGGCCTTCCCAACATCCTCTGGCAAGGAGTTCGACAGGTTGACTGTGCGTTGTTCGAAGAAATACTTCCTGTTATTTGTTTTAAACCTGCTGGCTGCTAATTTCATTTGGTGACCCCTAGTTCTTGTGTTATGAGAAGTAGTAAACAATACTTCCTTATCTACTTTCTCTACACCAGTCATGATTTTATAGACCTCAATCATATCTCCCATTTGCCATCTCTTTTCCAAGCTGAAGAGTCCCAGTCTTATTAATCTCTCCTCATACGGAAGCTGTTCCATGCCACTAACAGTTTTCATTGCCCTTTTCTGAACCTTTTCCAATTCCAATATATCTTTTTTGCTATGGGGCGACCACATCTGTACGCAATATTCAAGATGTGGGCATACCATGGATTTATATAAAGGCAACATGATATTTTCTGTCCTATTTTCTATTCCCTTCGTAATTCGCTTTTTTGACTGCAGCTGTGCATTGAGTGGATATTTTCAGAGAACTATCCACAATGACTCCAAGATCCCTTTCTTGAGTGGTAATAGCTAATTTAGATCCCATCATTTTATATGTGTAGTTGGGATTATGCTTTCCAGTGTGCATTATTTTGCATTCATCAACATTACATTTCATCTGCCATTTTGTTACCCAGTTTTGAGAGATCCTTTTGTAGCTCTTCACCATCTACCTGGGTCTTAATTATCTTTAGTAATTTTGTATCATCTGCAAATTTTGTCATTTATGTCATGTAAGATGTCAATGGAAAAGTTATGATTCGTTAAGTATGATTACCCTGTTTATATACATGTAGCTGAAGTTAAGAATATGGGCTTAGTACAGTTATTTTATACATGTGTTGTATTTATGGGTAACGCACACTGGATAAAATTTACGTTAAGGCCAGACTGCTATATAGTGATGGCCCATCAAGGACACTTAGCTCTCACAATGGGCCGTATAAGAAACTCATTCCTCCCAGAAAGCTCTTCCTGTGGTCACATTAGCAAGAATATGGGCAATGGCTGTCCCATGATTCATCAAAGCATGTAAGGACATGCAATATAGTCATGTTACCCTGGGCTATGAGCTTGGTTTGAGACAGTAAATTTTCAGGTGTACGGACAGAGGATATAAAAGACCCCTGAGATATTTTGATTTTTGCCTCTTTTGTGCCCTAATTCTCTGGACTGTGGATTTACAACTAAGAGCATTTTGAACTATGGCCTGAGGACATTCCAGCCATTTGGAAGTTAACAGAGAGAAATCAGAAGCCACCACTGCTACCAACCTGATATAAGGACTTCACGATTATTTGTATGTATATGATCTAATAGCCATTATTAATCTTATTTTATTTTTTAAACCTCTGGTTACTAAAGGATTGATATCAGCATGATTATTGGGTAAGATCTGGCATACCCTGAACTGGCTAGGTGGCTGATCTCTTGGAATTAGAAGAATACACTATTTGATTAAATTCATCTTCAGTATCCACCCATCATAGAGTCCAGTGTCTGGGTGGCAAGACAAGGGCTGGATTGCCTAAGAAGACTGCATTTCTGACTTCTGGTTAACCTGTGTGATGAGCTAGAAGTTTACTTTTGTTACTGGCTTGGTATAAACTCATGATAAAGTAACCACCAGCAGAGCTGTCCCTAGGGTACAGTGAATTAGGGCAATTGCTCTAGACCCTGTGCTTTGGGGGACCCCACAGAAGGCAGGCAGGAAGGTGAGGCGGGAGGGCAAGCAGGGTGAGAAGGTGAATGGGGAGGCGAGTGGCAGGCCAGTGAGGTTGTGGGTGAGGAGGAGACCTCCTCCAGAAACTTCCTCTCCCCACACTGCCTCCTGCCTACCCCCAGGCCCCACCAGTCAGCATCTCCCCCTCCCTCTCAGCACCTACCACAGCTCAGATATTTCGCCCGTGGCATCAGGAGGCACTGGGGAGGAGGGGAAAGGAGCATTTTAAAGAAATATCACCTTGAAAAAGTGAGCATTTAAAAAAAATAAGAGGAGAAGCACAGGAAGAAGGAAGCAACTGGAGGTTTAGTTTTTTTTAAAAAAAGAGCACACTCAGGTTGAAATATTTTTGCTTTAGTTAAAACCCATTAAGCTAGAACAATAGCTACAGGTCCATGATATTGTGACAAGGACATGACATCAGAACTGTTGCTAGAGTGGCTGGAAATGCCTGGATTTTGAATTAACTACCATGGGAACGACTACTTCATAGTATTATCCTCTTGTGTCAAGGGACACGAGCTTCAGTCTCCTCCTTACCCCTACTTTTGCTGATTTGTACAACAGCTGCTTCATTACAACTTCAGTAACCAACAGCAATATCCATCTAACAAACAGAAGCCCCCAGCCCAACCCTGTTGTTGTCCATGCAGCAAGATCACTGCCACCTGAGGAATAATTCACTTTCACAGCACAGCAAAAGCTAGATCTCTTGTCTTGTAATGGACAATAGTCCTTACACCATTTCAGTGGAGTGGTTGTTATATCTGCTATATTTCTTTACTTGAAATAGGCCAGATCTGGCACAGTGCCAAGAACTCCAGCTGAAATCAATAATACATTTTAAAAGCTGGACATCATTTTTTTCCTGGGACTAATGTTATCTTTCATATAACCAGCCTATACATTATGTAGGAATTTAAGTAAATCTCCACTATCAGAGGTATTTATAGTACCTACTTCCAAACCTGATTTTGTAATCCCACCACATGCAATTAAATTTATCATTTGTATTTCAGTAGTACCGAGGAACCTCAGTTATGGACTAGAACCCCCTTGTGCTGATGCTGTACCAAAAAATGGTCCCTGCTATCAAAAGTTTACCATTTAAGTCAGAGATCGGCAACCTTTCAGAAGCAGTGTGCCAAGTCTTCATGTATTCAGTCTAATTTAAGGTTTTGTGTGCCAGTAATACATTTTAATGTTTTTAGAAGGTCTCTTTCTATGAGTCTGTAATATATAACTAAACTATTGTTGTATGTAAAGTAAATAAGGTTTTTAAAATGTTTAAGAAGCTTCATTTAAAATTAAATTAAAATGCAGAGCCCCCTGGACAGGTGGCAGGGCCGGCTCTACAGTTTTCGCTGCCCCAAGCAGTGGCTGAATCACCGCTGGACAGCGAGGGCAGTCCATGTGCCCTTAGGGCGGCAGGCGCGTTTCCCCGGCAGCGGCAATTCGGCAGCAGCTTCTATGTTTAGCTGAAGCTGCTGTGGACAGCTGAACATAGAAGCTGCTGGTGAATTGCCGCCACCACGGA
>NC_133777.1:26978691-27011191 GCF_003597395.2 Chelonoidis abingdonii
AAAAACAATATAAAAACCTATTGTCTTCTACCTTTTGTACTTACACTTGGAAACAGAAGATTAGAAAAGCCTGGAGATAGAAATCACTCTCATAGCCGAGAGAGCACAGAACAGAGAGAGAGACAAAAGAGACACCCCCCAAAATTCCCTCCCTGAGCTTTGAAAAATCCAGTTTCCTGATTGGTCCTCTGGTCAGGTGTTTGGTTCCCTTTGTTAAACCTTTACAGGTAGAAGAAACATTAACCCTTAGCTATCTGTTTATGACAGAGGGATCTGTCTCCTTGTTTATCAGATTCTTTTCTATTATGTGATCTATATATTTACCAGTGTGTTTTCAATATTTTATTACTGGTAGAGGTGGTGTCCTCCTGATATGCTAACCAGTTTTAAATGTATTGATCCCCTGTTCCGAGAGCCGCTATTGATTGATTAAATTATACAGTGGGAGGGAAAGGAAAATAAAGGTTAAAGCAATGATGATCTGTAAGCTGCATGTGTGTTCAAATACTCACCATAAACTAATCTTCTCAAGCATTGCTGAATGCAAACTCCTGCTCATAGTTCATTATTGCTATTAGAAAATGGTAATAGGTGCCAAGATGTAAATAAAACATCTTTAGGTGACACAGAACTGCAGTAGAATGACTATATTTTCTATTAATGTCTTGTTGGCTGCAAGTCACAGCAACCACCTCCTATCTGACCTGCCCTGTTTTATAATTTATTTTTTTACTATTAACACAATGCTGGAAATGAGTGTTTTTGTAATTCCCACTTTCGACTTTGCCAGTGCTGCTTTTTACTCATGCATTGAAAATATTCTTTTCAATAGCTTGTTGCCTTTAAAGCGTATGATGACTATACACAAACCAGGAAAACCAGCTGTGCATTGCATATCATTTATGCTGTATTACAACATAAGCACCAGGGAAATCATGCTGTTTGCCACGAGTGTTGAACTGCTGTTACCAAGAGTAAATCTCTGTCCATTTTGATACATGCCCTATAAATACTGTTGAAGATATTCAAGAAGACACATTCAGCAAGTAAGCTTCTAAGCAAAAAGCATAACCTTTTTCCTATTCAATACAATAACGTATTGAATTGGAAATGACCATGGGGACAGTTGATGTTTTTCAAAATTCAATGTTCTGATTAAATTTTTCTACCAAAAAAGAAAATGTGGTTTTTTTTGCACATATTCCCTCCACCCTCCATTTTTAAAGTACTTTTAGAATTGATGTTTAGATGAACTGCCAAGTATAAGTTAATTTACTCTCTTTATTCACCAAGAGAGAAGTGCTGGGTCAGAAGTCAATGGGATTTTTGCCACTCAATAGGGGCCAGGATTTACACACCCAAGTTGGAAATTTACCCCATACAAGAATCAGCACAAAACACATGTACAATTTAAGTCTCATTTATGCCCTTTGTTTAACCTAATCCATTATTTTTCCAGTTATTTCAGCTTTATTCTTCTACAAAAGTTTGTGGGTGTTGTTTTTGTTTTAAATAAAAACACTGCATTTTTGTTGCTGTGCTGATCCCAGGATATTAGAGAGACAAGGTGGGCGAGATAATATCTTTTATTGGACCAACTTCTGTTGGTGAAAGAGAAGCATTTGAGCTTTCTGAAGAAGCGCTCCGTGTAAGCTGGAAAGCTTGTCACTCACCAACAGAAGCCGGCTCAAAAAATATATATAACACTGCATTCACCTTGTGTCTATTTTTTGTATTAAAAACATTTCATGGGAACATAGGAATTCCCACATCCAATCAGATTATTACACTGGTCAATCTAGTATACTGCCTCTGACAGTAGTCAGTACCAACTGCACGCAATCAGTCACATCATGCAGCTACAGGATAACTAGCTGAAAAAGAATGTGCACATTAGGAACCACTGCAACATACTTTATCCCCAAAACACCTGTGAGCCAAGCACCCCATCCATGGCCTGCATTACCTCACATCACTGAGCATCATATTGACACAGTGACACACACTCCTCATAATCTCTCTGCCACTCTGTACAAACAGTTATGGAGATACTGTCCCTATTTTGAAGGGCTTAGAGTCTAAGAGCCTGAATTTGCACTGGGATCTGCTAGCCTGGAGCCCTGTACCCAAGCTAGGTTGTGGGGCAGATAGAGAGTAGAGTAGGTGCCAACTATTCATATCATAATTTTGTTTAAAAAATTGACAGTAAATTGCAGACATGTCATCATTCACTTTTCCCTCCTCCTCTGTATGTCAGTGGTTTCACTAAACCCCAGTCCTGTTTCAGAACCCCACTGGCAAAAGGAAAGGTGTCCATGATAATGGATCCCAAAGAAGAATTGAGACCTGAGAAGGCCGTGGGGATGGTCATTAGAATGTGTGAATACAGTGTCTGTTAAGTTTGGTATTAGAATTGTTGATATAGCCTTATCAATTGTTTCGGTTTGTCATCTTTGAGGAGTTTCTTTAGTAACGTATCAGTAAGGATGGTCATTCCTTCTATTACTCCACCTTCTAATATTCATATTGTTGGTGACTAGATGTCATCCAAAACAAGCCCATAAAATGTAACAAGATCCGTAATGGCATTACTCAGCTAGAGTGACAGTGACTTTTTTTTTTTTTTTGGAGTGCCCAGATAGATGATGGGTGAGGAGGTCTTTCTTCAGTTTTTTAAAACTAATTTTTTTCTATTTTCTAAGCACCTGCAATAACTCCTTTTAGGTATGTTCTTCTCTGCAAGTTTGACTCTCACACCCAGCAGCAGCAGTACAATCTGTTCCACAAGTTAATCTAATCTTCATTCGTGACCCATTCTCTCAGTTTAAAATCAGGGTTCTTTGTTTTTGACCCTATTTTTTGAATAATGTGGTACTCAAATAGAGTCCTTTTAATTGGTACCCCCACTCCCTCCTGAAAACAGGAACATACAATTAAGCTATTCTAGTCAGGTTCTTGCACAGAACCATCTCACGAATACCTGATTGCCTTCTGTTATACTGGTAGATAGTTCTGCTTAATAATTTTGCTTTAGAAGCAAGTAGACTACAAATTATTAAGACATTAAAATAAAAATGAAACTCAGTGACAGTGGCATCTGGCCACTGCTGGAGACAGGATCTGGATCAGATGAACCACTGGATTAGCTGGCTGGTTTGGTAGTTCCTGTGTTCCTAATAGAGCTGGCAAATCACTAAAGTGAGCAAAAAACAACCACCACGACACACAGCAGGACATTATTCAAGCAACGCCAATTTACAACTGTTTGTTATTGGAAGAAATTTACTCCTCTATCCAGAGGGCTAGCACTAGGCTTATATTCAACTTAAATACTACTTAAGGTCTTTTAAGAGGGTTTAAATAGGTCTTAGTCCCTCAGAACAGCAGTGAATTTCCCCATACTGTGAAGTGGTGTTTTGTTTATGCATTGCTCAATTAAAATACATTACAGTGATCAGGTTCCTTTGCAGTGGACTTTTAATAAAGACCGCCAGAGAACACCCCCCATCATGGCCCTGCAGGTGCCTCACCCCAGTACTTCCAATCAATTACCAAAATCAGATTACTTCTAATATCCCTCACCCCTCGCTTCATAGTCTGGTTTATTAACTCTCTTTACAGAAAACAAAGCCCTGTTTAATCCTTTAAATTCACTCTTACTCTGGGTCCATGTAAAAATCCTGTTTCCTTTCCTCCTGCCGAGACTGCCTCCTGGAGCTTGATCATACTTCAAATAGTCCTATCTCTGCTTAAGACTGGAGTGCCAGCCCTTCTCCTGGAGTTGGAGGATTCAGGCAAGTATTAACTCTCTCCTTAAGAAAGGAGTTCCCAGCTCTGCTAGGAGGTGGGTTACATTTTAGGCCAGCTGTAGGGTCTCAGACAGCTTCTGCTCCAGATGGTCCTTTGACCCCAATGAGGACATTTGTCCTCAGACAAGGAAAGCTCAGCATGCAAAGCTTCTCAGAGTGACATCATCCCTATTGTTGTGAGGGAGGAGGCCTTATATATGCTTGACCCCTTCCCAGAGCTCAGCCTAATTGGCTGGTGTCATGATATAATTCCCAAATCTGAACCTTAGCATCCAAAATATGGGTACCAGCATGAATTCTCTAAGCTTAATTACCAGCTTAGATCCTGTAGTGCTGCCACCAATCAGGACTTAGGGTAGAGCCCCTGATAAGCTCTGGTCTCCCCCAAAAACCTTCCCTGGGGACCCCAAGACTCAGATTCCTTGAGTCTCACAACAAAGGGGAATAAACCATTCCCTTCCTCCTCCCCTCTTCCTCCCAGATTCTAGTGTGAAATTGCTGCACCATGTAATATAAATGGATCATGTCCCTTCAACTCTCACCTGCTCTCTGCCAATCATTGCATTGCATTTCCCCAGGGCTTGTTAGAACATCCCAAACAGCTGCTGCTTTTAAATCTACCTGCTGGAGTCTTACCCAAGATAACCAAAAGATCAATTATATTCTAAAAAAGAGGAAAACTTTAATAAAAGAAGGAAAAACATAAAAATTCTCTCTGTAATCAAGATGGTAAATATACAGAGTTTTTTAGCTTATAGACAATAGAAAGAAAGCTTTCTCCAGCAGAAATACAATTTAAGACACTTCCAGCAAATACACATCTGCAAATAAAGAAAAGCAATTTAAAAGACTATAACTGCCTTTTTACTTACTCACTATTCTGAATAGATAAGAGACTGTAGCAGGGAGATTGGCAGAAACCTGGTTGCACCTCTAGTCCTATCCAGGACCCAGAGAGAACAAAGCCAAACCCAAAAACCACAAACAAAGGCTTCCCTCCCTTGAGATTTGAAAGTATCTTGTTTCCTGATTGGTCCTCTGGTCAGGTGTTGCTTGTTAACCCTTTCCAGGTGAAAGAGACATTAACCCTTAGCTATCTGTTTATGACAGCTGGGAAGGAAGGGAGACACCCCCCCCACAAACACCCATTCTGCAAGGCTCCTAGCTGTAGGCTCTAAAAGAAAAAGTAACAGGTTTTCCTCCCTAAGCACTACTTATTCCCAAGACCACTTTATCAATATATCATATTTCCTAGATCCTTGCATCCATGAGATGTACCAAAGTCTTAAAGGGTCACAACATGCAAGAGGAGTGACCTGCCTCCTAGCCCCTAGTACTCTTAATGGGGCAGAGTACCCTTTAACAGTCCTCCAACAAGCAGACATACCATTCAATGGGGTGCTGACTAATCCTGTTGTACCCCTTTTCTCACTAACTCTTTGAATTTCCTATGTACTTGTTATGTCCCTGCTTTTGTAACATCTTTTTAATCAGTGCAAACCTTATTTTCCATTAGCACTAGGAACAGAGAAACTGAGTCAGTCAGCAAAAAGAAAAAAAAAGTGATCTGCTCCCTCACCCTTCAGCCTTCCACTACATTGATATATGTGGTGATCAAGCCTCTGCAGCATGTCTACATAGAATGTATCAGGCTGCAGCCCATCTTCTGGCTCTTCTAGAATCTTTCACTGAGGTTCTGGCTGCATTTTCCCCCTTCACAAGATTATATTAGCACACCCTATCCCTGCTCTCACAAAGTTGAGATCCTTCCTCCTCAACCTCCTGCTGGTATTGGCCAAGCTGGCCATTCACCAGACCAGAAGCAGGAAGCTCGATGGTAGGGTGCTCTGCAACTGTGGGGGTCATTTCCGGTCTCTTGTCCAATCACACGTCTGGGTGGATTTCCTCTGGGTGGTGTCCACTGACTCCTTAGACACCTTTGAGGAGTCCTGGGCATTGTTGAGGGTTCTCTGATCCATGTTCCCTTCTGGATCCTTGATTTTCAACCTTTGACCGTCATGCTTATCCCTGATATTTCCTTTGTTGCCAACAGCATTCATTTGTGGCCTTGGTTCAGTGGTTCCTTCCCCTCCGTTGAGGGAACAAGCATATAGTTCCTGGGCTTTGATTTCTATCCTTCTAACGCTCGCATCTTTGGTTAGTTCTTTTATGTACTCCCATGTCACCATCCCTTTATTCCTGTACCTTGCATTCTTCTCACTACCCTCCGCTCACATTCATCTCCCCTGCCCCATTCTCTCTCATCTTGTAATTTTCTATGCTCTATCCTCAGGGCCCTCTTCGCCCTACTCTCCCTTCTTTGGGTCTGTTACCCTACCATTTCTTTCTTTGTTCTCTCTTCCTCCCTTGTGTTTACCCTCTTTCTGCCTCCTTCAATCCACTAGATCCTTCTTCCCCTGGTCTTCATATTTATCTGTGTATATATACATACATATGCCATCCCCACTTGCTTTCTTTCTCCTGCTGGCTCACCCATTCCAGCTTTCTCCTGTTCTCATATCTCCTCTTCAGCTACACTGAGGCCCCCTTTGGCATTTCAATGCCCACTTTCCCCCAATCTTTCCACCTCTAAAAAGCATTTCTTACCTCTCCCCAGAATCTTGCCACCACATCCCTCAGTATTCTGCCAACCCCAGCCCCAGCCCTCCAGCAATTTTGCCTATGAAACTGTGTACAAAATTCTCTCCAATCTCACTGCACATGGCTGGGGCTAGGCAGCATGATGCTTCTTCATATTCCCTAAACAGTGGGTAAGGACAGGGAGTGAACCAGACAAAGTAGGGTCTCCAGATGGCTTCATGAAGAAGTTAATTGAGCCACTAGATGGGATCTGTTGCTATGATAAGTTACTGTCTTGGCTATCTACCCAGCTCACTCTCACAGGGTTTGTTTAGAGTAGGAAAGAGGCAGGTATCTCATCCCAATTTAGGATGAACTCAGGGTAGGCAACACTTGACAGTGCCTCACAATAGCAGTAGGCCTGGAGGCAGCACTAGAGAAGTAAACTCATAGTTGTGTGGGAATATGACACAGTACACTCTGCTGGTAGCACCTCCTGCTAGCCATCCTAGCGATTAGCTCTACCAGTCTTACACTCACCCTCTAGTGATATCCTGTCACTCTGCTCACTCCTGGGTTTACAGCTTTCTCTTTGTGACTTAGCTCTCCAACCAAGTCATTAAAGTCCTTCTCATCTAGGGAATTCACAGTCTTTCCAACCCTACTATCTAAGTAGCATCTCCAATACCCTTACCACTTCACAGTGGCCAATAGGGGAACCAGGCCCGCCCTTCTACACTGGGTTCAAGCCCAGGCGCCCTGTAACAAGCAGCTACAGTCCTTGTTCAATCTTATCCATTACTACTGTTTTCTGAAGCATCTTATCTACAAAAAGTGACTCCTACCCTCTCTGGGGTTACTAACCACCTCCCCTCAAGGGGGCAACTCCCTGGCTTTATACAGGCCTCCATCTGCTCCTGCACAGGTGAGTCTGATCCTAATTAGCCACCTGCAGCCTAGAACTCCCCTATTTGCTGCCTTATTAGCTAACTGGGTGAAGCAAGTGAGAGAATCAAGCATGAGCAAGAGAGACAAAAAGTCAGGCATGAGGTAAGTTTGTTGTCATAGACCTGCCAAATTGTTTAGCAAGTCATACGCTCATTATTTGATCTTTAGCTATTATTAAATGCCCACTAGGAGATATGGTTCTTCAGGATGATTGGGATAATGGGAGAGATGTACAGTGGGAAGAATTGATACTCCCATTAGGTCTGAGGAAATCTTGCTTTTCCTCTGTAAGGATAGGGAAATATACTGCTTAATTGTTTTTCTTGTTGCTGTTTTTTATTGCACTGGTTCTAGCTCTTTGAATATTTTTATAAATCAGATTTCCACAGGCATCTGTTGAAAGATGCATGGGGGAGGTATCATAGGGTTCTTGGTTTTTCTGGGTATTTGTGGGTGTTCTGGTGGAATAAAGCTTGTCCTATGCATGTTCTCATCATAGAGAATCCCAGTTAATTGCCAGCTAGCAGTTTGCTTTTTTTCCTGGCACAACCTTTTCACTTTGAGACGCTCTAAAAATGGAGGAACTGGCAACAGTTTGTGCAAAATTTGCAGAAGGCCCACTCCCACAATCTCTCTTTTTACTGCTTGCACACTTGGTTCTTTGCTGGTTATAGTTCTGCTATTTTGCTGGCAGTTGCTGGATCTAGTGATGGTATAGAGAAGCCTGTTTACTGATTATCACTTCTTCACTTTGAGTGTGCCTCCGTGCTTCCATTGTAAAAAGATGCAGGGAGCCAAAAGATTCTTCTTCCAACCTTTCACTTGCTCAAAGGCAGTGGGTCAGCCAGTGGTTTCAGAGGGGGTAATGGTACCTGAATGGTACCAATAACAAATCATACTGCTCCTCCACTGCACACAATATGCTCATTAAGGTATATTTTGATAATTTCCCTCCACCCTCAGTTTTCTTCATGGCTTGCCAGGCTGTTTAATAAAGTTCCGTTTAATCTTACTATGGTTGTGTTGCTTTGGAGTCCTCTGCTCTACTCATGATGAAAACCCTGCTACCCCTGGCTTGAAGAGCTATGCTGGTAAATATTAGTTTATGGGAAGAAAGTAAAATATATGGACCTGTCTCATTTTTCTGAGTGGGCCATTGGCAGAGCCACTGCTGCAGTCAGCAAAAAAAAAAAAAAAAAAAGGAGAAAATTTGATTAATCTTCTAAGCATTTCTATTGCCATTTTGAATACTAGCCAAAGACAAGCCCAGAGCCACATAATGTAGTGTTGGTTTTGCAGTGTCCCAAAGGAGGGGCTGTTTGGGTCTGTGGAGTGCTTTGGTTTTTTTCCTATTATTGTGCTGAAATATTTATATAGCTGTAGCACCTAGGAGCCTCAGGCATAAAGCAGGAACCTATGGTGCAAGCACTGTACAAAAACTACCCAAAAAGACAGCCCTTCCCCCCCCCAAAAGTGTACAAGTTAAGTATTTGAGGTAAAAAATGCTGCCCTTTCCCATATGCAGAGAACTACCACAAAGCCTGTGTACCCAGCACTGTGAACACCTTAGGTTAGCCCCCAGTATAGGGGGTTGGTAAATCTCACTCTTTGTGTGGATTTGATGGAGGAAAAACCTAGGTCTGTCTGTGGCTTGCTAGGAACTGTAGTCCTCAGGCAACAAGGACTCTAGGTTCTTCCTCTTCCTGAACTGGCTGCTTGCTGCAAGGCATTTTTAAGAATTTGTCTGCTGTGGACTGGTTTAGTGATCTTAGAGTGACCAGACAGCAAGTGTGAAAAATTGGGACCCGGGGGTGGGGGGGAGAGGTGTAATAGGAGCCTATATAAGAAAAAAACCAAAAATTGGGACTGTCCCTATAAAATTGGGACATCTGGTCACCCTAAGTGATCTTGAATCAGAAACATAGCTAGAATTATGTGTCCAGGTTTTGTATTCTCAAAGAAATTTTTAAATTTAATTCTCAGAAACATTTATGCAAATTTGAGAGGCAGTTTTAGTTTCATTTTGAGAGGCAGTTTTAGTTTCATTTTGGGGGGGGGAACTTGTGAGTCTTGAGTTTGCCTGAGTTGGATAGGGTTGCCAACTTTCTAATCATATAAAACTAAACACCCCTCTCCTGCCCCTCCCCGCCCTACCCCACTCCATCTCCAAGGCCCTGCCCCTGCTCACTCCAACCCCCTTCCCTCAGTCTTTTTAACTGGGGTGGGGCAGAGAGTTGGGGAGTGAGGGCTCCATCTGGGGGTGTGTGCTCTTGGGTAGGGCTGAGGGTTTTGGGATGCAGAGTCCCAGCAGCCCTTACCATGACTCCTGGGAAGTGGCTGCGAGGTCCCTGCAGCCCCTAGCTACATGGGTGGCCAGGGAGACTCCATGTGCTGCCTTTGTGCATGCAGGCACCACCCCTGCAGCTTGCATTGGTCACAGTTCCTGGCCAATGGGAGCTGTGAAGCCGGCCCTCAGGGAAGGGGCAGCGCACAGAGCCTCATTGGCTGCCCATGTCTCTAGGGGCTGCAGGGACCTGGCAGCTACTTCTGGGAGCTGTACAGAGCTACAGCAGGAAGAGAGACTGCCTTATCCCCAAGCCCTGATGCGCTGTCAACCAGAATTTTAATGGCCCGGTCAGCGGTGCCAACCAGAGCTGCCAGGGTCCCTTTTCAACTGGGTGTTCCTGTCAAAAACCAGATGCCTGACAACCCTAGAGTTGGCTCATTATCTGATTTGTGTGTGTTTATGTGATTAATTTCTGCAGAGAGGAAGAGATGGGCTATTCCTGACAAGCTGTTGGAATTTTAAATGTCCAGGTATGAGTATTTTACTGGCGTAGTGTGGGTTTCTTCATTTCACTAACAGATTTATTTTACCAGCCTAGATGTGAAATCTACTAGCCTACGTTGTACCCTGATAAAAGTTATGCTTGAAATGCAAAAATATATGAATCACAAATATTTCAAGATGTGCTATATGCACAGCAGCCAACTGTCACTTCCCTTGAAAAAGTCCCTCTCACATTGGATTAATTTTACATCTGTTTTGAAAGTATCTCACTTTTATGAGATACTTTTGCAATAGGTTTCAATGGGAAGACTCGTGAATTTTTTAAAATCTCTAGCTTTCAAGTTGAAAGGCACATGCATGCGTAAGTAAAATAGGTTTTGTGTTTGGCTGATTTGACAGTGACTTCACCCTCCCCCTTTCCCTCTCATGGTGTGTAAATGTTGTCTGCTGCTAGGCTGCCATCATGCAGTTGGCTGGGTGTACCCTGCCATATGTCTGGAGCCCCATTAATAGCAATGCTGGCTGTGCAAGGAGTTCACCTGCACACAGCTCCCTGCATGGGTGGATTGTCAGAAAGCATATGACTGAGCTAGTTGGGGATTAAAACACAATGTTTGTTTGACCCCCTCCCCCCCCCCAAAAAAAAACAACTCTTGAAAATTCAGGGTTGGTTGGAAGGGGGAAATGTGGACAAGTTCATTCTTGACTAAAATGTTTAGGTTTTGGTAAAATACAAAAATTAAGCCCTCCCTACCAAACTTTAGCAACCAAAATGTTTCTTTTTAAGACCTAAAATCATCTTCAGGCATCTGCTGAAATCTGAAAAAAAGATTGCCGTTTTCATTTTTTGATAAATGATTGTTTTTGCCATCTTTTCCTAGGGTTGGGGTGGGGTGGGGAAGAGAGGGGAGACAAGAAATATAACTTGTTAGCAGCTCAGTTGGAATATTATTCTCCCTAAACTGAAGTTATAAAAAAAAAAATCAATATTAAGAGATACTCAGTGTACAAATCTTTGGTGGGACCATTCATCCTGATATCCACTTACAGACCGGAGACCCGCCCCCAGGTAGATCAGATCAGTACCTCTATGGCCCCATCCTCCGCTTCTGGCCTGAAAAGATAATCCACCCAAGGAGTGAGTCTAAGCCCTTGCATTTGGCACAGTGAGGGCCATTACAATCCTTTGTGAAAGCAGACTTGGGGGAATGGACAAGGCAGAGGCTGAAGGTGATCCAGGAGGGAACTAGCAGAGAGGAACTTGAAGCAACAGCTGTAAACTGGTTGGTCAGTGAGGTGAAGGAAAGGAGGGAGATGGAGGTGGTAGGTTTGAGGTAGGGTCAAAGTCTTTGATAATGGCGCTGGATTACATTTCTGGTAGAACCACAGACTAGAGGTTCCTGAGCCAAGGCAGCCAGAAGAGTTGAGAATGGTAGGCAGCAGTATTTCAGCTCTGGTGAGGAGGCACAGGACTGTCACTTGAATGGCCCTGGCCTTCCAAGGATGCTCCAAGATCTGCAAGGATTGTTGGTAGGCCTGTTACTTGATCTATTGATTACTTAACAATTCCAAAATTTCACTCTGAGGTTTGGCAGAGTCTAGTCCAGGGTTTCTCAAATAGAGGTCACTGCTTGTGTAGGGAAAGCCCCTGGCGGGGTGGGCTGGGCCAGTGTGTTTACCTGCCCCATCTGCAGGTAAAGCCGATCTTGGCTCCCACTGGCCGTGGATTGCTGCTCCAGGCCAATGGGAGCTGCTGGAAGTGGCGGCCAGTAAGTCCCTCGGCCTGCACTGCTTCCATCAGCTCCCATTGGCCCAGAGCCACGATCAGCCAGATCTGTGGATGAGCCAGGTAAGCACATCACTCTGGTCTGCCAGGGGCTTTCCCTACACAAGTAGTGACCCCTGTTTGAGAAATCCTGGTCTAGTCCCAAGATCTGGCCCAGTGTTAGAATTATTGTAAATTTGGAAACTTTGGTGTGCACATTTATAACATTCAAATGTAGGAGAAAACCTTTATTTGCAATAGTTTTATTAACACAATTATCAAAGTTACACACACTCCACCCCAGCAAGGCAGATGGAGATAATACAGAATAAGTATCCATATATTCACACAATCCCTTGCTGAGCAACCCAAAGTACTAGTCATCGTGAGCCTCACCAATAGTCCTCATCCTGGCATTTCCTCAGGCAAGCAGGCCTGCCAGGATGCAGCTTTTCTAAAGTTTTTTGCTCATGTCCACTGGGGTTCATACATATTCATGAAGGTTTCAACCCTTTTTTCCTCTTATTTGAATATTCACACCTTGCTAATGTTGGGGTGCTCTTCTCCCATAGGCCTTTTATTGACATATGTCAATCAGTTACCATGGCATTCTTGCAGTTGGACATCTTCTGATGTTCCTAACTTAAAAAATATCTACAGCTGATGTCAATCTTGTGGTTGATGTCAATCTTGTCGTTACCTGTCAGCAGTTCAGTCATACTTATTTACTACAGCTTTCTGTCTTGTGGTATCTCATGGTTACTCCTGGTTAGCTGCTTCTGTTAAGCTTTTTAGCTATTTTAAGCTATTATCGTGCACAAAATCAAATCTTTCTGCAGGTTCAAACACATTTGGCTTAAAGGGAGAATGTCAAAAAAGGTCACAGTTCAAGAATACTTGCACCTATTTTGAGGTCTGAAGAAGTGCAGAGGCCAAATCTCCCCTTAATAATGTGAGTTTAAAGCAAGTAAGTGGAAAAGAACGTTGCCAAGCCTATTTAGCAACTTTGTGTTACATTGACTATTAAAGAGCTTAGCCCAGCCGAGAAGAAATTATTTCTTTTGAGTGCTTATTAAATTAGGTACTTAAGAAATGTGGAGAAAGTACCATAGCAGGAGAGACACATTGATGCCTGTGATTCCCCTATTCTTCCAGTTTTATATTTCTTTATGGTTAAATTATTTAATTAACCTATATAGAGTTTTTAGCAATACAGTTGATTAACACTTGTAATTTCACTGCCTTTATACTATAACAAATTGAGAGCTATCCCTCAGTTAATGATCCATGTGTCTTTTTTTTTTGACGTTTGCCTTCTAATTTGAGTGGAAATATTAAATTCTTCATTAAACTTATTTATAAAAAGAACTGAATTGCATTTTACATGTTTTACTAGAGATACCTACTGCTTTAAATCACATTCTTGCAGACTCAGTTACTTGGTTTGTGAGAATTCAAAAGGAGGCGGCATTATGTCTCACTTTGGGGGCAATTCATCCTCACACCAAGGTGCCTCAGGCACTGCCTCGCTCTTGGGGCTTGGACAATTCATTCAGATGCTCTACTACAGTTTCCTTTTCCATATAATGGGGATGAACTTTTTTTTTTTTTAAATCTCATTAAAGTGTTTTAAGGATTAGCTTATCAGTGTTCCTGATCATGTAGGCATGTCTGGAATTTCCACCTGTGCAGAAGGCCAGCCCAAGAACTGTGTAAATCAACTCTAGAGCCAATTCCACACTACAGTCTGGAACTACAAGTCAATGGCTGGGTGAAGGCAGCAGCCTGCTCTCTCATCTTAAGGCCAGATCCATGCCTCAGGGAAGTCAGGTGCCTAACTGCCACTTTAGGCACTTAAGTCCAGCATTTAGGGGCCACTGGCATTCACAAAATCCTAGCTCAGCGGGCACCTACACTCACTAAATACCTAAATTTATTTGCAGTAAGAATTCTATAGGCAGCAGAGGTTGTGCCTCTGGGCTTGTGCACTGCTGCCTCCCCCTAGGCACCTGTCCAGAGCCCAACCTTAGGTGCCTAGGGAGCTCTTATTGCAAAGGACATATGCAGCAGCCGGGGGTGTGCATGTGTGTGTTTATGAATACCAGGGGTGCCTAAAAGTTGGACTCCAACTCCTGAAGTGGCAGAAAGGCACCTAAGTCCTTTTGTGACCATGGCCCTTGTTGTCTGATAAGTCTAGTCAGCAGACTGTCCTTTACATTGCTTCCTGAACATAATACATTTTCTGGCATCAAGGCTGCATGGAGATATCTTGATGTAATATGTCATCTCAAAGGGGACTGTGACTGTAGGGGAAATCAGACAGGAATATTGTCAGGTAAGTGACAGAGAGGGGAGGGGTGAGTTCAAGGACCGACAAATTTAAAATAAATATTGATCAAGTTTTTCAAGTGACTAGAGGTTTTTGGGTGTCCATCATAAAATAGCCTTGAAACCTGATTTTCAGAAGATGTGTGCTCAGTACTTTGTGAAAATAAGCCCGCTGTATGGAGCTTCACACATGGCACCCAGAAACATTTAGAACTCACATCACTAGCAACTTTTCAAAATTTTGGCCTTAGTGAATAAAACCAAATCACTGGGAAAACTCCCCAAAGAAACACAGGAGCTGACACATCAGACCAGTTGTCCATCTCGTCTGGTATGTTATCTGACAGTGACCAATACCAGCTGCAAGAAAACCCATTGTGGAGTAACCTGCCTTGTATCGTTTTTCCTTTATGCACTAATATACTATAAGGACATGTGTGTGTCCAAATAACTGTTTTTGCCAAACAAACGTGAGTTCTATTTACATATATACACACAGCAACACTCTGCCTGATATCTAAAACAGAGTGAACACACAACTATTTAAAGGGATATTACAAGACTCCTACAGTACACTGTCCATAGCAGAAAAGTCTTCCTAGAACCAGTTAGTGTTTGGGTTATTCCTGAAGCATGAGGTTTTATTGTAATGTAATTGTATCTTATCTTTCATAAGTGGATGTCTTTATTTCCATATCTCACTGATTGAAATGGTGCAAGACAGAACCATAATGAATTTGATGAACATTGTTTGTTCAATATGCTATTCAAGCTGGGATAATTCCTGTTTGCATACTTAAGCCTGCTTGTTGCCTCCTACCCATCCAAAGTAGGGACAATGGACTTGATTTTTCTCTCACAGGAGAGAATGGAACTTTTCAATGGCAACAGGATCAGGCCCACTTAAATGAACTTTAAATCAATAGAGTTAGATTGGTGTAAGTGGCGTTACTCCCAATTTATAGCAGAGTAGGAGTGATCAGAATTAGGCTCCTGCTGTTTGGGACTAGGGAGAAGCAGGAGACTGAAATGGTAGGTTATCTATGATTCTATAGGCACCTTTTCCTAGTCACCGATTTTTGAAATACCAGGAACAAATGATATGGTAAAAATAGGTTAAGTTTTAATGAAAGAATGGGATAGGAGAAAAATGGAAGACCTCTGTGCTCATTCAGAGGCCCAGCTGCTTGTCACATAGGACTACAATGGCCCATATGTAGGACCCTACCTAAATCACAGGATGATCTTCTAATTATTGTGGCTGAGTTATGGGCAAGATATGAAAATCACAGAAAAGTAATAATGGACCTTTATTTAGCGGTAATTTGGGAAAGCCACAGTAGACTTATTTAAGAAAAATTTGCTGGAACAATATAAACACAGCTATTATGTTATGTCTGAACTTTTTTGATAACCAGACAATTGAGTGCAACTATATTATATTAATTTAAAAAAATTGACTAGTACAATATAAAATGTAGAAGACTAAAAGTCTTAACACAACTGCAGTAGAAATTGAGTCCAGTCACTTTAGCCGTTTATATTTAACAGGCATTGAATATTAGTGCAGTACACACCGCCACAGTGCTTTCCTTCATGCCCTGTCTGTGCTTTATGAAGACTTGTCTGTACTGAGATACTGCATGCTCGGCATCCACAGAATTAGGCAAGATCGAGAATGATTGCTTTGCTGTCTCTGCTAACTCTGGAAAATGTGCAGAATTGCAGGTGACTCCCAAAACTCTAAGATAATTTATTGTACTAATGGGGGGAGTGTTGAAAACCTTAAAATATATGCAAAATTGTGGACTGTGTGAAGTAAACTAATTTTAAAACAAAATTTGCTGTAGAAGCCTAATTAATATTGCAGAATTGACTATTTCTGCAATATCATGAATTAAGTAGGACCATATCTGACGCATACCACCATCACATGAATAATTTACTGTTTTCATGTACAACACTTGCTCCTCTTGAGTATATCATTTCCCATCCAGTTTCATTGGACATAGCATGGTTTGGGGTATAAAAATATAAAGTTTCACTATCATTATATTAGGCTTTGATTTAAGGTAGTTTTTTGTTGGATTTTTTTTAAGCTGTTACTTTTAAATCCTGGAGAAGCAATGAGTAAACAAATAAAACAAGTCATTAGAGAGGCAAATTGACTTAAATGAAAGTTTTACAATATTCAGCTCTGTTTTCAAAAGCAGAAAACCCAATCACTGGGTCATTCGCACAGCATACAGCATCACAGAAGTGAGGAACATTAAAAGTTGTAACGTTTGTAAGATTTACTTCTATTTCAATGTTTAAAATTTTAGTTTAAAAGCTTCCCAACAAGCATTTAAAATGCTCAGTCTGAAGGTCTATGGGGGTATTTACACAATATAAATAGACTTAACTGTATTTATGGTGGATTGTAGCTGTTCTGGATCTAGTCTGTGAAGGGGAAAGAAGGGCACAAGGACCTTTTGCAATCTTTCTCCTCCCCTCCCTCCCTGTGAGCAAGTAGCCAGAATGTTGGAGCTTGGGCACAAGGGTGGAGTTAGTATGAGCTTGGGGTCTACACACCCCAAAAGTGGTGTGCCTGACATTCTAAAGGAATTTGAGGATTTGCAGCTAACGTTTTAGTGAATAGCTGTTGACACCCTCAAAGAGGCTAATGCTGATCATGAGCAGAACTTGAGAGCGCTGCTCAATAGAGTACATCAAATGAATCTTTCACCAAATAAGAAAAACATGCCCGTCAGTTGCACTACAGACTTGTCACCTTCTGAGAGGCCTTCCAACCAGACCCTGAGTATGCTCTGGCAATTTTGGATATGCCCTGACCATAAAATGTGCACTGCAAGTGGCTTCCCCCATACAGTATTGTATATAGTCATTTAACAGCTGAAAGGCAAGTGGTCCTTCTAGAAGTTGGAGACTGGCACTGCGAGGGTTCACGCTTCAGTATGCTCTTCTGCCATTCTCTGAGGCACTCTCTGCCGAAACAATGACTCTAGGATGTCATTTGAGTAGTGCTCCTCTGCAGTACTTCCTTTCCCCCTGCCTCCATCCCTTCTCTGCAACATGGCAGTGACTGAAGAGTTTTAACCCAAAGTGACTATTCCTCTTTCTAAGAAGGGTTATGCATGAGCCAGCAGGAATTTGTGGCACATTTTAGCCAAACACAGGTGGTTACACTTTTACTGTCCAGTTCTTTTAACCTTTTGTGCAATGCCAGGTATTGTAACGCACAAGGAGAGTCATTGACAAACAAGAACTTCCTTCACTGGTCCCGCTCAGAGGGCAGTACCTGCCGCCGAAGAATAAAGTGCCAAGGCCAGGCCAAGTTTTAAAGAGGTTTAAACAAAACCTCTTTGTTTAAACAAAACAAAAAATCTAGTGCTTCAGAGGTGACAGTGTAAATGCCACTTTAAAGAATTAGGATAAAACAAGCATTTTCATGTGAATTTCATTGCATGCATTAAGTTTACATAATAGGCCAAAGTGTGATCGTCACACTGTAGACAGTACGCTAAAAATAGAGTGTCTAATTCTGGTTAAGCTCTCTGAACAACCTGTAACTGCACATAAAAGGCTAAATTATCCTACTTTTTACAGTTACATAACTATAGACAAATCTCCTAAACCTCCATGTTGCCTCTCGCTAAGATTTTTTCAGTTTCAGCTAAAATGTTTAACAGTGTTCAGTTCTGTAGAGAAGGCTCTAAGTGAGGGTATACCATTGTTCATTGTGCTGTCAGAAGATGTTCTGTATTATTTGCTCTCACTTTCTTGTGGAAGCTTCCTTTACTGGAGTAAAAGAAAGGAGAATCAGACCCTACAGGTTTCTGACTGAATGTACATTAAGAATGACTGGTGATCTGGGCATCATTCCAGTCAAGCAGATGATCAGTTAGAAGCAGCTGAACGGGGTAACATTTTCATTACCTTTTCTCAAAAAGGCCATCAGCTTTTATCCTACTACATATCAGGCTTTTCTTCACAGCATGAATAGGCTTCTCAGAGAAGTCATTTTTGGTTTTGATAACTGAGACATTAGAAAAAAAATTGGAGGAGTTTTCAAATTATCCTTAACCCAACCTAAGCACACTGCTTATCAAACAAGATGTGCAAAATCTGCTGCAGTTCTTATTCTGTACTTTGTGTATGTAGGAATGAACAACAAGAGACTATTGGGCCAAATCTATAAATTGTCACACAGGGTTGGAAAAAAGTCCCGTGGTACAGGAGCATTGTAGGGCTGATATAAAAATGCTACTCTTCCCACTCCACCATCAACCTTTCCATCAGCTCACACAAGTGCTGCTGTAGGTGTTCCACCAGCGACAGCAGGGGGAACAGTTGTAGAACTCTGCGCCACAAAAAGTGTTAGACATTCTGGGACAGGCTGTGGTAATTGAGAGCAGCTCTGCTCTAAATTTATATTAACAACCATTTGGGCCCCTGCAGCAGGCCATAATCTGGGCAGCACAAAGCCTGGCTTGCACCCTAATGCTCCCCCAGCCTATCCTTTCTGTGCTTCAACTCTTTAGAGATGCAGCACAAAGCCTGGAGCTAGCCTGAATAGACAAGCACCCTTTTAAATATAGCTTTCCTAACTTTCCTTCTATGCAAGAGGTGAATTTACTTTGACAACATGGATAAGTACTAATGTTATAGCAATATTCTGTGCTTCCTGTTTGCCTCAGGCTTATCAACACTGCTACTAAAACACCACTACTGTCATTCTAGACACTCCCTAAATATAATACCTTGATTTCTGTTGTACTGTATTTGATTTTTGCAACACTACATTTCTCCTGTGGTCTCATATTTCTTAATGAGAGAAGGTCACTTATTAAAACAAGAAACTATTAGCTAAGAACTTCAGCCCAGGCCCCCTACTGCAGTGCTGGTTGCAGCATAGATGGGTTTATACCCTCATTTTTACTTTCTCTCCCTCAGTCCCAGGGCCTGCCAGGAGCCATGTTAGGTCCCAGTGAAAGTTACAGCAGCCCTAAAACTATTCCAATTTGCATCAATACATAGCTCCCAGCAAGCCACTCTACTGACCAGGATCACCTCCTCTCATCCTTGACGCATGCCCAGCCAGAGGGAGAATGGGAAGGAGTAACAGCAGATGAGGATTCCCACTACACTAGATAAGGAATTTTCAGCGGCTATATCTTGAGGCTTCTTTAAAATCCCCTCATAGCCACTGAAACAACTGAGTGGAGTTAGGATAAGCCTGTGCTCTGGCCCTCTAATTTAACAAATATGGCAGGGATGGAACTGAGAACAGCTGGTTATTGGCATGAAAGATACATAAATCAACCAGATGCAGCTGTTTACTAGGCTCTATGACTGCACCTTTCAAATCTTCCTAGTCAATTTGTTTTCCTTCCTAATTTTGATAAATGTAACTCTTCTTGCATTTACAGGTCATATTATGTGCCTCCTACACACACATTTGGCAAAGCTGTATATGTAATTCCCAGACACCTCAACTTGTACCAAAATGGGCACATTCTTATTTTTGATTAAAGCATGTTACAAATATTGTTGTGACAGGATCTCTGTTGCAAGCCTGTGCCTTAAACAAGAGACTTTTTTTTTTTATGATCTCTGTCGCTGCAGCAGAAGGGACCAAAGCATTAGAGCATGGGCTTCCCTTGTGCCTTCTCTTCTTGGCAACCTTAAAATGATCTCTCTAATTCTCTTAGGTTCTGCTGACTCAAGGTAAAATTCCCCTGGTTTCTCCAGAATAGGTTTCCTCGGCAGGGGACACTGGGTCATCTTTTACAGTAAGTGCATTTTATTCACTGTTAAATATAATTCCAGCAATATAGGGGAAGAGACACAATGGGCTTTATATTGTAGCTTTGATGCAACTGGTTCAAATTATAGGGGACCAGATAGTCTCCTATCCTGCAGCATGCAAACCTCTCTATGGGAGCACAGCTGGGACTGGCCTTCATGACTTAGGGTGAGGAGGAAGAGTAGCCTATCTACCCTTAAATTCATGCTGACAAAGCCAATTTGACCTTTCTTGTGTTTCCCCCCCTCCAGTCCACCGTCCCTCAAAAATGTAAGTGTCCAAGCAGGGGAGATTGTGCCAAGGAGCTACAGGGAACTGTGAAAGAGTTCAGATAGTGCTCTGGTATTCTCTGGAGATGAGTGGGTTCCTTTGACTCAGATCCCTTGGTTATTTTTACAGTGGGAGGGAAAAAAGTAAGATAAACCTGCTTGCTGACAGATTGATGAAGAATTGCACTTGGAGATATTAGAAATCCCTTGCCAAAATTATCTGTGCAAGATATTTTGGCCCCGCTACTTCTCTTGCAGGATAGTTGGTCAAGTATTTTTTTTTTCTACATAATGTTTTATGGTTGGATCTTGAATTAGCTCCTCTTATGGAACTCACAGCTTGACTTGATGATGCCACAATCACACCAGATAGACCAGGGGTGGGTAAACTACAGCCTGCAGTCCAGATCCGGCCCCTCAGAGCTTTGGATTCGGCCTTCAGGATTGCCCCCCGTGGCTCCATGGGCCCTGAGCTGCTTTCCAGAAGCGGCCAGCACCACTTCCCTGCAGCCCCCCCATGGGGGGCAGAGGGTTCCATGTGTTGCTCTTGCCTTTAGGCACCCCCCCCCCCCCCCCCCCCTGCTATCAGCTCGCTGGCTGGCTAGTAGGTTCCCCCCCCCTCGGTTCCTCCCCCCCCCCGCAGCTCTCATTGGCCGGAAATTGGGAACCACAGCCAATGGGAGCTTTGGGGGAGGTACCTGAAGGCGCAGCAAAGGAAGCATACAAGGAACTCTGTCCTCCCTCCCCCAGGTGCCGCAGCACTTCCTGGAGCGGTGCAGGGCCGGGAACAGGGTAGGCATGCAGGGAGCTTGCCATGACCTGGTGCATGCCGCTGTCACCCTGGAGCCCGAAGCCATCCTGCATCCCAGCCCCCAACTCCCTGCCCTAAGGCCCCTGTCTGCACCCTGAGCCCCCTCATACATGCTGCACCCCTCTGCACCCCAACCCCCTGCTCTGAGCCCCTTCTTGCATGCCACACCCCCTCCCATACCCTAACCCTCTGCCCCAGCCCTGCATACAATTTCCCCACCCAGATGTGGCCTTTGGCCCAAAAAGTTTGCCCACCCTTGAAATAGGCTGTTATAACACTAAGAAGAGAGGAGGATGTATTAAGGCTGGTAGCTAGGAGTAATGGGATGAAAGAAAACAAGAGAAAAATCAGACTGAATATCAGACTGAATTAGCTGAAAGGGAACTGTATAAAAGTCTCCCTAGTGAAGAGCTGGAAGCTGCATTGTTTGGCATACAAACTAAACAGAGTAGTGCACTAAAAATACATTGACAAGCCTAATCCTGTGCTGGCAGGGAACTGGACTAGCTGGCCTAAGAGAATCATAAAAATTAGAGTTGGAAAAGATGATTTCCCAGTTTCTCCCTCCCCCAGAAATACAGGATGGAGTTGAGGGGAGGAGAAACTCAATCAGGACCTGGTTATAGAATTCCCTCTAAATTGTTCAGGGGGAGGGGAGGAGGGAAGGGAGGCATTTCAGCTTCTGCCTTTCCTTGCCCCTGTAGAACAGGCAGCTGTTTTAACCTCAAATTCTGGCAGCTCCACCAGAGGCAGCTGCCCCAAAACATCTCCCCCTCCCCCTATTCAAAGACCTGCATTACCTTTGCATATGGTCCCACTGTGTTAGGAAGACATGTACATCCCAGGCCCAGCAGATGCCCAAGGAGGCTGTTTTATAGTTTTCAAGCAGAGAAAGTATAGTTCTATAGAAGTATGTGAGATGTATATGTGCTCTTGCATGCAAGGATGGTGCCTTGCATGCAAATACAGAGACAAGAATAACTTATAGTAGCAATTGGTTTGCCATAGTAAATATAGGTTCATTATAAATGTACATTTCATATTAGGACCAGTTAAGTTGTGTTTAATCAAAGTGGGTGGAGAATAACATTTACCAAAAGAGGAAGACATCTCTGCCTTGTTGACCTTAGATTTACATGCCTAAGGGATTTATCATCCCAAGTGCATCTCCTCATGGTGAGGCAGAGTGCTGCAGGCCCTTTGCCTCAGTTTTCCCACCTTTTCTGGGGGGCGTAACATGGCTCAGTCTTCCAGGCAGGCTGCTCACTATTTCAGTCTCCTTCCAGGATAGCAGACTTTAAAGTAAGTCACAGTTCAAACCAGCACAAAATGAGAATTTTTCCCAGTTGGGCTTAGTTGTTGGACACTTTAGAGCTGGTATCCATCCACTCTCCGAGCTCAACTCTGTCACACTCTCCTGCCTATTCAGGAGAGCCATCCTATTGCTATAGCCTACCTGGAGAATCTTTAGCAGGTATCCATGTATCCCCAGATAGTTCCCTGCCAGAGCTTACCTTTTCCTCCAGGAATGCATAATCAGGCATCAAACCTAGCTCAGTTCTAGGCTTCACATTCTCTCACTGCATAGTCTGTTCTTTTCTCCAACCAAACCCCAACTGAGCAGTATCTCCCCCTTTTATAGTCCCACCCGTCTGGCCGGACATCAGCTCCAGGTGTGCTGAGTTGTCTCACAGGAGCACATTAACCTTTTCAGGTCTGGGGGGCGAGGGGGAATCCCATCACAGTGCCTGAAGATAGGCAAGTTCCTGGGCAGCTGGCTAGGAGATGGTGCAGTAGAAGGGAGCAGGAAAAAAATCAGACAAAATCTGGACTGGGGACAGATGGAAAAATGAGAATCAATGAAAGTTATGCTGAGTGCTAAATCTAATGATTGGCTTAATATTTCAATGCCACAGTGATGGACTCCTTAGATGACTGCTAGATAGATACGTCCTCATAAAATTTCCAGATTTCTACTCATTAAGGTTAAGTATTTTATAGATGAAATGGAGATGGCTGCTCAAAAATGTAGAAAAAGCTTGTGAATTGGACACATCTAACTGTCTTACCTCAGGACATTTTATTCCTTCATCATAACATCTTTCTTCTTAACGAATGAAAACCAAGTCCATCTGGACTGCCGGAGCTTGCACAGCAGTAGGCAGGAATTAGCAGGAGTAATGTTTTAAAAAAGTTCTTGCAGTAAAAGAAACAGATGATTCCTAAGTAAACTTGTCACAGGATTTTTGCATTAAATTGACTGGGCCCAAGTCTATTAGCCCTTTCATGCTGGCAGTCCCACTTGAAGAAAGTGTAAAATGAGTATCAAACCCATATAATTTTTCTTAAAAAGTTACTTAGAAATTTGCCGTTTTGTGTAATGCCTGTCCTCAGACGCCTTACAGCGGGGAGTTATATCTATGGCAAATGGCTTTTAACTGACGGCTAGATCATGGCCTCTAGCTCCATACACAGACAGGACCCTATGAATATGGACTCCCCACAACTACATTGAAAGGGGACTCAGCCATCTGCACAGCAGGCTCTGCTGTGATTCTTGAACTTGAAGGCTATGCTGCGCAGTCTGGGGCATGTTCTAAGGAGGCAAGTGGGGATTGGCTGGGTGTATGTCATGTCAATCCTCAGCCCTTCTTGTCCTGTGTAAATTTGTTAAAAAGGGTTAGGGCTACAGTAGCTCTTCAGTATAATGCCTCTCCTCCCACCCCTCCACCCCTAGGGAGGTCTTTCTTTGCTAGTGTGGTTCAAGTATGGCTGTTCTGCAAACTGAGTGAGCAGACTGGCACACACAGAACATTTGCCGGTGCAAAAGAAAATGGCATCTGTGGGGGTGGACCTGGGGAACCATGAGGCTTTTTTCCCCCTCAAATGGGCTAATGTAGGGTAATCATTAAGGGGCTCCTCCTCCAGAATGCCTTCTCATGGGCTATTTTCTATGGGAGGGGATGAGCTGGATTATTTACAGAAGAATAACATTAATGCAGCTTTCAACATGTCCCCCTAATCCTTATCCAGTCAGAGTCTCAGATTGTAGCGAATCAATTACAGATTTATATCAGTTATAACTGTCCTCCACTGGTTTCAGATTGCTGTATCATAGTTAGGCTGTTGATTTTAAAAATATTGATCCTAACATAATTACAAGGCATTAAGCCATATTGTTTCCTCCCTCAGCTTCTCTGAAACATGGCTGTGAATTGCAGACACCCTCCAAAACACACTTAAAACATTGAAGTTTCCAGATGAGCCCCAAACTCTTCCAAGAGCACGCACCAAGATCACGGGCTACGTTTTTGTGCATTGAATAAAATTGTGGTTAGTTTTGCCTATAGGCTCCTTTTCTAAATTATAGTTATGCAGCTCCATTGCTGTATTTCCACTAGGGAATCATATAGAAGACGACAATATGCAGTCTTTGGCAGCTGCTATCTTAAAGTCTTTTTTTTTTTCTATAAAGCAGCCTCCAGGGCTGCTTGCAATAACTTCGACTGCTTCAGCCTGAATTTAACCTATTGGTTGCATGGGGTTTAAATCAACATTGAACTTGCTCTAATGGCGCTACCTTAAAGAATTTGAAAATATGATTGCATTTTTTCTTCTGACATCTCGATGCACTAGGTGTTCAGGTGTTCAACATTAGTGACGGTTTGGCTCTAGACCAAGCATTAATTGGAAAAATGTTACATTCGTCTGCTTAGTGTAAAATTGAAGTTGTTTCTTCCACTTAACCTAACAGTTGACTTGTATAATGCAGTCATGTCATATGAAGACCAGAACCTGGGTCTTAGTTAGTTGTGAAGCTTTTCAATGTTCTATAGCATCCAGTTGGCTTCACTACAAATGTGTGACCTAGCTTTTCATAATGTTCATCACATGCCCTCATCTAGTACCATTTCTCCAGTGTACGCGAACTCTCTCTTCCCTTTAAATGGAAAGCCATGTGTCTTTAATGCAATAACAGACTGCTGTTGTTGGATACCACAGGTGAACTACTGGTTTTACTTAAGTCAGTGGCAAACCTCCCATTGACTTCAGTAGGGACAGAATAATTTCATCCTCTATTTTTAACTTTCTGACCCCAGCGTTTTTGAATATCATCCCTGTGACACTATACCCCATAGTCTTCATAGAGATATTATGATATGAATATATCATACCTAAGATGTTTTATGCAAGATGGCTCATGCGCAGTATCATTGAAAAGGTTATGTACTGACTATGATTATCTGATTTGTATGCCTGTATCTTTTCTGTATCTGAAGTTGGGAATATTGACTATATAAAAAGTGCAACTGTGGTTACACCTGGGGAATGCCCACCAGACTGTAGCAATCAGCCTGGATGGACTACTAGGGAGATCAATAAGACTCTGAAGATGCTAATCTTCCACCTGCCTAGGTTGCTGCTTTGACACTGCAGGGTCACGGCACCCGGTACTGGACCCCATTGTGGCCTACTAGTATTTTTCCGCTAATATGGGGTGGAGATCAAACTAGGAAACAAAGGAGTCCCACTTGATGTAAATTCTATTTAAGGTAGGGAAGTGAGTTAATCAGAGAGCTTTCTTCACTGAATCCCCATCCAGAATGACTGCTGAGACCATCTCAGAAACAAGGAAGGAGGGCGGGGAGAAGTGCTGAGCCCAGCCTGTCTGGCCAGTGAAAGAAATGCCTAAAATAATGTTTAGGATGAGACATTACTACTTTTAGCCAGTTTCTTTAATAGAGTGAGCTTAGTTTAGGTGTTAGCTTGCTCAGTAATCTGCTTTGATCTGTTTGCTAACTCCTATAATCACTTAAAATCTACCCTTTGCAGTTGTTAAACTTGTTTTGTTTATTCTAAAATGCAGTTTGTGGAATTCATAATCTGGGGAGGGGGCAAAAAGCTGTGCACATCTTCCTCCACATTGAGGAAGGGAGCGAATTTCATGAGCTTATGCTCTAAAGACAATACAATTTTGAGTGTGCACTTGAGTGCTGGGCAATACCGAAGCTGATTCTTCCCAGTGTCTGTGTCTTTCTGAAGCTGGGCATGTCCCTACCTGTGTGTGCGCTAGAGGAGGCTTGAGGGCCTGGAAAATCAGGGTGAGGGAGCCCAGGTTAATGGAATGGACAGACTCAGTGGGACTCTGACACCCCAGAAGTGTGTGTGTGTGTGTGTGGGGGGAAACCTATCAAACTCCCTATTTTTAAGTTTTGTTGTGGCTCAATTGCTTTTGTAAAGCTTCATATTCCATACCAACGTTTGGGTTCAGCCATCCCCACTACTCTTGAGACTACGGTATGGCTAGTAGGGATGGGACACTACATGATGAAAGGTGCAGCCTTTCAGAGGAGAGCTAAAAACAGTGGCCCAGATGGCAATTAAAGATAGCATTTTATGGAAAATTGAGCTCCCATTGTTCTGATCAACATTTTCTCCCACACCCAGTCTAAGGCCTTGTCTACATGGGGATATAGACTGGCACAGCTATTGTGGACTAAAAGTGACTTTTTATTCAGGGATAGTGTGTTCCCATTGGGAAGCAGTGCAGAATAACTTGGGGCAAGTCTACATTATGGGAGGGAGGGGGTCAGTCAACCTAAGTTATCCAACTCCAGCTTACGTAAATAATGTAGCTGGAGTCGATGTAGCTTAGCTAGACCTTTGCGGTGTCTCACTGTGCTGAGTCGACGGGAGAAACTCTCTCCTGTCGACTTACCTTATGCTTCTCCCAGTGACTCCAGAATGAGATCATTTGGCAGTTGATTAGTGGGTCGAGTGAAGACCTACTTAAAATGCTTCCCAGTGGATCGATTGACATGCGTTGAGTCTCCCGGTAAGTGGAGACAAGCCTTTAGTATGCAATAACTGCCAATCAATTGCCCCGTGTAGACAAGGCCTGAAAAAAGGAGTTGTAATATGCAAGTGTATGTGAGCGTTACTCTGGTATGAATCGTAACTGCTCACTTTGAGAGTCTTCCTACACACTTTTTAACTCATTGCATTGTAAGGTGCTTGGAGGATAAATACATCCAGAGAATCAAGGTTTTGTTTGTTTGTTTTTTATTCTGCAGATACTTCACTGGAACAGTGTTTTAAAGGGAGCACATCAACTCAAAACCTACACTTCTGTCTGAAAATGTAAAAATAGTTTATTTAAAACATATCGCCCCCTAAGATTATTGTAACTGAAAGAGGAAAAATATATATATCTTTCTATTGTAAGTTTGACAATGGTGCATTTGACAGCACTCGGTATATAGTCAGTCTCACTGTTCCCCCTACATTGCCAGTCACTCAGATTCCTCTTTGGGTTGTGTAGAAAAAGTAGAAACATATGATTGTAAAACCATATAAATAGGCACAGGGAATTCAGGAGCAGCTGTTGGACCAGAAAATACTTTTACCATTTTTTAAAAATTTATTCTATTTCAAGCTGAGGCTGGCCCTTTAAATATTACTCAGGTTTTCTGGATATTTGGGTGGGCCAATACTGCATCACATAAAATGTTGCAAGACAGCTATTGGTATGTAAAGCACTAGATAAACGTATCCTTAGATAGGGCCGGCTCCTGGATTTTGCCGCCCCAAGCGGCAGGAAAAAAAAAGCCATGGTCGGCGGCAGCTCGACCACACCACTTTCTTCTTCGGCGACAGGTCCTGCCCTGTGAGCGGGACCAAGGGACCCCAAGTGCCGAATTGCCCGATGTACTGCCTTTCCTCTTGGCTGCCCCAAGCACCTGCTTTCTGAGCTGGTGCCTGGAGCTGGCCCTGCTTAGAGAGTCATAAAAGGTGCCAGGAGAAGAACTTGACTTTCAGAGAGAAAACAAACTGCTCTGCTGGTATACAACTGAAAGTAAAGCGAGGACTCTTCACCAGTTCTTTCAAGATAAATACCAGAGAGGGAGAGGAATTATTTACGCTTGGAACCAATGTGGACACAAGAACAAATGGAGATAAACTGGCCATCAGGAAGTTTAGACTTGAAATTAGACAAAGGTTTCTAACCATCACAGGAGTGACATTCTGGAACAGCCTTCCAAGGGGAGCAGTGGGAGAAAAAGACATATCTGGCTTCAAGCCTAAGCTTGGTAAGTTTATAGAAGGGATAGTATGATGGGATAGCTTAATTTTGGCAATTAATTGATCTTCGTCTATTAGCGGTAAATATGCCCAATGGCCTTTGATGGGATGTTAAATGGGGTGGGATCTGAGTTACTACAGATAATTCTTTCTCAGGTGTCTGCCTTCAAAAAAAATCATACCCCCCAAAACAAGTTTCCTTTCCCACTCAAGCAAGGGTACTTTTTTCCCCCCAGCAAAATGAGGACATTTTATTTTTACTCCAGGGAGGAAAACATTTGCACAGCCTGTTTTTCCAACAGTAGAAGTGATATAGATGTTGCAATCCAAAACAGAATATACCCCCCCACATGCACCAGACCTTCCAACAGTACTTTGAGTGTTTGTGTGTGTATGGGGAGCAATACAATAGCACTTCTGACTATGGGCACAAACCTATCAGAGACAAGATAAAATGTAAGGCTTTCTCACCAAAGAAGGGGAGTTAAATTCCAATCAAACCAGTATGTTCCAAAATGACAACGCATGTTTGAGATGTTTTGTCTCATGGGTCTCTGCCAACTCTAGCTTCACCGGTGCTCCCTGGCCTTCATTTTATTTTTTCATTTCCTACTCAGTTTTTATACCAACTTATTGGTTTAGTTTTTTCCTAAAACTCTTATTTAAATAGTAATGTAATCAGTACAATGGTTTGTTTGCATCTTACCAAATGAACGGTGGGTGGCCAAGGCAAAGGGCAGCACTGTAAGTATACACTGGGATACCAGGCAGGCCTCCAATGGTGTCCAATCTTCTCTGTTTCTGAAATTATTGAAGCAATTGGTGTGCAGTACCAACCTGTGCACATGTGCATCCGTCTCACATTCTCTGTCCTAATTCATGTTTCTCTTTCCCATTCTTTAAAAGCAGCAAAGAACTCTGTGGCACCTTATAGACTAACAGGATTCTTTGCTGCTTTTACAGATCCAGACTAACATGGCTACTCCTCTGATACTTGCCAATTCTTATCACTCCCTAACTCTGCTCATTTATTGTCCACAAAAATGACCCCTCCACTGACTCAGCTACCCCAGCCAATACTCAATTTCTGTTGTTAACTCTTCTACCCAGGGGCTGAGGATTTTCTATTTCTTCACACAAAAGCTATGGACAGAAGTATGGCAGCATGAAGAAGCAGGTAACATTTCTTAAGAAGCTGCTGGGTTCTAGTTCTCTCTCTTCTCTTGTCTCACAAAAGACAGCTGCCTGGGGCCAGAGCCAGTTGCTTAATTACTAGGCATATACTATTTAGCTTTGATCTGTCCATGGGTCACCCTCTTCCCCTGATAACAGGCCTGAAGAAGAGAGAGCTGTAGTGAGGCTGGCTGAGCGAAAAGTCAGCTAACCTATGCTGACATTCACGTATGTGACAAGCAGCAGCTTAAACTGCTCAGGAGTCCTGTACCTCTTGCTAAACCCAGGCCTGGGACAATGTAACTACCTTCCCTCCAGCCCCAATACCCATCCTAGAAACAGCTTAATGGAGAACCCTCCACAAGTGAAGCCATTTTGCTAGCAGTGTAAGTTGAATAAAGTACTCTTCCCTTCGTATCCTCTACCCCATGTAGTGTTGCTGTGCACTGTTCATCCACTGCCTCATTTCATCACTGAGGTGGATGCAGGTCAGTATAGGTGCTGGCACTAGGAGTCCTTGGGGGTGCTGCCGCATCCCCTGACTTGCAGTGGTTTCCATTATATACAGGGTTTACAGTTTCGTTCAGTGGCTGTCAGCACCCCCATGGTGCAAATTGTTCCAGCACCCCTGCAGGTCAATGATGGGCAGAAGTGATACCCTCTCCAGTTTGTAAAGCACTTTGTGATCATTTTCAATGAAAGGTCACAGATACATGTCACTCATCATGGAAAATGTCTGAACTTTCTTTTTTCTTGTTGACAAATATGATTTTTCCCTGTATGTCATGCAGTGGAGTCTTCTTTATGGAGAAATGTGTCAGACACAGTACTGCAGGTGTGCCTTATTTTATTTAAAGTAGTCTAAAGACCTTTCAGCTCACCATACTGAATTTAATTACTCCTATCATTTAAACAGATCTACCTCGATATAACGCTGTCCTCGGGAGCCAAAAAAATCTTACTGTGTTATAGGTGAAACTACCTTATATCGAACTTGCTTTGATCCCCTGGATCAGCCCCACCCCCAGAGCACTGCTTTACCATGTTATATCCGAATTCCTGTTATATCGAGTCATGTTATATTGGAGTAGAGGTGCATTTAGAAAAGAGCTGCTAACCATTGTCGTCACTGATGTAGGTACAGTATTGACAGTGTGGTGCTGGACCTACCTTTAACCAACACAATAAAAAAGGAAAGGCAAAGCAACTTTGAACACCAACTCACTTAGACCTTTTCAGACTAAGCTTTTATTTTTCATATTACAAACCATTTTTCTTTATTCACAAACCACGGTAGTGGTATCAACACTAATTTCTAAAGACAGATATACATATTTCTGGGTTTGCAGATCTTTTAACCATTTAGAAGTCACTCTGTTCCACACATGGTATTAATCATTTTGTTATTCATATTATTAGTTATTTATATAAGTGAACACGTTCCCAATATATATTGTAAAAAAATTCCAAACGCTTTTCTTACATAACTATTTCAGACGTAAAGGATGGACTTGAGCGTTATAGGAGTTTTCAAAAAAACAAACAAAAAGTCCTTTGGGCTGGCACACTAACTCTTTCGAAGTGTTTGTTTTTTTTTTTTTTTTTGATAGATTAAAATGCTACACCATTATTCGGAGGGTAGAGAGTGTAGAACCATCTAATGACAATTAAAATTGCAAATAAAGTCTGTTCTTCCCCACTTAGTTATTTGTGTGTGTGATTTCAAAAAAGATGCATCTTCCATACTTGGAATAGAAAGCATAATATTTGTAAATGTTTTTCAGAAGTTTTTACGTCAGTGTTTCAGTACATCTATTTAAAAAAAATAGGAAACTTGTCTTTTAGGTCTTAAATATGGGGATTGAAATCATAATGGCTCATTCCCTCACTAGCAGAAATAAATGTTACTGTTCCCCTGCCCCCCACCTTTTTTACTATTTTAATATAGTTTCTCTCTTTAAATATATTTATTTTCATTCTTAGAAATGCTACAGAAACTTTGTTTTCAAATCTTGTGAAACTTTATTGATGGTTATTGTTCAACTGATCATACTGCATGCACATACGATGACAAAGAGAGAGCCTGATCACAAACACTTTTTTTTTTAAAGCAGAGTTGTTATAGCAAGTTGGCAGGTTCACAGCGGTGAGTTGATAATTTACTAAAGTGCTCGCCAACAGGCGCGCAAAGTACACATGAGGATATAACTATCTGCAGCAAAACTGTGGCAAGACAGTTTCCGGCGTTATTTATTTAAATACAAAAACAAGAAGACCCGTGACAAACACCCCAACTTAGGTTAACTTGTAAACAGGACAACATGGAAAGAGTCCAAACATATGCACAGACAAACTGCAATTTTTCAACTGTGCCTGAAACTATCACCTTGTCACCTGTCTTAGGCTGCATATGTGAGTATCGGAGGGACCCAGACAAGCAGACTTCTCCGTTCAGTGTTTTCTCATAAGGAGGTCCTTCTTTTGTCCCAGTTCAAAAGTTGTCTCGGGCCCAATATTTAGCAAAATGGTCTTGGGTTTGAAAATTAGATAGGGCAAGTTGTCAAGCCTTGAAAAATTGCAGATTGTTTACACGACACAGTCATGTTTCAAAAAGTACCAAGCTGATGAAAATACCATGATTATCTCTACTCAATGATTGCAATACTTGTAAAATGCTTATATAAATTTGAATATGATTATCATGTTGTTCCATAAAAATGATACGTTTGTCTCTAACGGTTGGTCTACTAGGCTAAATCTAATGCATCATAGGCTGTGTATTTCTAGAACATAACTCCACTGCACAGATGTAAATTTTATACATTTTTTTTTAACTGGTACAAAGAATTTAAGTTTTTATTACTTTCTTTTTTGGAAAAAAAAAAGAAAAAAATAGAAACAGTGCTTTTATCACCTTTTTATTATTTTTCCCTCCCATAATATAAAAGTCTGCAATGATATCAATAATTTATTATACTGGAAGAAATATAAAAAGAATGCTTGTTAATGACCTAACTAGCAGTTTTTGCCTAAATAACTAGTTATGGTTAAATAGCTGAATACTGCCTGGTGGAATGCTTTAAAAGGGTGCCTTCGGACAGTTTTAAATCAGATTTTATGTACAAGTGTCAAGA
>NC_133777.1:27013691-27050514 GCF_003597395.2 Chelonoidis abingdonii
TGCATTATTCAACAGTTTCCATTAATGAAATGTCTCTAGTAGGGTTCCATCACTGAGAAACATCCATTTGATCTCAGCTAACATGTGACCATCAAAAACTCAAAATTATGCACCCTGGGGTTACTGCAATACAAATATATTATTATTAATAATAATCATCTCTCTGCACAATTGTTAAAGTTAAGTGCTAGCCTGTTTCTGTTCTGGATGTGAGAGATTTGGGTACAATATTCTACTTCTAAATACAAATATGAAGCGCTGTACATACTCGATCATAAGCTGGTTTGTTTAAAAGCCAGCCCCCCACCCCCCAAGATGCATGCGTAAAAATGGAAAATTTTTATGACCCGTTCATAAGCCGACCCAGCAAACTTTGGCTCCTGGGCCATCAAGATAAGCCGCGGGTGGGCTGAGATGGTTTGTTTACCTCACGTCCGCAGACATGGAGGTAAACCTAAGTAAACAAAGTGTTCCGGCCCACTAGCTGCTTACCCTGACGGGCTGGGACAGCAACTGGTGGGGAAATTTTGGGGAAGGGGAGAAGCTGGGGGTCAGGGGAATAATGCCTGTGACCACCCCCCCACATGACCCCACCCCTAGCCCAGGACCCCCATGCTCTCCCTATCCCATCCCTTCCCACCTTATCTGGGGAAGGATGTCTCTGGCCTGGCTGGAGCTGCTCTGGCAGCTGGGCAGCGCAGCTGCAGCCTGCTCCAGTGGGTCAGACCGGGCAGCGTTGCTGCAGCATGGGCCAGGCTGGGCAGCATGGCTGCAGCATGCTCTGGCGGGCCGGGTGGTGGGGCCATAGCCTGTTCTGGGGGAGTGGGGCTGAGCGGCACGGCTGTAGCCTGCCAGCCCAGGAGCTGCAGCTGCTTCAGAGGCTCGGGTGAGAGCAGCGTGGCCAGAAGCGGAGAGACTCTGGCCCCGCCTCTTCCCTTCTGGCTCTGATGCCGCTGTTGTGGGGAGGGGCTGTGTCCCACATCTCCTTCTCTATATCTGTTCATAAACCAACCCCCTTCTCTGGTGCTTCCCTTTTTTACTAAAAAAAATTCAGCTTATGAATGAGTATATACTGTATATTATATGTTTTGGAGACTCTGGAAAGCTACCCATTTCTCTTTTAGGCCCAATCCCTCTCTTCCTCTTCCGTGAGTGGAAGAAGCTGTTTCTGTGTAATCAGCTGGGGGGAAATAGAGGGAGAATACTCTCTGCAGCATGCTCACTCCATACCCTACAACCCTGTAGAAACTCTTCTCTATGGGGTCCATCTATGAGGGTAAGGGGAAGGCTGGCATATCTCAAGCAGATTTCCCCACCTATCCCAACCAAATCTTCAGGACAAGTAGTATGAAGGACTGCAGACAGGGTAGGCTCTATCCTCCATTCCACGTAATTACCACCCAAAAGGGAGGGAGTATCAGGGAAACCCCCAGCAGCACAGTTCCTGGGGGACCCAGGCTGTCCAGAAGCAAAAGAGAACTGGTGGGCAGCAATAAGGAGGCAGAGAAGATGCCTCCTTGTCTCTGGTGGACCTCATGGATTTGAGGCGGGTGGGACACCCTGTCCTTTCCATGGAAGTACGACCACGCTCCCTTGATGGAAAAAATTAGGAGATTTAGTGAGTGCAAACTGAAAATTGTAAGCTCTCTTTATGTAGGTAGAGTAGAGTCCTTTCTGTCACTACCCTCAAATGTTCTGCAAAATGCTTGCTTTTCCTTCTAGTTGAGGTATATTGAATGCAGCTACTTCCTGAGCCAATCATCACTAATCCAGAGTGACTCGGAAGGGTGGCTATAGAGCTGATAGATCATTTTCCCCAGAAACTGAGTGCTGTCTCTGCAGTGCTCCTAGGGTGAGAAAGATTTACAAGGGAGGATATTGGTGCCTAGATTGCCAGTTTCTGAGCACTGACTGCTCCAGTTGATCTCAATGGGAACAATAGGTGCTCACACCGCTGAAAATTAGGCCCTATCTGTATGATACTGGTAACTTAAGCACGCATAGTTAGTAGACACTGGAAAATTTAGCCCTTAACACTTTCATAACACTGAGGAAAAAAGCTTTGGCTAAAATGCAAAAATGAAGACAGATTATCTGTGTTGATGCTTCTTGAATCTACTATTTACTTCTATTATTTCAGAACATCTGCAAATACAAAACTAAGCACGGTGCCACATTTCATGTGCAAGTGCCCAGGGTAGACTATTGCCCTTAAACGTGTTCTATGGTAAAACCAGAATGTTTCATTCTATAGTAACACTGCATGGGGTAGATACCAAATATTCCTAATTTTCAGCTTCCTGCCTTGTCGCCTCAGAATGTTTGCACTTTTCCATTTGAAGGGTTATCCCTCATAAGATATGGAATAAATAAAATTATGATCTATGAGTACAAAGAAGACAGTTCATGCAGCAAGTGCTGCACATATGTCTGGATGGCAGAAAACTTGTCAGTAACACTGGGAGCATAACACAGAAGTTAGCTATGCCTGAGTTACGGAGAGTTTAAGCTGCAAAGTCATGGGTCACTGACACTGTGGAAGGTATGGCTTTGAGGGGAGTGCTCATATGTGCGTATGCAAATAAAACCACCTAGACAAACCAAAGACTCCTACGCTCATGCATATGGACATACTACTTTCTCCAGCGTTACGCCTTCTGAAATGCCTTCTTCCCATGACTTTCCCCAAAGGAGGTAGAATTGTGGGTGGCTAACTTCTGCCTTATGTGCCCAATGTTAGCCCTGGGAACAGCCTGTAGAAGGGGTTTGTGTATAAAGCACATTAGCACTTCTCTTGCCGCATGCATATGCATGTGCAAGGGATTAGATGTTTATGTCAATGCCACTGAGTTTAAAAGATTCTGAAGTTGACAGCCAGATTTTAAAGAGTGCTCTGTACTTATCTGTTCCCATTTATGGAAATTAAAGGCCTGATTTTCCTGAGGATTCAGTACCCAGCAGCTCCCTTAGATAGGAGAAAACGGTTCAGGTTAGGTTGCCTTACTGAGTTGCTTGCTTGTTCTGTTGCTAGCTCATGTGAGCTGATGCTGACAAGATATCCACAAGCCTGTCTTTGGACCAGAGTCATTTGAAAATAACATTATCAAAATCTATTTTGGTTTTCTTTATAAGTTTGATTCACTGTAGCATATATAAAGGTATCATAGGTTCCAATAAAGACCAAACAAGGACGAAGAAATAATGCCTTGTAAAAACTAGACTGGTTCCCAATCATACATACATCCTTAAATTTCATAACCATGTTACAGGGAGAATTATATACGCTATTATCACCCACGGTTCTGCTTTATTTTTAGTTATCTTTTTACAGAGATAGGAACAGTGTTGTCTTTTCTGTTGATTTAATGGTTATCTGAGCTGATATTATCACTGCCGTTCAGCGCAAGGGATGGAAGTTTAAATCTATAGAGGCCATTACGGAACGTGAGGCCTTAGCCTTGTGTGACCTATTAGTTGCTCTGTGGTCTGCTCATCCAGGGGTGCTCAATGATACATACAAACCCATCAAATTTAAGTTCCAGCTTTACTGTCTTGCCCCATTCTCTGCTTGTAAAGTTGAACTCTGGTACCACATTACAGTCTAGCTAAAAGTATCACCACCCACACTTCATAATGCCTCACAAATGTGGGAAGTTTATTACAGCGTGAGGTGGGCTGTAGCCAGGGGAGATCATTGGAGTGATGTGGATGCAGATATGTGGGGAGGCCCAGCCAAGGAGGTAGGGAGGGATAATACAGAACTCGCAGTCCTCAGTACAATAACAGTGCATTTATCTAAACTACTCTGGCAGATTATCACTGTTGAAATAATGTTAATAGTGTAGATACCATACAGAGATCTGGAGCACACACAGGAAAATATGGATAAGCCAACACAACACAAAGCATTTTCAATATCCAGTGGGAAAAGATGAGTACAAAGCATTCACCACCACGGTTAAGATTTTCTTTTGGAAAGAAATCACTTATCAGTGGTTTACGTTAAGTAGAAAGCATTTATCTTAGCATGATTATTGACCCAATTGTGTACAGTTGGGATATGTTCCTCGTCCTACAATGAAATGTCAACTTGATAAGATAATTGCTTCCTATTAAATATAAATCATTGTATCTTAAGAAAATTTACTTTGCATTCCTATTCAGATAACTTTCTCCATTATAGAGCTTGTTCTTATTTCAGATATTAAAGTAAAGACAATCTTTTCTAACCTTCCACACTACTACTATGTGAAAATAACAAACACTTCAACTGACACTTTTAGGCGCCAAAAGGATTTATAGGAACATGAAATCCCACTCTGTCAGATGAGTGCATATTAAAAACAAAACAAACCCTCCCACGTCTTTAGTTTAAAACTATATACAAAGTGTTTTGGAACAAGGAGTTTTTCCAAATCTAGCATAAAACAGAACAAGTGTTGCTTTAAAATAAAAAAGAGAAATTCTCAATTTTGCAAACTACTGGATAAAAGTCTTTATGAAGAAACAAAGTCACTACCATGGAGGACTAAATTTACAAAGGAGAGAAAACCCATGCTCAGATATTATCTGGGGAAAAATGTATTGAAAATTCCTTTGTGATTAATAGAGTTTTCTCTCCTGAGGGTGACCTCTACCTTCAGAATATGATGGTTTTATTATGATTAATAAATTTCATTTCCACAGGGGAAAAGGAACAGTGTCAGCTTAAACTTCAAGCAAGTAGTCTTCTTTTTAAATGCTAATTTGTAAACACGCCCTTGTGTGACACGAAAATCTAGAAGCTCAGAAGGTTAGCAGAATAGATTCAGATTCCATTCCGAAAATGGGGGCAAGGATTTAAGGCATATTGTCAAATTGGAAACCACTAACCCGGGAAGTCACCATGTGATCCAGTATTTTATTCACTCAATCAGCCACAATTTTGTCACCATGCTTATTTTTCATTAAAATTAGTATTATTTCACTGTTCTTTTAGAATTTACACTGGAAACAATCACTGTAGATAAATGATGCACTAGGGCATATATTTACTTTTTTAAAAAAAAAGGAAAATATATTTGGAATAGAGTGTAAGTATACATGATTTCACAAAGAACAGTATATATTACAAATTGATAAATCACTGTGTCAATGCCAACTATAGGTACCCATCATAAGGAATTACAAATTGTTGTCTCAAAGGCTATGTTTACGATGGAGGTTTTATTATAATTTCCCATTGGTGCACAAATAGTGGGAACACCAATGTAAGAGATGTCCCAGCATTTTTCACAAGTGAAATTGTAGATGACATGGTGGTTAAAAACATTGTTGACGAAGTGCTGGCAGCACACAACATTGCTACCACTGCTGGATCTGCATAACAGTGATGATAGAATTATATGAGCAACAAAGAGTCCTGTGGCACCTTATAGATGAACAGACATTTTGGAGCATGAGCTTTCGTGGGTGAATACCCACTTCGTCGGATGCATGTGGGTATTCATCCACAAAAGCTCATGCTCCAAAACGTCTGCTTGTCTATAAGGTGCCACAGGATTCTCTGCTGCTTTTACAGATCCAGAGTAACACGGCTACCTCTCTGATAGAATTATATGAAATTTTAAAATAAAGCACAGCATCCTAGTTTAGAACATCACTGTAAATATTCACATGGGGCTGGATCCTGAAATCCTTACGGCAAAATTCTCATTTAATTCAACGGGAATTTGCCAGAGTACAGCCAGAGTAATAATAGAGTAAAAACTGGCTTCAGGATTGATTACCTTATGTGGTAAGAACTCACTATGTTGAAAAATTGCTCAAATACTGTTGAAAAAGTGGATCTGTTGTTAACTGCTGGGGAGAGATTTTTTTAAAAACAATTAAAGTGACTAAATGATACTTGCATATGAACAGTGTTCACAAATATAAACAATTGGCTATGATCGCTCCAAAGTGTCATTTTTTACATTTTGTGTAGGTATTTCTGAAGTCTCTAAAAACTGGGAAATGTATCCCTTACTCCACTCCTAGTTCTTTATTTTTTTTTGATTGTACACTCTCTGATGCACAGACCATATTTTCCCTGTGCGCCTAATCCTGGGAATGGGGCTCTGATCCTAACTGAGGACTTTGGTCCACTGTATCCTTTGAAAACTGTTTAATAATATATACTATTAGGTTTAATAACAAAATTATCAGGGGAAAATTCATAATCTATAGTACGAGGCCAACTAACACACTTTTCCTTGCTAGAACAATCTGAGCAGTATAAAATGAATGTATGAAAAAAAACTAAATTCAGGAATCTAATTTTCTCTCATCACTAATCCAAAACAAATATTTAGAAAAAAAATTATTGATCCTGAAAATATTTCTACTCGTCTGTCCCAAAGACTTCTTTCCTAGGCAGGTCATTGTTAGGATTATGTAAATTGCTGTGCACTGAGCAAATTGAATCCAAATTTTCACTGGCCCTTGTAACAATCTGCCAAGCTGTAGGCCATTAATGATCCATTTCAACAGTCATGAGACAATGAAATTTAAAGTCATCTCCTTCTGATTACTATTTTTGTTCTCCCATTTTTTTTTCAATTTGGACACATGTTTAGTAACCCATAGATTAGAAATTACTAGGATCTTTTGAAAATGGCTATTAACCCAAATAGTATAAAGTACAAGTTTTGAGCTTTAGAAGTTTTTAAATGTGTGGTGGCTAAAATGATGTAAAGATTCAGATGGGAAAGACAGCAATCAGAAAGATGTAATTTAATAGTCCAATCTCTTGTAATTTTCCAGGGCTAGAAACAGATTACTTGTATCACTGGAAAGCTAATAATTCTAATATTTCCACAATATAAAGCATTTTTATTAGCTGTAACGGTTAATGGACTATCTGACCTTACAATGATTGTCCCTTGGTCTTGCAGCTACTAAAGTTTGGACCAGTGTAACTTTAAGTTGCTGAAATTCTGTGTGTTGATGGCTATTGCTATTTGACAATAAAGCACTAACCTAATGTAATTTTAGAAATAGATAATGTTACCACTATCAACTGAATAGACAGGGTTGCCTCTGCAGCAGAAGGTAGAACAAAATGAGCAGTGACTTCTGTCTCTAGAGCTTCACGATAACCCTGTGCTGACCAGTGGAAAAAAGTGATGCCAGGGAAACTGTTCCTCCCAACCAATGGATGCCATGTAAAGCAGACTCCTGGTCTTGTTATTCACTATCTGATCTTGAAGGTCATCATGGAAGCTTTTAACAGGCAGCAAGTTTAAAACAAACAAAAGGACGTATTTTTTCACACAATGCACCATCAACCTGTGGAACTCCTTGCCAGACGATAACAGGGTTCAAAGAAGAACTACGTAAGTTCATAAAGCATAGGTCGATAAATGGCTATTAGCCAGTATAGGCAGGCATGGTGTCAGTAACCTTTGTTTGGCAGAAGCTGGCAATGAGCGACAGGGCATGGATCACTTGATGATTACCTGTTGTGTTCATTCCCTCTGGGGTACATGGCATTGGCCACTGTCGGAAAACAGGATACTGGGCTGGATAAACCTTTGGTCTGACCCTTATGTTTTTATGGGGCAGAAGGAGTCAGAGTTGTAATAGTGATATTATTAGAGTAGAGGCAGGCAGGTTTCAGAGCCAGAGAAAAGGAAGGCTTAGTTGCAGTGATGACCTGCCTCTCTCCCTATAAATGGTTGCAATGACCGGACACCTCAGCCAATCTACTGGTCGCTTGGATCACCATGATAGACTTTAAGAAGTCACCATGGGGCTGGTGTCAGGCCTCTATTTCCTACCCAACAACTGACATTTTTTAAGAAAACAAAAGGTACTGTGTTACAGTATAAAACAGCTACTCATGTTTCAACTCCTCATTTCATATCATGTGGATGGTATGGTAGGGTTGACAAGTAAAATACTTGCAGTAGAAGTTCCTGTGACATCCCATGTGAAGTCATGATTGTTAATGATACTTTTAAATAGTAAAAAGGAAAAAAAGTCCTTTTGTAGTTTTGCCTGGCACACAAAGGGTCATGAGGTTTGACTCTGGCCCCCCCGCACCTATGGAGGCCAGGCTCATACTTCACTCCTCCCTCCTGGGGTCATGTAGTAATTTTTGTTGTCAGAAGCAGGCTGTGGTGCAATGAAATTTGAGAACCTCTGCTATATAGTATTAGCCAGAAAAGCTAATACATTTGAGGTCATCTCTAATGAAAATAAAAAATTTCTGTGGAACCCTTCACACTCACTGAGGGTTCTGGGGCAGCTGTGACCAGGACAATCCCTGGAAGCATGGCTCTAGTAAAGCTGTTCTTTCAGAGAGCTGGAGGGAAGGAGCCATCACCCAACCCCTGGATGGGACAATAAGATGGGATTTCTAGGAGGAGATCCTTGTAAAAAATTTCCTCCATCTAGCTCAGCAACATTTATAAATTGAAATGTTGAATAGTGATCTGCAGTATTTCCGATTTCCCAGGAACTAAAAAGAGAGATAGGGAACCAAATTCAGATTTATCATAAGAAGGTGAAACACCAAGGTTCTCAACAATTAACCTGCTTACACAAGGTTTGATTTTGGGCTATGGAGTTTGCATTTCAATATGTTAAAAGCTGGATAGCTGCCTTACAGGCTTTGGGGAGTGATTCTGGACTCTCCAGACACAAGTCCTAACTTAGATTCTGAGATCCTTCAGGCCTCAACCTTTTCTTTCTCCTTGTCTCTAAAATGCTCAGCACTTGTCGGCACTAACTAATTAATACATAACAAGTGTACACATTTTCTTGTATACTGCAAGTGTATTTTCTAATAAAAGTTCCTTTGAATGCAGACCTCTTAGTGGAGGATTCCACAGAAAGATTTTGTTCATCACCATAGGACATAAAGCCTTTGCTGGGAATTTTGTGTGGAAATAGTTATGACTCTTGCCTCTACTTAGGAACAGCCCTGTGTGTGTTTTAGATTTCCTCCTCCATTGCTTTCTTGTCCTTCAAGGGGAATTTACAGTGGTATTACTTTTACCTGTAACGATCTTTCTAAAATTCATCAAGTAATAGAGAACTTTGTGGCCTGTTTTACATGAGTTTGCCATTTTCTTAGCACCTGTGGGGGTCCTATTTTGTGTGGGTTTTTATTTATTTATGTCTTTCATCCCAATTGTGGTAACCTCATGCAGTGGAGGCATTTGTTTATTATTAGTCTTGTTAGTAAGAGGAGTTTTTGACTGACAGCACCAGTTTTTCTCTCGCCTGGTGGGGGGTGTCATCGTCAATTCCCATTACTGTCCAGCACTGAAGGAACTTAAAAGTGCAAATCCCCTCAGTCCTTCCCTGTAGCTTGTTATATACCTGCAGACACCTGACAGCGGGATGCCACCTTGGCAGATCTGGTCAGCTAAATAGGATGAGTCAATATTTTGATTGCAGAAATACCCAGGATGCTACAAGATTGGTGATACCATAGGTTATGCTCTCCCCTCCGAGTCATAAGTGAATTAGTGCCTCGGCATGGTGCTAGCATCTGGGTGCGGCTCAAGGATTTTATTTCAGATGTAAAAACAAGGTCTGGATTACTTACGTTTAGTACTGGTCCAAAGGTGCTTGTCAAATGAATGGGGGGGGTATGAGTATAATGGGGGTGTTAACCCAGTGTCTAAGTCAAATTCTAGCTTGATAATTACATCCTGCCTACCTACATTCCTGCTTATAATTTCTACTAGGATAGTTATTTTCTCGTTATGCTGATACTAATTCGCCTAATAAAAACTGTTGCGTGGGGATATTGAAGCACAGTAAATGCCATGTTCCACCTGAAAAGTGGCTGCCTATCTTCGGGAAATGAATGATTCTTGGTTTAGTCTGCAAAGCATTTTTTGATTATTCATTATTATTATTATATTGTAAGTATTTAACAGGTTGTTTTCTATCATATTATTACTATACGGTGTACTTGACAACATAACTTTTTATGAAGTCTGCATTTTTATTAACTCTTAAGCTTTGCAGTATACAATACTGCTCTTTTAAATTCAGCTTTTGAAATGTAATGAGTGTGACAACATACAGATTTTGCCATTTGTTCTTTGTCTACTGCACATGTGTGTGTAAACCATAAATGTATACACACACACCAGAAATGGCATCTACCTTTCAAGTCCCATATTTTCATCATATTACAGAATTAGTATCTGGATATATTAAGACATAGTTGCATTACTCTAAGACCATAGTGCAAGGAATGCATTGATACATACAGACACACCCGTTGAGATCAGTAGAAACATAGATTATTCACTTTTTTGTTATCAAAAGAGCTTCAGATTGCAAATCCTCAATTTACAAATCACAGGACCCCAGCTTTACTTAATCTTGTCATGTTGTCACATTTGACTAGCCATGTGAACTGACCTAGAACTGTAAGCACAAGGAAGGCAAGCTGTCAAAGAGATAATGACAAAGATGCCAACAAGGGCTGCCAGTGTTTTCACTGGGTGAGATAGAAGGATTAATCAAACTTCACTACAGAAAAAACAGAGGATAATCCAAGTGTTTACTGATTTTATCAACTGATCCCATGGTTGCACATCTTATAACAACAACTACCAGGAGCAGTAACAAATAAAGTTCCATATAAGCCATACACAACTATTTACAGCAGTAGTAAAAGGATTTTTAAAGCGCTAACATAAGGGATTCTTGAATTTATTGAGAAAATTTAATTGTATGCATTAGTACAGCATTTCCTACCCTTTTCAAAGCACAAACCTCACTATCTGTCATTTTTCACAGGGAAAGGCAACACAGACATTAAAATTAAATATGGTACTAGCAGAAGAATCTTCCAGGTACTCCAGCTACCCTTCATCTTTGATTTTACAAGGTTAGTAGGAGGGGAAAATGTAATAAGAAAGGTATCTAGTTCAATGTGCTTCTTTGCTCTGCCAAATGGCTGCATGAAATGAAGTCAACCCCTAGGGCAGCACAAAGGAATTCTCAAAAGTGAACTTATATGTCTTTACAATGGGATCTAAATAAAGCTGATGCCAATATCTCAAACTGTATTCTTGCATTTTAGAAAATTGATTTAGATTATTTTCATATGTAAATCTTGGTAATTCCTTTTAAATTTCCATATCTGGCCAGTATCTCCCCCCTTTATCTCAGAGTAAGGCAGTGAGCTGTCTGAGGGCAGAATTTGTCCAGATATGATTAGCTGTGTATCATGTTGAAAGTTCAGCATACAGGCATCTCAGATACATTTATATACTGATGAAAATATTCACTTTAAAATGACTGTCTACCATATCTTGCTAGTGCTCCATGCATAAAACTTGAACTGGTGCCAGAAAACGGTACAGATCAATGGCAGTATTTGGGAATTTTGCAAACCTGGCAATCAAGATGATTTTAAAAACTAAACCTTCCACTCAAACTATTTACAACTTCATAGGGTGCCTGATGCTTCATCTATAAGACAAGTGATAAAAATAGTATAGTTTTGCAATGTTAGAAATTAAAGCAATCAGAATTTGTCATCTTTTTGGGGAGACTTTCTTTCACCAAAGTACTTGACTGTGTTTTTCTAAAGCTAAGAAATATACTGGTATATTTCATTCGTTTGTTCATTCATTCATTCTTATTTCCTTTAAGGGGGATAACTATGATTGAAGAAGGGAAATGAATAAAGTAGTGAGTTGAAAAAAAAGATGTTATATCCACTTCTACCACATTTCAGTCAGAAAGCAGGTTCATATAATAAACTTTGCCCATTTCTCTGTCGCACCTAAACCATAAACAAGCACTTCACACATGGTTCTGAGGGAAACAGTATCAACTATGCAAGCACACTGGATTTTGTTGTTATTGTAGAGCAGAGTTGCAAGAAGTTAAAAATTACAGGAAGAGAGGTATAAATCTGGAATAGTCAGAGTATCCATTTTACACTAGACTACAAGAAGCAAAATGTGTGTTCCAGCAAGCACCTTTCTTCAGGGAACCTGCTTTTGATATTATAAAACCTGAAGTAAAAATTTAAACTCTGCTTTGGGGAAATAATTCAAATATACTCACATTACTACTAAAATACTGTTTTGCAATCAACGTATTTACAACTACAAATTTTGAGCCACAACACATTCACAGCCATGTTCTGCCCTCACATGGAGTTTGATGCTGTGAGATGCCAAATGCCTCTGCATTTCAGGATGAATTCTGCCCTTTTTTCCCATTTCCAGAAATGTGCTGAAGAGGGTTCTTTGGAGATTTTTGTTAAAATTCCACCGTCAGCTGAATGGAGGGTCAGGAAGGCTTCCCTTCCTCTGATCTAATTTACTCTCCACATGTTGTTTAATGATTCCTGCCAAAGATGACCTACCCCTGAAGCATATAACATTTGTTCTGAAGAGTAATTATTTTTGGCCTTAGAAAGCACCAGATTCCGTCAAGTGTTAGATATTAAAAAGTCCTACGGAAGGATCCTCCTGACAGAGATATCTGTGTTTGATATGAGCTCACTACACTCTACACTCATTCTTAGTGTCTTATTTTAACCATAACCAAGGAAGACAGAAAAACCACTTGGCAAGCCAACATCTGTTGAAAGCACTATGTGGGAGAATTTTACAGGCGTTCCTACACAACACACTTTCCCGGAGAGCCTTTTCCAAAGTCATTTATTGTAAATACTTGATATGGTGCAATCTGGTTCATTGTAAAAGCAAAATAATTACTCTTCAGAAGAAATCTTATGTACTTCAGGGTTAAGTAATCTCTGGCAGGAATGATTAAGCAGCATGAAGAGAGGAGTGACCTTCACTATAGGCAAGGAAATCACCCAAATCCTCCCTTCAATCTGATTAGACTTTTAACCATTGTTTTCCTGATTAGTTATATTATTATTCACACACACACACACACACACACATCATTTTCAGGGGGATGAGATAAAGACACACACAAATTCCATATTTTGAACAGTACATTCAGTATAACCTAGTCCAATGAACACACGTCATTAAGTTCAGTTGGACTAATCATGTATATAAAGTTACTCAGGTTGCAGTTGTTTAACAAGAACAAACAGAAGTACAGGACAGTTTAGAATTTATGTGTCTTAATAAAATAATTTAAAAAATACTTCATTAATTCGCTGAACACTAGATTTACTGATTTGGAAGGTCTGACCTAAATCAAGCACGGGAGGCAAACATTATTTAAAGTGCAGCTTTGCCTATTGTATTTCAATTCTGAGATTTAAAAATCAACAACACTGATGAACTTGTCATGAAAACTAGTGATTTAAATCAACAAGCTTTTAGCAACTTACATTGTAAAACCTGTGAATGTGCACCTGAGCGTGAATTCCTTGCACACCCAAAACTCCTTTGGACTCCAATGTAAGATTTCTTTGTTCAAGGAATGCAAGATCAGGCCTCTCATTAGCTAGTCAAAGCTCACTCACTCAGATCACATAACAAGAAAAGCATCTACCATCAGCTGTTTATTGATTTATCTATTATTTTAAAAACTGTATCTAACCAAAAACTTATTTTTAAAACCATACAATGCAGGCAAGCTAAGGTGAAACGAAAAGCTTTTGTAAATAGATTCAAAGACCCAATTTCTGTCCTCAGTTACACCTGTGCAATACACTGAAGTCACTGGCAGAGACCCATACCATAAGATTACAAAGCAGTGACATAATGCATGTTTGTACAGTCCTGGACATTTACAATTCCACAGTCCTGCAGGAAGGAAGCAAGTCTTTTTATTACAGAAACTTATTCTTGTTCCATGGAATTCATCTTCCACGACAGGAAATTGCCTGCAGGGCCATTGGACTGCTAAATATCCAGGACTTAAGTATGTATGTCTTTGAAAACAAAGTTTATTAGAAGAACTTTCTTCTTTACTTAAGAAACAGGCTAGAACTGATAAGCTTATTACAACCTGGAGCAGAGCAGGAGAGAGGAAGGCTAAAGCTGTGCATTTAGATGTAGGTGAATCCTGAATTCAGGTTTTGACCAAGCAAATGAGTTTCTAATAATGTCTTTTCAAATATAATGCAATTTTCAATTTATAAAGTTAAATACACACTGCTTCTAATTTGGGATTCTAAACAGTTTGTATTAAAAGAAGAACTTTTCAGATCACCTTTAAGAAACATGTAAATTGCATACAACATTACAAAAGTCAGTATATGTTCATCTTACTATATATAATTTTCATTGACACAAATTGAATATTGTTGACGTATTTGATTATAGATCAGTATGTTCTAAAGTGTACAGTCTTCACCTTTCATTTGCTGTTGCTGATATTAATAGGGTATCCTATAAATAAGTGTTTTAATTCCAACATTTTGTTTTAGATTGTGTATCCTTCAATCATTTTGCATGCAGAATTCCCATTAAATCAATAAGATTTTTGCTTAATAATCAATGGCAGAATATGGCCCAATGTTATTACAATTTATTTTGGCTTCTGTGCAGAGCTTCACCTTAGGTAGCAAAATAATTCCATCCTTATATGTATAAAGATTCAGACGGTTCCAACTACATTATGCAACAGAGATGATTTCCCTTGGTATAATCTGTATATCTATAAGATTACTTTTTGCAAATATCTTATAAAACCAATGCTTATTCCTCTGTACCCAGGTCCTTATAACACAATGTTATATTAGCAAAGAAACAAAGGGCCTTTGCTTAGATGCTCTGATGATATACAGATCTTCTCTCTCACTATCCTATCTGCAAATACAGACTTTGATGTCCTTTGGGGTCTGTACTATCTTTGTGGGCACCATTTGCCCCCAAAGAGTCATTCAGAAAACTGGTAAATCCACAGCATTTACAGGTGTCTATGCTTTTAATCCTATCTTTATTTCTGTTTGGGGAATTTTTGGTAACAATTTTGGTCATACTGTACAGTAAATTTAAGAAGCTTCAATATATTCTTACTTTTCTGGGTCACACAATATTGAAACTGGAAATAAAACATCAAAGTCAGCAAAATAACCTAATGTCTTTTATATGGCAAAGCCTAAAGGTTTCAAGCTATCACTTAGTGAAACTATTCCAAAGATTTATATTATGGACTTTACTAAGCTTTCTCTAATGATTAACTGCAGCATGTGAAAAAGGATATTGAGACCTGGATGGATGCATCAAGAAGTATCAATGATTGTTACCTGCAGAGGTGTTACAAGAAATTTCATCTGCTGCAACGAAGACGAATTGATTTCTGCAAGAGAAGATAAAATTCACAATACTGCTTGCTGACTGGGAAATGTGCTAGCTGCCAATTGACTTGATGTTTACAGATGGGGTAGGGTAAGGGTGCTTAATTTTAATGAACGTAGCAAAAAAAAAGTGTTGACGTATTTCAGTACTAGATAGTTTATAAGGATCATGAGGTAGACATGCTGGGATCTTTTAAATGAAATAATGGTGACATCTGAATATGGACTATGTACAAACGTTTGCACTGGAAGCTTTATGTTTAGTGTTACAAATATGTCATGCTAAAATATATGTATAAAGTTTAAAAATCAAGCTATATTTATATTAATGTATACACTAAAGGGCATTAAATGCAAAATGTAAAAAATCCTGTATTTTACAGAAAAAATGTAATTTACTTAGTAGAACTTAAAGGAGAATATTGAAAGTAAAATATTTTTGGCTTTTAAATTTCTAATATGATGCTGAAACAGAAAATGCATTTTCTGCCATTTCCAAAAGAGAATTTATGACATAGTATATTCTTATATACTGTCATTTGAGCATTGGCATAGGTTTGCTGCACAATACTGAATATTATAAATTCAATAAATTATTAATTTGATATTAGCCTTCTCTTGCAAAATTCTTTTTTCTACCAGATGATATATTTTTAAAAAATGAAAAATACACTTTAAAATATTCAAAATATAGAAAACTACATTCTGGCACAAAACCTGCTCCCTTTACTCATATTATCATCCCATTTGAAGGCTCACAGACGGCAAGGTGATCTGGATTTGGGCCACTGTATATTTCATGAATGATCTAATTAAGGACTTGCAGTATTATCAAATTGTGCCCTTTTAGTGATGTACATAGCGCTCCCTAACTTCATTTGGAGCTGTGCAAGCATAACCAAGAATCTGATCCCCAATTTTTGCACTTAGATCCTGACTCATTCAAACTACATCCAGCTCCTGCACCACAAAATCCTTCACAGTTGCAGAAGCTGGAATATCTCTCAGCTTTCATGCAGAAATTCACAGCTGAGGAGCTAGATCCAATTTGTATTAACTCTGCACTAAGGGATTAATCCTGCAAGGTCAGCACACTTCCTGTTACATGCTACATAACCTCAGCTCCTGTGGAAATCTGTATGTGTTGAGGGGCATGACACCACAGGAGCCACATGGCACCTGGTAGGAGTGAACCCTAAAAGACCAAAACCTTCTCTCTATTACTAATCCCTAATATATTAAAAAGAATTGAAACTCTTGCTTAGAATCCTGTGAACACTGTAATTAAAATGTTCACCTTTGTACAAGGTGCACAGGACCCTATAATTTATACAAACAGTCATACTTTTTGGTTAAAATCAAGTGAAGTATCAGTTTAATATTGGCCATGCCTTCCATTAGGTATATTATATCGTGTATTTTCACATGAGTGGACTTCATGATAAAATTGCACATTTCCACCTCTGATTTCTATTATCCTGATTGCCTGTATGGGGTGGTAATTTTGTTATTTATTCTTTTATTTACAGTAATTGAAAAATCTAGTGATGTTTATTCTGTATGCTGCAATAATGAGTTGGCATCTAAACCTAAAAGAGGTACAAATATTGAATATATAGCTATACTGTGTTTCATATATAATGCAAGTTTTTACCATGTCTACTTCCAACATGTCTTATATGGTAATATTGATGCATGCAGAAGGATTTAAATGTCTGCCTAACAAGGATCCCATCCACGGTAAAGTAGACTCTATAGCTGCTGGTCCATAGAAACTCTTTTATCTCCTTTCCTATGCAGCCATAAAGTTGTTCCTTATTCTAAAAAATATTTTCTTCTAGAAAGCAGCTACATAGTACTAATTTAAGATTTGGTGGCTGGCTGAGAAAGTCCCTTCCTCAGGAGAGGAATCACAGACTCCATCCAGCTCAACTACTTTTATGTCATTCTGGCTCAAGAGTAAGACATCCTCAGCTGACAAAGCACAGAAGTATCTGTAGGAATAATATAGTGCTTTAGCTGCTTTCTGGAACAACCTAAAAACAATCATTCCTGTTTCTCACTTTATTTAACCAATTACTACAAATGATGTATTGCTTAAAGTGTTTACAAATTTTACTAATACTCCCCAATTTTTCCCAGCTTTCATCAAGTACATTTAAAAAAAAAAAAAAAAAGGTCTTCAAAGTCCCTGAGAGAGAGAGAGAGAACCTTTAAATATCTGCCATGTACAGCCCCTGTTACATGCCCACAGTGTTCACTGGAAGGCACAATTTCTCCTTGCACTTAGTTTTTGTATATTTTATTTTAGAAACCCATAAATCATTTTTCAAACTAAGGTTTTGGTCAGTGTAAAAACAGTTAATGTGAAAATTAAAGTACTCACATTATTTTCTTTATGGGGAAGTAAATGTAGCCACTAAAGCACTCAACAGCCAAATTCAATTTATTATGAATAATTAGATATTGTTGCTAATGATTCCAGTCATTTGCCTAGTAATTTTATGATTTTAACGTCTTTTGTAGTCACTGTCTATTCTTTTTTAATGACTTTACTACTTTATATTTCACAAGATACATATACCTAAAAAAAAGAGTTGATAATCAAACTTGGCCCTATAGATATAGCAAGATGTGTCATATGTGCCTTCTGCAGGAAGTCTGCTTATGCACTATGGGCAAAATTCTGCTCACCTTACTTATGTGAGCAATCCTACAGATTTCAACCCTACTTCTTACCTGAATAAGGCAAGTAAGATTCAGGCAACAAAGTACACATACACAATATCTATTTAGAGTATAGCAAAATAATTGAAATTAGAGATAGAAAAGACCTGTTAAGCTAATCCATTCCTCTGTAAATGCAGGATTCTTCCCTTTAGCATAATATCCAACTTTACATTATGATTTGGGCTTCCACAACTTCACTTACAAGACTAATCTCAGTCTAGTAGTATAGATTTTTAAGTAGTGTAGATTTATAATAAAACATCAGTTTTAACAGCTAAATAAACAAAGTGAACTGGGTTTAAAGAATTCATAACATGCATATGGTAAGAAATTATGGGACTATAGGATGGATTTTAGTTTTTAAATGTTCACCATGTGACTCTGCACTGCAGTGCACTATATTATAATTAGAATTGCTCCATACTTCAAAAGCGTTTATTACATAAAATATATTCAATTTGAAAATGATCTTAATATATTGTTGGACAATCCAAAGAATACTAGAATGTGCTCCAAAATTAGGACTTGATTATGCAAGAAGTTCTGCTCCATTATTAAGGCCAAATTCTGCCACTGGATGCAAAATTTTCTCCTTAACATTTGTCTACTATCAATTAAAAATGGGCTTCTATCTGTATCTCAAAATGTTTGTAATTCAAAAGAAACAGAAAATTAATACTGAATTCTTAAAATATATTTTATTTAAACAAAATTTAGGAGCCCTAGAAAGGGCTATGGGAGATCAACTAAGACAGAAAGAAAAACTGAAAGAACAACATAAGTAATAAAGATATTTTCAAGTAAAGTGAGTAATTTAAATGTTCATGGCCTGATTCCTGTGTTTGCGGCAGAAAGAGAGAGAGGGAAGCAAAGGTGGCTTTAAGATACTTTTGTGCTCACCTTATTTTGGGGCTCTTCATGCCCCAAAGTAAATTAAAGCAGCTTATGCTCTGCTTCTGATAATCCCCTGCTAGAAAAAAGAGCAGCAGCAGCAGGCTGGCCACACTCCTGATATGTACCCTCCATTGAGGGCTGGAAGCAGAGTTGATGTAGCGCTTGCAACAGTTCTGTACCCACAAGGGTGAATTTCTGCATAATGAGTAGGCTCAGGACTTTTCCTTCCTTGCCTCATTTATGCTGCCAGAGTGATGTAAAGGGGCATTAGTGTAACTGAAAATCAGGTCAATGGTGTCTGGATGCAATAAAAACTGTTTCTGACAATCATTAGAGTCCAAATCTTACTCTCTGCATGAGCACCTGAGATGCCACAGAACCATCAATTTGGGTAAGTTGTGGAGAGCCCCTGAGTGCCACTAAGGTCTACTCTGTCAGAGTTTTATCTAAGGGGGAAATGGAGGGAAGAGGTCCTAACTAGCAAATCCACCAGCCAACCCTCAGATCTTTGCATGGGGACAGTAGGAGACAGTAAATTGTGGCTGCAATATTTGTCTCAGAATGGCATCAATGGTGATCCACAGAATGGGGAGGTGGAAGGATTCCACCTATCCCTCTGCTCAGTTCCCGTTTTTATTTGGAGAGTTTAATACTTGCCCTTCCAATAGATATGTTGGGGCTTACACTACCTTAGGTATGGTTGTGGGTTATCATTAATAATCTAATGAGTTACATGTAAGGATGAGCCAAACGAGGATCCCAAATCTAACCACCCCAAGAACCTTTTGTCCTTTTGATGGGGTAAGGGAGGGAGGAAATACAGGTGCTGGCTAAAAGTGTAAACCTAAAAGTAGGTCTGAAAATCTGAACTTTGTAATTAAAGCCCCTCTCTATTTACATTTATTGTATATTTAGTGCTAAATATCAGAAATGATGACAAACCATTTACCTAATTCATTTCACCAGGTACCTAAAAGTAGCTCAATTCTAAATTTAACCTGACAACTGTTTAAAACAAATGTAAATTGACAAGGAAAAGGCTGCACATCAGAGGGCTCAGTGGTATCTCAGTATATCAGGTGGCACCTTAAGGGGGGCCAACCTGTCACAGGCAGGAACTAGCTATATTATATAACCGTTTAATACAAGGTTGAAAGCAGAAGTGAAGAATATATTCCTAACTGAAACTGAACTAAGTTTTTATAAAACATGGTCTTAGGCAAATAATGTTACTATTAAATTTGGATGTTTTCAGGCTTGAAGTATACTTGAGGTTCCTGCATTCCCGAGGCTGGCCAACCAGCCACTCTGCAAGTATCTTCAGTGGACTATATGCATTTCCTTGCGTATTGTATTTTGAGTTGGCTAGTGCAGTTATGGTAAGATTAAAGAGACTAAGTAGCAGATGAGAGGTAAAGCAATCAATGATAGCACAATGTCATAACCTCTCATATAAATGAAGCATTCTATAGATCTTATTTCTCTCATTCCAGTAGTACTGACATAGGGATCTCACAATATGTCTATGCTGCATCTGGGAACGAGCCTCCCACTCCCAAAAGACAAGACTTCAGCTAGCTTACCTTGAGCTAGAGCTCTAAAAACAGCAGTGTGGACGTTGCAGCTGTAGCAGAGCCTTGGGCTAGTCTGCAGAGCTCAGACCCAACATGACAGGTAGGCTTGAGAGCCCGAGCTGCCATGTCCACATCTGAGCTACACCCACCATTTTTGGGCAGCAGAGCTTCAATGGGAAGCAGCTGCCTGCAGGGCAGAGGGCATGCTCTACATAGATCTAGGGGATACAATCTGGTTCATACATTCTACTTTACAAAACTCACAGATGCTAAAACATCAAACAATATGCATCCTGTTAATATCTGAAACCCAGAAGAGGTGAATGGTGAAAAAGAGAGTCATTTTCAGAATACTTATTTAAACGTCTTAATAAAAATTCATCTCCAAGTTACAAAATGGATAGAACACCTGCTTCTGATTTTCTCATTTTCTGTGTTTTCCTATGTTTTTCTATCTCATTCTGACTTTTCCTCCCTCCATTGGACCTTTTTCAGGAAGCTAGCTGGGATTTTACATATAAATTTCTTTTCTTTGTGCTAACTATTGATATTGATTGCTCATCAACGATGGTGCCCCAACGACCAATGCAGTTATGGGAGTGATGATGATGATGATGATGAACATGATATGGGTGTGCGTACTCAGACTAAACTTCACGGTGGAGTCTATGGGCAACTATGATTTGTTCACATCAATTAGATCTCAAAGAATATGCTACACAAATTTCTATTCCACAGCCCAACTATGTTAGTCAAAGGTAGTTGATTAAGATGATTGAGATGTTCCATAGACACATTTTCCTCAGACTACGCTCCTCAAAAAGATGAGATATACCCATTTTCAATATTAATTAGTCCTCCACACTGCCTAGTTAGTAACTGGGTAAGTATCTTGAAATTATATTTACAAAATATGTTCATATTTGCTTACAGCACATAGTGCTAAATTCAGAAGTTATATGTATGTTAATCCTGTACATACTCTATGCATCCAAAGAAGCGAGCTGTAGCCCACGAAAGCTTATGGTGAAATAAATTTGTTAGTCTCTAAGGTGCAACAAGTACTCTTATTCTTTTTACAGATACAGACTAACATGGCTACTACTCTCAAAGCTGATTATATAGTGGTTTTTTTAAAAATATGATATTTAGTAGAGCCAGGTGAACCATTGTAATTAATAATTTATTTGATTTTTTGCCTCTTTTTTACCTCATAAATTGTCTATGACCATGCTGCAATTTTCCTAAATGTGTAAATATGTTTTTGTCTACATATTTTTTTTTCTTTTGAGTGTGCAATAACTGAAATTCAAATGGTGTTGATTAGCTTTGAGTGGTCATGTATTCCACATGGTATCTTTCTGTTCTTTGCATAAAAATGAAGTTAGCTATTAGAATCAGATTTCCAGTGCAAGTACACTTATGAATTTAAAATCTGTTTTCTGCCAGTTTTACCAATATACTCTTTAAATTCTCTCACCTCTCAAACATTCATGCCAGGAATCTTGTTCACTAGACATTTAACAGACTGCAAACATCAAAGGGTGTGAGCATAGTCACATAAATTCCATTCTGATTTTTTGATACAATCCTGGAGTTTTAGAATCCCACAATGTGCTGCAGGAAGGGAGTGTCCCTTCATTTAAAAATGTGAATGAAGGTTTGTGGAAACATTTTTACACCATTCACCATGCTCTGCTGCTTAGTTACATGTAATTATGCACAAGTACAACTTCAGCATATCTCCCAAATCAAGTGGCAGATTAAGGTGAAATGGGGATCAGACAGCAGAAGATTACTGCTGAGTAGGTGACGATGTAGGGCAAAACTAACTGCTGCCAGCTGGCCCTTTGTTGGTGTACACAGCACTTGGGCTCCTTTTAGGAGGAAGACTGAGGACTCAGAAGTGACAGGCAACAGCTCATTTGGGGAAAGGAAGAGATATGCATAGAAGGCACTGTCTGGGATGCAGGAGGCTAACAGGTTGGGAGCAAGAGTCTCAGGTACCTTCATGATTTGGTGGATCGAGATGCCATTTGGCCTTAATCCAACCCATTTTCAGGCTAGATTGTGCCTGTGCATCTGTCCTGTGTAAGCGTTGGATGTAGCTTTACCACCCCAGGGAAAGAATTCTATTTCAGGCACCTTTCCTTGTCTGTTCCCCCTTTCCTTCTTCGAGAGCGGTAATTTGCTACTGGCCCTTCCTAATAGTAGATTACTACCCCCATGACAGTTCAGCTGCACAAGTCTTTGCCCACTCCCTGCCCATCTCTCTGTTGGGGGGTTATGTGTATGCAATCTCTCTCTCTCTCCAAGTCTGTTGCAGAGAGGCAAGTAGGGCACATAACAACCCTGCTTAAGGGTTGTATGTGCCCTACCTTCTCTTATATGCCTAGGCTAGGCCACAATTTGGCCCTTGATGTTACTTTGTAATGTTAGATGTAGTATGTAGCATTACATTAAAAAGAAATCTTTAACAGAAAAAAATTAACCCAACACTCCTAGAACCTTACAATCCCTCCTGTTCTACCAATTTGGTGAGAGACAGAAGCCTCTGTAGAAGACAGGAAGGGTTTAAAGACTTCAAGGACTGAGGGTATGCACACACAAAATTACAATAGCCCTATGAAATACAAAGCATAAAAGAAAAATGTATAAACATAAACCTTTAGAACTATTTAACAAATGGGGCTCAAACTCACAGGAGCTCTTGAACTTTAGTCACTGACTTTATAAACTATACTCGAATCACTTTCCTTGTCACGGAAGTGTAGCCACCTCTGAATGTAACATGGCAACTGTGGGAAACAGTGCATAGCAACAATACATGGCAGATTAGAACTGAAACAAATACAGTATTGAGCAGAAATTACAGTGGGAAGTATTAGCCTATCTGCCATTAGCAGCCCTTCTCTGGTAAAAAGCAGCAAGGGATTTACTAACACAAAAGGTCAGTATTTAGGTTTTATGGACCAATTTCTCAGCTGTTGTAACTTGATGCAGCTCCTTTGAAGCTAATGACTTTAATGGAATGGTGCCAATTTACTCCAGCTGAGGACATGGCCCTCCGTATCAGTGGCAATGACAGCCTGTAAGTGTTATGTGATATTTATACATTTCTAAATGAAATTATTTTAAATACTTTATATTTTCTTCACCTTCTACAACTTTCAGGGGTTTGTTTGTTTGTTTGTCTGTTAGGGAGAATTCCAACCAGACTGATGGTTGGCTGGTTGGCAGGCTGGCTGAATAGTGTTCTTAACGATAATTTACAGAGAAAGGTTTCAGAATCTCTTTCTAAAATCCTTTTATGAAGAATTCCTCCCTCTTCCTTCCCCTGAATTCCTGAATTTCAGTATCAAGGCTATTAAAGTACTGCAATATGTTGACGTTTAGTTTAATATGTGTTGTAAGAACACCGACTTTGCTATTATCTTGTTTTATATTTCCAGTAACTGTAAGATCAAAGTCCATTATCATACTTTTAGCATTTAAATCACAATACATGGAGACAACTTAACAACTTTACAATTATACCCAGAAATCAAATACTCTCTTAAATGAAGTCAAAGTAAATTATAAACAAAACAGATCATTTCCTGGCTTGTATTCATCCAGCGGTATCCAGCTTCAACAAAACTGCCAAAAAAGTTGGCTGAATTGAATTACACTGGGAGAACCTTTACTATCATACTAATCTTGTTTCTACCAGACAATTTTTTCCCAAGCAGTTCACTGTCAAACCTGACGACAAATGTGACTAAGATGGGGTAATGGGACATAGGAAGTGACTGTTTTTGTTTCACAAATATTCAGATATGAAAACTACCATGATGTTCTGCACCTGGATCTCCCACTTTCAGTCTGGAAGTAAAGGAATGTCACCTAAATTTGCCGCCATTCTTCCCCCCCGGGGCATGTCCTTTTGTAGATTTTGAAGTGATGCTAGAAGAAGTGGAGGCCCTGTATATGGAATTCTGTACTAAAATTCAATACTGTAATAATGTAGTATGTGGGGAGTATAATCTCATGTTGAAAGAAGAGCCCCTCTTCTTGCCAAGTGAAGCAATCAAATTAATGTCTCTGTATTACTTCTGTCTAGGTCCCCTCAGTGGCTGGTACTGAACAGCTGCAGGGGGATCTAGTCAACAGCATTATGGTTCCAGCATGAACCAAGCACCAGGGAGAATAGAGGAGACCCAGTGGAGTCAAGAGATGTCCCTTCAGGTGGTTCCTGTCACACAATTTTGTGAATGTGAACCAGGCAGTCAATTTCAGCCCGAACAGTGGCAGTGTTTGTCCCGTGGGAGTGGGCAAGGTCACACTGTGTAGAGCCCAGCATTTTGAGCCCTGGGCAGCACTGAGCAGATGGAGCAGCTGACTCCCAGCAGGCCAGACCTGACTTTCAGGCAGCCTCTTGCTTCCTCACAGGTTCCTGTAATTGCATGGGTTGCAGGTGCCTAATGCCACCACTGGTCCAGAAATTTTCACTTTCAACAAAAAACTTGTGGCAAGAGGGGGGAAAATTCTCTTTTACAAAGTTGCTGAAATGTGAATTCTCAAGAGCGGTGAGAATATGGTGCAGCAATATGGGAAACTTGCCATCCCAATTTAAATTTCAAAGATTTTGTCAGAATTTGGACAGAATTTGCTTAAATTAACAACCGCTGAAATTTCTATAACTATTCTCTCACCAAAGTTTCCGTAAACATACTTTATTTTTGACACTTACACATTTTTGACCCACAGTCAAAGTAATATTAAGTAATATTTTATTTAATATTTCAGTGGGACTTCTGTGCATGTGCAAAACTGTATCCAAAATTATGTCAATGGCAGATATTTGTGTTAAAGGACTAAGGAGTAGTGCTTTAAGAATAAACACCAACAACTTGGTCTGTCTTCAACAGGAGCAGGCTTATACCCTTGTCTTCGACAAGAGCAGGATTATACCCTAATTATTTTGGCATTTTGACTATGGGAAATATTTTCAAACTTGGGTGCTTAAAATAAGGCATCTCAATCCATATGTGAACAACTAAATGAGAGATCTGATTTTCAGAAGTGCTGAGCATCTACAGCTACCACTGAAGTCAATAGGAGTTGTGGCTGCTCAGCATCTTTGAACATCAGGCCACTTTGGTATCTAAATTTAAGCATCCACATTTGAAAATGCTGAGCCTGATTCTCTTTACACCAAGGCTATTTTATATTGGTTTATCAGCGTAAAGAAGTCTTAATGTGAGTATATATTTGCATTTATTTTAAGGACTCTTTGGAGCACTGTTAGAACAGTGTGAAGTGGTCTTAGTGTAAATGAGAACCAGACCCTTGGTTTATTCAGCACTTTGTGAACATTTTCATGTACAATATAGAATAGAATTGATTTTTGAAATTTGTAATGGACTTTATGTCATCTTTATAAACATGATAATAATTCACTGATATTTCATATTAATTCTTTAGTGCAATATCACTATCCCTCAAGAATATCATGAAGTTCCCTTATTTACTCACTGATTCATATATGATACGGTTTTATCAGTCTTCTCTAGTACAGAGGTAAGTGATATCAAATTCTTTAACACTTGTTAATAAGTACTAAGCCTACCTTTCAAATTATTTTATCTTCTGACTCGTATGATAACATACTTTTACTTTCCATTTTATGATGTTATCTTCGTTTGCACCATAATAGCCATCAGGTTGACTTATCACTTTACATTACAGTTGGAGGAGATAAATTAATGGTCAAAATATTGTATATTAAATACTTTGTCACGGTCAACTCAACCCCTCATCCAAGACAGATAAAATGAATTTCATGAAGGTCTACAGGTTGAAGGGCCTTTGCATAAGACCTTTAAAATAAAGGTCCTGTGACGTTCTGCATGTATGTGAAAGATCCCATGATACTTTTCATAAAAGCAAGGCTTTTCCTTGGCTAAACTGTTCAGTACTTGGATTATCTGCCTGTTTACCAAAACTACATCCTACAGCTGATAGCAGTTCAGTTATGTGAAGAGATTTATCTGTGAATATACAGGTAATAAAGTTCTTTGGGATCCTTTGAGATGAAAGGGCCTACCACAGATAAATGTAAGATTGTTAATTATGACTTTCTTAAGTTCACTTTCTCTACGTAATATCATTTTAAGTATGCTCGTTTAGTATGTTTTCACCTCTCCACAAATTGCTCTGGATTGCCACTGATTTCCACCCTATACTGTACTCATAGCTCCTGATTCCATTAGTCTCTCTCCCCATTATATAATATATTAAATTCCTTCCAAGCTTTTTTACAACTGTCACAGTTGGGGCACTTAGGTTCACGATACTTGCATAGCATGTTTTAATTACTTTTTTGTGGTCTATCGAGTCAATGATCTGAAAATTAAAAACTGTAATTAGACCTTAACATGACCAAAGGCGCTGTTATGGTCCAGCATGTTAGTGGCACAAGCAGTGACCAAATAACAGTTTTGGTCTGTTGGGTTGGGAATCTATGTTTTATAATTCCCTGACTCCATGTTTACCCAGTCTGGTGAATATTACACATCTAAAAAACAAAATTACATATTCCACCAACATTCTGCAACAATTCAGAGGAAGACATTATAAAGTATTCGGTAAATATGTAACTTTCTAAAAATATAAATTTTAATACTTTTTTCTCTTTGTTAAAAAAGGGGGAAAAAACCACTAAAATGTACCTAGGGAATATATTCATTATCACATCTATATGCCACTAAGTGTCTATCTTTAAATAACTGAAGCAAGAGTTACAACTCAAAATATTTTCTGATGTAGGCCAAGATTTTTTTTAAAATGGGTGCCTAAATCCATATCTGGCACCTAAATAGCTGGCCTGATTTCCAGATGTATCAAGCACCTGGCAGCTCTCACTGAAATCAGTAGAACCTACTGGTGCTCAGCACCTTTCCAAATCAGGTGCCCAAATATGGACCTACGCACCCAACTTCAGGTAACCATGTATGCAAATATTGGCTGTCATTTTCCCCTACCTTCTCTCTCAATTTTTATTTCTTCTCTTCCTTTCCCCCCAAACTAAGTGCCAGGCTATATTTTAAATCTTAATCCAGGACTGTCCTTACTTTTTAGGACTCTGAAGAATAGCTCTTTTTTTCCAAAGATAGCAAAGCATGGGATTAGTAGCCAATACAGATGATGCAACCTCTGAAGTGAGAATATATCTGTAAAAGGTGAACACCACTGCTTCAGGTAAAGGGGACCTGAATCACCACTACATTATTCCTGTTTTGCACAAGTGTAACTCCACTGATTTCAGTATACTTCATGTAAAACTTGAGCAACATAGTTGTAAATCAGTATTAGCTCTGTAAAATATAGCTTTGTAGTTCTACTAGTTATCTCCAGTCTGTATGAAATTTAATTGTTTTCCCTTGTGGTTTACATGGAAAAGGGGTAGCTGCTAAATGAGAATGTCTTCTAAATGAAGATATACAACATTATTTATCTATTTGGGGAAAGCTGCAAAATTTAATGATTGCACACTGTTCCAATTATTACAGAATAATTTTGCAATTCATTAATGTTGTCTTACTTCTGTAAACTCCTATCATTTGTTCTGCAGATAACTCCCTAGATTTAATTTCTCTCACTCTCCATGTTTATATTTTTAGCTCTATCACTTTAATCTTTTCTTTCAACTAAATCCTGTTTTTTTCCTTGTACTCATTGTCCACATTCCTACCAGTTCCTTCACCAAACTGTTCTGTAACAGCTACATTTTCCCATCTAAACCAAGAGTGCCCAAGGTATAATCTGAGTGCAAAATGTGGAATATGTAGTTATAGCTTTAAAAATACAGACCTAGGAATCTAATGTGTAAAAGTCCAAGTTTGCTTTTGCTCTCTAGCGGTAATATGAATGACTTGATTTTTGTTTACATTGCTTGGAAAGTAAGCAAGCCAACCAGATTTAGCTACCACAGATGGCTATCAGAATGAGTAAGGACCCAATCCAGATCCCACTGTATTAGGCTCTAAATGTTTCAAAAGTGCTTTGAAGATGACAAGCACTGCATAAGTGTTATATATCATTATGACTATAGTATGTTATGCAAACTTGAATGCAGTCTTTGGATTTCTGTCAAGCTGCCCATATATCTGAACTGAATCTTAAAGTGTGAGTACATTTGTACAGATGCTCAAACTACTTTAATCAGTATAGGATAATTGATCTTCACCTACCACTTCCTGGGATCCTTCTAATTATCACATATATTTGCTTAGTGAACATGTATAGGTGGGGAAACTTCAAAAAATGGTTGGAAATTCCACTTTGGACTAGAGGGATAAGTGAAACTCATGCTATGACTTGGGTTTGTTTAGGCATTTTAACTCATTTGTCTAATCTTATTAATTTTTACATAGAATATTAATCCATAGAAAGTGTTTCTCCTACATCTGATGAAAAAGTGTGCCTATTAAATATATTGACTACACCTATTTAAAATATCAATCTACCTATAAAATTCTTTAAAGGTAAATTAAACTTTGGCTCAAGGTACTATTATATTTTATATGCCATTAAATCCTGAAGTTTTATTATATATCAATTGGTGAGATTCCCAATAAAAAGGAACATTATTTTAATGAAATTATTACACTGTCTTTCTTCATTATTTATTTTTCAAATGTAAAGATATTTAAAGCCTAAAATATTTAACAATTTGCCTAAATCTACCTCAGACAACCAACTGCATTTTTTTTATTTTTAAGCCTTTGATAACGTCTTCAGTTAACTTTATATGTCTAAGTATTTTATTATTGGAATTATTGATTACAAATATCAAGTACTACTGTCAACTCCTTAATCAAAGAGAACAGCTGGATAGCGTTATTAACTTCTGTGTCTATATACGTTACCAGTTTGACAAAAATAAATAAATTAGTCATTTTAAAGATAAAAAGATTGGAATAACTGGGATCTTGCACTGAAGTGATAAGACTATCTTAAAATACAACCTCTGTATGATAATTTTCCTGTTTCCAGGTATCATACAAAATTCTGTATGTGTCCAAAGAACATATACCATGAAACCAAACAAACAAAAAGGTCCTTTTTTACACTACAAATGCATTGTGTGTGTAAAATGTTTTATTATATACCTTACTATCATCTCTTATTTTTTCAAATTGTACAACACATAGAAAGAAAATCCAGTTTCCAGTGTCTATGGGTCTGATCCAAACCCCAACGAAGTCAATAGGAGTCCTTCCACTTACTTGAGTGAGATTTAGACAATATATAAAATTATATATATATAATATATATATTTATATATTTTATATATTTAGACAATATATAAAAATACTCTGAAGTCTCAGAGCAAACTACGTCACTACATGTGTGTGTGTGGGTTGGGGGGGTGGGGATAAAGTGTGTGTATATATGAATACCCAGATACACATAAACACACACATAATTATAATTAAATAATTATTATATTGTTAGCAAGCAGTACAAGTGAAAAATAATTTTTCCTTCCAGACAAGGCTTAACTTGTTTTAAAAGCTTCCATACACCACCGTATATATTTAAACACATATTTGCTGTTAAAGTTAATATGCAAGAAAGGAACATTTTTCTTATTCTGATCAGAGATGCAACAATCAAGTCATAAAACACAAAACCAATAGCCAATCAATGTGAATAAATCTGCCCTTAGGCTTAATTCAAGCAAGCCATTCACTGAGCTAATGTGATGGATCTGTCAAATCCGATACAGCATTACAGACATACTAGCAACACCAAGTGAACATGCAATGACAAAATGACGATACGCCCCACTGCCATGCTTTGACTGGTTTTACCTCATGAAAATAAAATTTGATAGCTTTGCCAGTTTTCTTTAAGTCAGACTTAGATTTAAGCCTTTACTAGCATCTATATTTTAAGTTTTTTTAATATGTAACCTAAAAATCAAGTAAAATCTGTGTTTAAAATTAACATATCTGTTTTAATTTATTCTGTATACCTTTAAAATTGTTTTCCTTTAACCAGCCTCTCAGGTTTAAGAGCTTAGAAGTCAAAGTTCAAGAGTGATACAAAACATATATAGACCTTAATACTACATGCCCCCTCTCCCTCTTATCAGTTGGAAGGGAAAGGAATTTCTGAGAAACATTTTAAACTAGACTGTTAAAAATGTGAAGGTTTTGATCAAATACTTCAAAAGGCTCAAAGCTTTAAGTTTAATTTAATAAAGTGATAGACTCCATAGAGAAAACATGTAGCTCTGCTTCCTTCCTGAAGTTGTAAAATGATTTCTTACTATATTGCTTCATAAATAAAGCCGACTTTTCTCTTTTTACAAGTTTGATAAGTGAGTGGAGAAATCTATAAGGCCTATTTCAATTTCGATTAAAATCTGATTGTCATTACATATGTATGTTTTCTTCTGTTATAAACTACTTAATTTTTTACAAGGTTCATTATCTTTCCTTGCCACCTTAGTCTCTTCCTCCATATTTGTTTTTCATTGCCTATATCCAGCAATCTTTCCAAGTGTGACAAACAAGGATACCATTATGTTTCCTCACAACAGTTCTACAGCACCAATCATTATCCAATGACTAGAGGTATCAACTCTGGATTCCCAAATCTTTCTGTTCACCTCCTGTTTGTCTATTAACAAAATCTGCAACCAATCCAAACAGTTACTCTCTCCATCTCCTCACTTAAGACAGTGTGTCAAGATAGGGACCTTGTCACTCATCATGTATATGATCTGTGACCCAAACAGTACTTTTCCCCACCCCCCAAGTAGTCTTTTCATGCTAGAGCACTGCATCACAATATATGCTTGGTGGCATTCAGCGTGTTTCCCTGGGCATTGTATTAACATATACAATAAATATATCTGGCTGAGAATGGGGACTCATATCCACTACAAAAATGAACATTGTGTGACCAAATGTGTAATACTCATATGTAGCACAAGACAGCAAGTGATGGTTACATTCAGAAGAAAGGATACTAGTAGTTGTCCTGTATTTCAGCGTTTGCATTCAGAATTAGAGATTAACTCAAATTTTGCCAAATTATAATTTGCAAAATGCTTAGGGAATGAGGAATCTAAAAAAAAAACCAAAACCCTAATTTTCTGACAAAAAACTCATATCTTTTAATGAAAATTCAGCAAAAAGTTACTGAAATGAACAAATAAATTTGTTAATTGACTTTAATTTGAGGTATCCCTGTTTGCATATAGTTTCATATATGCAACAAAGTTTTTGCAGGATTTCTTTTTTAAAACTAGTTTTAGAATTCCCCAATAGAGAAAAGTAAGTAAAATTATATCTTTGTAATTAACCCAAAAAGCTTTATTCAATTGGGGGTAAACACATTTAACTGAGAAGCCATATTAAAAATAAATAAATTAATTAATTAATCAATTTCAGATACCTGTAATTATGCAGCAGGTCCAGGTTATTTCAATTCTAATTATACACAAAGACTATATCTGAAAATTCAGTATGCTAGAGATATTTTTCATATAAAATAATTAAGGGTTGTAACTATTGCATTACTATAGATACCATCTCAATCTTCTTTTACAGAATTTAATCATACTATATCTTTTCCTTTATTAAGTTTTTTTTTCAATGTTGTGATTATTTTTATTAGTCAGGTTGACTCACTCTCTCTCTCGCCAACCATTATCAATTTAGAGGAATAGGTAAAAATCTTTTATTTTACCTTATGGTATCTGATTTTTCTGTTTCTTTTATAAGTATGTTCATTAGTTTGTAATTAAAGCATTTAGGCTTCATCTTGATATTGTTCATTTCCCCTAAGTACTATGTAAATCTACAGTCTTTCATTATAGCAACAAGCAAACCCTTTTAACTGACAAAGAGAGATTTGAACAATATCTGGCAAAAAAAAAAGAAAGGATTAGAAATATGAGATTATTTATGATTTTGCCTTTTTGGTTTTAAAAACTTTTTAAGGATCAGGAACTAGTTTGCATTTGAAGCTCACAAAAAATACCATAGCTGCAACATGCTAACAACACACCTTTGTGGAAATGAAATGAAACTACTGAGTAGCACTCCATATGGTAGGTTACCCTGCGTAGAAAGAATACATCACGAACAAGGTGCAAACACCAATATCTGATTGACATTACGGATCCGGAATTCATATAAAGAAACTTGTTACCTGTCTCACACAGCATGCCTCAGCCACACATGCAAATTGTTTTTATTCACCAAACTTTTTTTTAAAAATACATCTTATTACCAGAATAAGCATTTTTAAAGGCAATTATGCATGCATAGCATTTTAACATTCACACTGTGTTCCATTTTTCTCAGAAAAAACAATCCATGAACAGCACATCATTCTAAGAAATCCTTTGCTATTTCTTAGTCTGTTGTTTTCTTTAAGGAACAGAAACATAAAAACCCAATAATAAAAAGACCATTTTTAGCACCTAATACAAGTCTAAATTTATACTCAATTTGCAAGAAAATTTCTCACTGATTTCAATGAAGATTTTCTTGTCATTTCTTGTCAGAAATGGGTCCTTAGCTCTTTCTGATACTGTGAAGCAAATACACATATAACAATCTTTTACAAAGTAGATACCCACTTCTATGTGTGTTGTAAACTCTTAAACCATTTGAAAGTATCAATGGCACTGCAGATTTTCTTAAAGCTACGATTTCTGAAGAATGAATTTCCAGGTGAAGAAGTACATTCTTCTTTTTCATTACAAAATTAGGCCTAGATCCGTTTTTATGCACATGCTTAATTTTAACAGTGTTGCAAAATCCTAGCTTACTGAAGTCACTGGAAGTTTTGCCACCTACTTCATGGGGGCCAAGATTTCATCCTAAAAGCAATCCCATCGACTTTAGTGAAATTACTTACACTGATAAATTAAGAGTGTGTGTCTGCAGGACTGGGCTATACTGATTTTAAGAAATTATCCACTTTTTCAGCAGTGTATTTACCCAATTTTGATACCATGATTTAAAAGTTGGTTTGTTTGGGTTTTTTTGTTTTTTTTTTGGTGTTTTTTTTTTCCAAAAAAAAGGTAAGACAAGCAGAGCAACTTGTCTTTATATAAACGCTCAAATAAAGGAAAGTTTGAAAGCCAACTAACTGGGAAATCAGCATTGTCTTCGATGGCCTGAAATCCTATTGACTTCAACAGGAGAGAGTGAAAATGAGAGTACTCAATACCTTAGAGGACAGATTCTAAATTAACTGAAAAAGTATTGGTTAAGACAAATTTATGACTTAAGCAGCAGACATTATGGGCTGTACATTTATTTATTCACTGTAAAAGGGTCACAGACTATTGTTATCTCACAGTAAAAGTGGCAGATTTGCAACCAAGGAAGGCGTATGTATCTTATGCCTGATTCTTCATTAATCACTGCCTCTCTATTTATAGCTCTTCATAACAATACAGCCTAACTTTATACACCATAGTAGTCTGTAGAGCAAACAAAAGAGTTAGGAACTTATTTTCCACTTCCTGTATGCTAAGTATTATTAGCAGTAAATTAGGTCTTACCTGTCACTGTAGGCAGCTGCAGTGGCAGTGGCAGGTTGGGCATACCGGTAGGCAGCATAACCACCCTGAAACACAAACTTACATTCTAATTGCATTGCTACAGCAGTCTAAATTAATATTTTCTGAAATTAACCAGCAACTATTGGAATGTTCTTTTCATGATGATATAAACCAATTAAGGGGTGGACTACATATAAATAATATTCACGAGGTTGTTAAGCAGAGCTGATCACAATCCAATCAGTTTCTGCTTGTTAAGATCTAATTTGACCCAAAGATCAGGCTAATCAATGGACTGCATTCATCAAAAAAAGTTTTTGAGAATATTTTTCTATGTTTACAGGTAGCAAATTCCCTTACCAATGATGGTGTAGTGCGGGTTAAAAATAAGCAGTGACACAATCAGTTAAGGAAAAACTACAAAGCTAACAATAATTTTTTAGATCTAATATGATACCTTGCATGTTTTTGATTAAACCAATGAAAATTTTTGCTGCATTAAAACTCTAATTTTATATAGGTTTCTAATTCGTAAATAAAATCATAACTAAGAAGGAATTCTTTTCTTTCTCTTGAATTAACATTCAGCTGTACGTAACAGTAATTGCAGCTGTTCAATTAAGCAAACAGACAAACACACGCGTTTGAGAAGGAATTGTGTGCAGTGATGCATTGATTATCAAACTGTGAAAATAGCAGAGCTTCCTGGAATCTTTGCATTTGCATCAGAATTCTTCTGACCACACCAGTTACTGTCGCTGGTGCTGAAAGGAGCTTCAGCAGAATGAAACTGATCAAGAATATCCTGCGCTCAACCATGACAGATGACAGGTTTTCTGTGCTTGCAGTTATCTCAATCGAAAACAAGATTGCCAGATCTCTGGACTATGATGCATTGATTAACCAATTTGCGGAGAACAAGGCTCGAAAGAAGCGCTTTGCGTAAATACGGAATATGTACACTGTAGGCCTATGTATACATAATATGAACCCTGTATATTGTATAAAATAAATACCGCATTCCAGTTTCTGCATTGTAAGGGGCCCCGGACATATGTTCGGAGGGGGCCACGTTCTTTGTTGCTACGGCTCTGCTCAGATACTCACAAACACAGCCTCCCTAATGCAGCACTTAGCGTAACTCCTTACGGACAGATCACAGGCAAAGTCCCTCTGTTAGCCTCTGCTGTTCGCCGCTGACTGCCTTTTTATAGCAGTCAGGCCCACTCAAAGCCCACCTGGAACAAAGCTCTCCCAATTCACACTTTTCAAACAAACAAGCAAACAATCAAGGTTTTCCTGAACCATGACACCTTGCTGTGAAGTATGTGGCACTGGCCAGAAACTGAACTAGTGGGACGGTCAGTTTGATCTGATTTGCCACTTCCTGCTTTCCTCTGTCACTAGTGTGAAGATCTGTGTGACCTGCCTCAAGCTTCACTCCAAAGTTTGTCCAGCTCCCTGGATTTAGTCAAACAAGCCCAGCACCCAAAGAGCAACAAACAGTCTGATCAGACTGAGGGAAGCAGAGTGTAATAACGGAGGTGGGGTAGGGGACAGCGAGCTTAAAATGAATGAAAGGAAGTAGAATGGCCACATGGTGGCAGAACAGGGTTGAAGAGAGCTGATGGTTGCTGTATTGTAGAGACCAGCATCTATCACTCCATAATAGTTACACATCCCTGAGGTTGCAGCTTTACCCATCCACCTAGCTCACAAGAGAAACAGGATGCAAAACCCCAATGTTCATCCCCGGTGTAATGTCTCTGAAGTTAATGGCATAGCACCAGGAGTCCCTGAGGCCTGGTCTGCACCAGAAAAGTTACTCTGGTGTAACTAAGGCAGGGACAAGTGTGGCTTTTTTAACCAGTATAGTTATACGTATCCAAGTCTTAGTCGGATGCAGTTGTGCCCGTAGAAAGGCGACTTATATAGATGTAACTTATTTAGCTTCCTGAACCAGAATAAATGGCACTGCTATAAGGACTGTTATACTGTGTATATGTGCATGCATGTGGCTGTTGGGGTGTGTATGGGTGCAGGTGTGCATGGGGTGTGTGCATGGGTACAGTTGTGCATGTGGGGATGTCAGGGTGGGAATATGTGGCAGGATGCATGTCTGGATGGGGTGTGCATGTGTCAGTGTTGGGGTGTGCACATGGCTATGGGTGTGTGCGTGTGTGTCAGGGTGTGTATGGATGGGTAGGAGTGTGTGCACATAGGCATTAGAGTTTGTGCATGGATATGAGTGTGTGTGTATGTGAATGTTGGGGTGTGTATGTACAGGTGTGTGCACATGGGTGTCAGGGTATGTGGGGGAGTACTGGTGTGCATGCTCGGGTGTTGGGTGTGTGCATGTGGGGGTGTTGGGGTGTGAGGGGTTACACGTGGGTATGGGTATGCGTTGTGGTGTGGGGGATATAGGTGAACATGCATGTGTAGAGGTGTACATGGGTGGGTGTCCACGTGTGGGGAGTACAAGCATAGATGCATGACAGGATATGTGGGGCGTACAGGTGTACATGTATGCATGTTGGGGCATGTGTGTTGGTACAGGCACACGTGCTGATGTTGGGGTATGTGGGGGTGCAGTGGGACGCACCTGGGTGTTGGGACGCTTGTTGGTACAGGCATACACCCATGGATTGCAGGATGGGCGTAGGTACATGTACATGCACACAGAGAATCTTAGAATCACAGAACTGGAAAGGACCTCGAGAGGTCTCTAGTCCAGTCCCCTGCACTCATGGCAGGACTAAGGATTATCTAGACCATCCCTGACAGGTGTTTGTCCAACCTGCTCTT
>NC_133777.1:27050539-27080479 GCF_003597395.2 Chelonoidis abingdonii
GTCTTTAAAATCTCCAATGATGAGATTTCCACAACCTCGTAGGCAACTTTTTCCAGTTGCTTAACCAGGATGACAGGCAAGGTTTCCTAATGTCAACTAAACCTCCCTTGCGTGCAATGGTTTAAGCCCATTGCTTGTCTTCTTCTCCGTCCTCAGGGGTTAAGAGAATTCAATTTGTACTGCCCTCCATCCTTCGACACAACTTTAGTCGCTACTTGCCAAACACTGTTATCATGTCCCTCCTCGTTACGTCTCTCTTCTCCGGAAACTACCCAACAAATCCCAAAAAAAATATTTTTTTTTCAACCTTCCCTCATAAAGCTCATGGTTTTTCTTTAGATCTTATTACACTATTGATTTCTCTCTTTCGCGCTCTTCTCCGTATTGTCGCACATCCTTTTCTTGAAGATTGGCACCAAGAAACTGACAGTCTACTAGTGGACCACAACGCCTAAATATGAGTAATAGTGTAATGCCCTGCAGCAGGAGAGGTATGATAAGTAAGACGCAAGGAGTTAAGTTCTCTGCCTCTATAGGTGCGCTGAGTGTAGGCCGTAATCAGCGACAACCATTTAGAGCCAGGAAGAGATTCCTCATTGTGTATCTTACTTACACTCTCTGCTTGGACCATTCCCAGAATGCTGTGTTCACTTTTTGGAACAGCATTACCACTATTGACCTCATATTTATTGTGGTCCACTTATTGACCCCCAGGATCCCTTCTTTGAGAGCGGCTTGCAAACAGCAGATCATCTAAAGGTATATTTAAAAAATAAAAACACGCCGAGGACGCGTGTGTGAGATATTTATTTTCCTGTATTTGTCTTGTGTGCAGCCATCGTGCATTGCTCTCCGGCTATTTATAACATTTGTCTGTTAACTTTAGAATAAGGATCTACGCTGGAAAACCAAAAGCCCTTTACCTGCCGCTATCTCCGGCTGTTTGGTCTCCAGCTGAAGCAATTGTTCCCAGCAGCTTTGGGCACATTACTAACCGCCCTAGCGTTTAGAGTGGCACCACAGAAAGGAACAGCTGACGCTGGGCAAGGGACATGCCACCCCGCGCCCGATTCTCAAGGCGGCACAAAGAAACCTCGTGGCTCATAATAGATGCATTCCCTTGCCCAAACAATCACCAAGGTCTGGTTTCCAGAGGACACCACGGTGCCATCTGAAAAGGATCTTGGCTGAATTGCAGAAACAGGAATGCATGACGTCTCATACCAGCTCCTCCCTGGCGTGCAGAGACAGGGTTCCTACTAGTGTGACGAGCTACAGCATTTCTTTAAACAGTAAATGGATGTTCACATGTCCAACCCCATGGAGTTCTCCATAGGGCACGACTTCTTCAAGCTCGGACCAATAAGCAAGTAACTCTATCGTTGTATCTAGATTCCTTCATAGCCCTTACATTTAGCCTTTCTATTGTCGATTAATGAAGATAACAGCGGCGAAGGAGCGGGAGTTTACTGTGATGTAACCATTGTCCCCCACTATGATCCCGGTGGTTAGCTGCACACTGTCTTTTAATAGACCTGGCGCGCTGGATGGCACTCAAGCAGAAGCTGAGTCCAATGAGAGGTGATTTCCGATCTGTGCCTGGCATGCACAACGGGAACATTTTTGATGCAGACTTTGGCATGCCATGACCAGTGTAACTAGCGCAACGTGCACTGTGTTGGGCTGTTTCTGAGAGGCACCTGGAAACCGGGCAGCGTGCAGTGTACCTGCTGCACCGTGTGTTAAGGGCTGCTTGCATCTGAAACAGGTGTGAAGCCTAGTCCGCATAGGGACGCATCCCGACAGGAGGCCTGCTGGTGAGAGCCCACCCATCAGGAAGCCACTAGCGACATGGATATTTCTTTCATGTCATATCCTTTGGTGCAGAGCTTGGGCTGCAGGTGCGCAGGACAGGGGTAATTGGATAAAGATTGGTGTTTAGTATGGTGTGAGCTCTAGGAAACTCCTCCTGGCAAGGAAGAAATGGCCAGCTTTCCTGGGCTGCCACCCTCCCTATCCTCTCGCCTGTCCAGCAACCACTGGCCACTTCCGCGGTCCTCCCCAACACAAAGTCCCCCCCCCCGCAGGTACTCTCCCCACACCCCTAGTTCCCCATCGCTTCTCCCAACAGACCACGTTCACTCCCTCTCCCATGGCCACCCGCTGCCCTAAGAGCCCTCTACCCACACAGAGAGTCCCGGCTACACACAGCTCTACCCCCACACCCCGGGCTCCCACAGTGCCCTCCACAGCCTCTGTCGCACACCAGGGTCCTTCCGCCACTCACGCCCATGTCCAGCCCAAGTGCCCCCCAGTGCCCCATTGATCACACTCCCCACATCTGCCCTCCCCAACCACCCCCAGTGCCCTTCCTCAGCCCCCCCACATGCCCCCTAGTTGCTCTATCCACACAGTCTCCCCCACACCCTTTTTTTCCTTCCCCCAAAAAAAACCCAGCCCACCCACGCATCCAGTACCCCCCAGCCCCCACATGCCCCCGGTGCCCCCACATACACAGTCCCCCCACACTGCCTCCCCCAACCACACACCCCAGTGCCCTTCCCTCGGCCCCCCACATGCCCCCACACTGCGCCCTCCTTCAAACTCAGACCACACCCCGCCCCCAGCGCCCCTCACCGGGTACGGAGCGACGGCGGCCGACGGCGAATGCCAGGATGAGAGAGACATTGAATTGGTCCAGGACCATAGGTGCCCGTGGCGGAGGCACCCTCACTCGCGCGTGCTCGCGACCGCGCGCATATGCGCCCGGGCGAGCTCCCCCCCATTCCTGGCTTGAAGTGCCTTTCATTTATAGAGGTTTACCCGTTTGGCTTCAATGGCTCTCCAGCCACCCCAATGTACAAATTGCTCCAGCACCCTGTGTAGACATCCAGTTTCATGGGAGCCACTGGAAAGGCATGGTGGGCGGATGGCCATCCAACTTCTGTCTTCACCGATGCAAGAAAGGCACCAACAGATTAACTGGAAAGTGAGTTTAAGAGAATCTTGAAGGAGGGGTTGTTGTGTGTGTGTTGGCCAGAGCTGCTTTTGATGTAAGAATAGTTTTTGTTCCTGGGGAGATTTTCCAATGTCCATGTTTAATCTACAGTTACCGGTTTGTTTACACTTCTTGTGTCCTGCCAAAGTTATCCTTTGTAGTAATATGAATGCAGACTTCTTAACCTATTGTCAGTATTACGCAATTTTTCCATTATTATTATATTGATGATGCCTCAGTTAATGCAGCATGATATTAAAATAATCTCATGTTTATTATTATTTCTTGCTTAGACTAAATTGTAGCCACACCAGGTCAAAGGAGCATATGAATACTGGTGTTTTATCTGTACAGAGCTATCACTTACACAGAGCCCTGTGAAAGTGGCTTACACTTCAGGGATGATGTCTTGAGCCTTCACTCCTGTTGTCATATTCATCTCTCCTGTATTTGCTGGGTTTATCATTTTGCACAGGGAGGATTCAATGGGGCCCATATCCTTATTACACATTCATAGTCACCAGAAGCTTTGTGCCCTTTAAGACAAACTGCTTGTAAGGACTGTCAGTTACAGGCCTCAATTCCCTGAAGTTAGCGGGCATGAATTTGACTTTCAGTTGATTTTTAGTATATAAGATGCTGAGAGTTCAGAACCTTTACACAGAAAAATACATTTCCTGTGCACACAATTACAAAGACACCTGTTTCAAAAAATCCCCCAATGGAGAAGTGTTTTGCTTGACGAATGGTTTGCAACAGAACAAGAAAATAATGGGAGGTAGCTTAGTACAGAGATGTTCCAATCAACATTGCTTCACTTGAATCTCTGTGACACAGTTGACTGATCCATGGGATGAGTTTACAGTTTTGCCAGCAACTCAGTATAGTTTTTTGATAAGAGTCTTGTTGTAAATTTACATTACAATCGAACGAACTAGGTTCATATTTCTTGGATGGGAGTGGTCTTGTAATTTCCTGCCTTACCATAAGTAGGTACTGATTTAAAAGTTAATCACTTAACTTGGCTTTTTAAGGCAATGTTCAGATGACAGTCTGCACTGAAGTTTCATGATTTCGCATCTTAAAAAAACAAACTGATGTATGTGAGGGCCACTTTTCTCATTATCTGAGTCAGAGATATCTGCAAGGACAAGGTAACAGGTTGATTATTGGGAACAAGGGTGTAGCAGTTTCAACTAAAATAACCTCAACATTATTTTTTTAAAATGAGTCTTTTAAGTGGAGGATTTTCTTCTTTTGAGGTACATATGGTTGAGAAGGGTTTTTAAATCACCTTTCTTAATATTGTATTAACATTGAATTAATGACACAAGCTGATTCTCTCCCAGCCTGACCCTGCCTATAGTCTACCTCCGCAGGCTCCCCAGTCGCGAAAATAGCATGTGGTTGTGACTTTAATTATTAGGAATTTTTTAACTTAAACAAGAATTTCCCGTCTTCTTCGCGACCGGGACAAAGATCACTCCAGCTCAGGCCCGGCTGCTAGACCTCCCTTAACGCATGACTTAGCGGGAAGGCCCACCCAGGTCGGCGGCCCAGGGCATCACCGCGGCGCCCAGTCGTGCATACATAATAGTTGCACTTCAGGCATCTCTGTCTTCATGCGGACAGCCGGTCCTACTCTGGGACCAGCAATACGGTTCGGCCCATAAAGGACTCGGGCGCCCGGGTCGTCCGTGAGCTGCTGCGTGAAGTGGCCAACTATCCTTACCCCAGTGAGCATTTCAAACTCTGAGCCTGTTCCCTCCGACGGTAGCTGTACGTCGCACTGGCACGGCGCTATGGCCGCCCCGACCTGCCATTGGTCCTCCACCGCCTCCAGCATGAAGCTCCACCCCGCTAGCGTGCAACCCCGGTCTAAATGTTTTATTGGGCACCCTTTAAGCTCTGGATTCCCTTTTCAATTGCACCCTTCTCGCCCTGCACAACCAACCTCCCTACCCTCTGACCTCTCTGGCTGTGCAGGGAACCGAAATAACTTTCCGTTTTTCCCGGCCTAAGCGGTCGAGTCATCTTCAGAGACTTGGGATTGCGCCTTTGCTCTTCCTTTACGCGCGACTTAAACTGATCCTATACGCATCCTTCGTTGCGCCGGTGTAATGTCTTTGTTTACGTAACTCCTCTTTCAAAGTTGTTCCTGCTTACGTTGTTTCATTGTTTACATTGCCAATCGTAGGGAACCCGGATGCTGCATTTAAGTTGGGTGCAAGCTCGCTCCCCCTCTCCTTGACTGTTTGCCGCGCCGGCCTTCTCCCACAGCTGGCCCTAGACGGTTCTACGGGCCCCTCTCTCCCACAATGCCTCCCACCCCGGCAGACCTCTGCGGATCAGCCTCCTGCCCTCTCCCCCGTCCTGCTCCGGCCGCAATCTGTGCGTCGGTGCGCCGCGTTTTGGACGCAGGAGGCCCAGGCGTTCCTGGGCCTGGAAGACGCCGGAGGCACTCGGCCCCCGCACACCTTCACCCTGACTCCTGGGGCCATCCTAGCCAATCAGGCCGTGGGCTGAAGGGGAGGGGAGAGCGAAGACTCCAGCGCACGGGTCGCCACAATCCCCCCCTCCGCCTCCCCTCGCCTCCCCAAACGACAGGCAAGGCCAGCTGATTTGTCTCGGGCGAAGGAGTGGCGCACCGACCTCGTCGATGGAGGCCCTTGCGGTGCTGCTCCTTCTCCCTCCCCTCTAGATCTCAGCAATCAGCTCCGCGCTTCCTCGCTAGCGGATTTAGAAGGGGCCCCCGGAGGGCCTGACACCGCAGCCTGCGAGAGGAGCTAGGATGCACCCGCAGAAGCGACAGTACCAACAGGGACGGAGGGCCTGGACGCCCGCGGCGACGAAGAGACGCACCCCGTCGCCCGAAGCTCCGCGTGGGGTTTGAGAAGGCCCCAATGGGTGGGCGAGCTGCCCAGGTTCCGCACCCCTCCTGCCTCCGGTTGCTTGCAGAGAGGGGCGCCCCTGGAACCTAACCCCACTTTACATTAATTCTTATGGGGATTGGATTCACTTACATCGTTTCAACTTAAATGCGTGTTTTCAGAAACATAACTAACAACGATTGACGAGAGGAGTTACGTATTATAGAGAATATATACACAGTCCTGTTCCCTGATGTGGTAGAAGAGACAGCAGCTATTTTTCTTGCTCCTCTGTTCCAATTCGGCTCAAAAGAACTTCTCTCGCTTCCTCTCAGGGTCACTAGTGCTTTCTATGGTGCGTCTCCTGGCTGCTTTTTCTTTTGGTCTGTTCTTCTAGAAGCGACCAGGCATGCAGCTACAATCCCAATCTGTTTCTCTGACGTCTCTGCATTTGCTCTCAGTTCAACGTCCACTTGACGTTACCAGGTCAGCTATCTAACTGCAACCCATACCTGCCCCTGTTCTTTGACGGTTGGCCCTGCAGTTGGGATTATGTTCTCTCGCTCCCGCCCGCCCCGGCCGTCTCTCAGCACTCACTGACACTCTGGCCACCCACGCTAACGGGCCCTCAGCACCCAGGTGTCAACTTCGTCCAGTGTCCTCGGGGCCTCCGCACCATAGAGGGCGGACCCGCCCTCCAAGCTAGAGCCTCCTCATTCAGCTCTTCCTACCTTGGCTGCGAGCGCTCCGTCCCCTTCCAGCCCCCCCGCTTTTCCACACAACTCTGCCTTCCTCGGGCATCTGAGCCCCGCCCCTCAGCCCGCCTGCACCGCCACACTGATGTGATTTGTTCCCATGCTCAGTCCCGTCTACCCGGGAGCACCCTATGTATATCCGCCGCCTATCCTACCTCCTAAACTCCCCCTCTGAAGCGCTACTCTCCACTGTGGCTCAGCAGGAACAGCCTTGTCCATCGTGGCGCCTAGCCTTTCGCCTCCACACCGAGGCAGACACTGACTATGCCATCCTTTGCTACGGGGGCCCTTGAGTGCTCGCGCGGCCCCGGGGGAAGCCCACTCGCATCCCTCTCTGGCTGCCTCCGGGTCGTGCTCCCTGCTCCATAGTCCCCCCTCGCTGGGGACTGTGAGGCGCTCTGCCCAGGCTAAGTCCCCTATTCCCTGGCGCTGCCAATCACCACGAGCCTCTCACCCTACTCTGAATACAACCGCAACGGTGGTCACCTCATCCTTGCTAGGGGCAGTGTATAGGCGTAGTCCTCTCACCGGCAATTACTGGCACTCGGTTTGTTTCCACGGCCGTGTTTTTTTTTCCCAAAAAAGGTAAGACAGCAGCAACTGTCTTTATATAACGCTCAAATAAAGGAAATGTTGAAAGCCAACTAACTGGGAGAATCAGCATTTGTCTTCGATGGCCTGAACTCTATTGACTCAACAGGAGAGAGTGAAAATGGAAAGTACTCCATACCTTAGAGCGCAGCAGTCTAAATAACTGAAAAGTATTGTTAAGACAAATTATATTTAAGCAGCAGGACCATTCATGGGCTGTACATATATTTACCTACACTGTAAAAGGCACAGTATATTGGTCACGTAAAGTGCGCAGATTTGCAACCAAGCAAGGCGATATGATCTTATGATTCTTCATTAATCACTGCCTCTCTATTTATAGTCTTTCTAACAATACAGCCTAACTTATACACCATAGTAGTCTGCTAGAGCAACAAAAAGAGTTAGGAGACTATTTCCACTTCCGTAATGCTAAGATTTATAGCAGTAAATTGTCTACCTGTCACTGTAGGCAGCTCAGTGGCAGTGCAGTTGGCATACCGGTAGGCAGCATAACCACCTGAAAACAAAGCTTACATTCTTAATTTCATTGCTACAGCAGTCTAAATAATATAGTCTGAAATTAAACCAGCACATTGGAATGTTCTTTTCATGTATAAATCCAATTAAGGGGTGGACTACATATAAGTGTATTCCGGGTTGTTAAGAGCTGCATGTCACAAATCCAATTCAGTTCCTGCTTGTTAAGATCTAATTTGACCCAAAGATCAGGTAATCAATGACTGCATTCATCACCTAAAAAGTTTTTGAGAATATTTTTCTATGTTTTACAGTTTAGCAAATTCCACTACCAATGAGGTTAGTTGCGGGTAATAAAGCAGTGACAAACATTAAAGGGAAAAACTACAAAGCTAACAATATAATTTTTTAGTTAATATGATACCTTGCATTTTTTGATTAAACCAATGAAATTTTTAGCGCTTGCTTAAACTCTAATTTTATATAGCGTTTCTAATTCGTAAATAAAGATCATAACTAAAGAAGGAATTTCTCCTTTCTCTTGAATTACACATTCAGCGCTGTTACGTGAACAGTAATTGCGCTGTTAATAGCAAACAGACAACACCGCGTTTGAAAGGAATTGTGTGCAGTGATGCATGATTATCAAACTGAAAATTACAGAGCTCTGTTCAATGAACCCACGGTGTTATATCAACCATTTCAAAATGATCTCAGCATGCCAATTAACAAACAGAGACCCAGTCTCCAAGGATACACAACACCATTGTACGTTCCAATTAGAATCCACAGCCCACAATCTATTGGGACATGCGAACTATTGTGTTGTCCCCATAGAATTGAAAAAAGAGATGGAAAAAAAAAAACCCTAGTTGGATCACTCAGCTTTGAATGACATTTCCCCCTGTTGTTAAAGTGAGTATTTAAATAGAGTGCTCCTATTGTTGATGGCTCTGTTCACACTAAATATATGTAGAAGTGTGAAGAATAGGCGTGCGTCTGCCAACCCTCATGAAAATAGCAGCATATTTTTAGTGCACTTAATATAGCTTTTTGTATATTGTATTACAAGAAATGTATTAAGTAGACTACTCTTTGTGAAATAACCTGTTTATGAGACACTTGACAGTGCTTCATTTAGCCCACTGTTCTAGAGATTCTCCATAGGAAATTGCAGCTTATCCCCCCTTCAGGGCTTTTGCTTGATTTAATCCCTCCAACTATAACAGAAATTTTGAGAAACTTTTTTTTTGAAAGTCAGTCCCACACACAGCTCGGCTGCTGATGCCACATCTCCTTAAAGTAAGCTCATAAGCTTCCCATCTACACACAGCCAGATAGACACTCTAGGCTTGGAGCTGCACTTATACCTGAGGCACCTCTTCATTTCTTATTTCAAACTCTCGTGTCCATCTGTTATGGTGCCTTCTCATAAAATTCAGCCTTGCTGGAGGCACTTATGTCAGGCAACCAATGGGTTTAGACAGATAGCTTGCATAATATTTTAAGTGTCATCTCTTTTGCATGAAGTCCCATCTCTGTGCCAGCTAAGAAGCACTGACATGGAATGCCTCCTTACTTCTGAGCAGTTGATACTTTTATGTCAGTAAAAATGGAGGAAAGGAGGACAGTGTTCCTATGCACTCTTCTTGGCTACCAACAGAAGACTGAGCTGCAGCTAGGCACATAGAATCTTATTAAAAACTGCTTGAGGTCTCAAAAAGTATGTGCATCAACAGGCAAATATTGCCTGCAGGTACCTTGTGTATGGGCACTCAAATGTCAGATAATGGCACCAAGCACAAATTGAGCCACAAAGTAGTGAAGTTGGCAGAGCTTCTGACAAAAATTGCAAACTTTCCTTATGCTGTGGGTTACAAGAAGAAAGATAGCAAAAGAATGTGTGATGCAAACAAAACAAGAGACTTTCCATTTTCTGACTCCTCAGAAACATCCCAAATCTCAAGCAGTAGACTTGAAGATAAAAATAGATCTAGAATGTTAATCATTTATCTTCAGAGTCCAGAGCATAAGAATGTCTGCTGGACTGTAAGTCATTATGCAGTATGATATTATTGAATCAGTCAGTCTTGTATATGGTCCGTATGCTTGTCACCACTGGCACAATCCTGCAAACTCTTACCCAAATGAACAAGTTTCTTGATTTCACTGGGACCGATCATGGTTTTGAAGGATTGAGCACCATGTGTGACTACAGAAGTGTCGTTCTCTCAAACATATCCAGATGCGGTAGGCTGATGTCACTGGCCAGATTTAAATATAGGAGTGGTTTAACATTCTGCTTTGTGCTAGTTAAGGAAGTGCCACCAAAGAACCAAGCTTGACTTCTCTGGGAGTTGTGTTAAGCTACTTTTGACTCCACAATCAGGATTAAATTTGGAGGAAGCCCTGCAGAGACTGAGTTTAAAATTACACAAATAAACATAATTTTGGCCTGAATAGAGTCCTATGTTATTGAAAGGCTTACTAAATGCTCTTGGGGGACTAAGAACTTTGGCATCTGCATTTTGAGACTTGATATGGAAGGACTTTGAATGGGAAATACCTATCTGAGTGTGTCACATTTATTTATTTAATCAATTTAAGTGTGCAAACTGTATAATGATCAAAAACTTATCTGTCTCTGTTAGGTCACTCTAACAACATTTATCGGGCGCATGTTTGTAGATTAATGAGCATAACTAGAATTTTTTCAAAATTTTAAACAATTTTAACTATTTAATTATTATAAGAAGATCAACAGATGATTTACAAGCAGAGGCCCTAATTCAGCAAAACAATTTGCCACATGCTTATATTTAACAACGGCAATAGTCTCAAAGAAATAAATTCACGCATGCACTTAAACACTTTGCTGAATCAGGACCACAATCTGTCATCCAAATAATTAAAATGCAATTTAAGACATTATGTGATGTTAAAACCACCTAAACGTATCTAAGATATTTGCTATAACATTAAATCTGGTTATGTTTATAGCATTTCAGCATCGTCTATTTCTCAGACACAGGATACTTTAGAACATAAGATTAAATGCACTCTTCTCATGTTTTAATCTATATTGTTATAGAATTTACTGTTGAACATTTTATTCCACCACACTGTATTTTGGGTACATAATACCATTAATATAGACAATTATTTATTGTATTTATCCAAACTCATAAGTGTTAGGATAGTCTCAAAGAATATACTCAGAAAAAATATCTGGCCAAATTAGCATTTTTGTAGCAAATGCACAGTTATTCTGATTGTTATAGAAATATTTTATCCCCCCCTCGTTGAATATGCTATAAAAATCTGGAAATATTGGAATAATATGTGTGAAAATTTTATTTATTTTGAAAAACAATCATTTACAGAGTTTCCACCTTAAAAGAAACAAAGAAATATATCTGCTTATAATTTGTGACACTATTACTGTGTCTGTGCTAACATACTTTGGAGAAATCACCTATAGTTTCAGTGCAAGTGGTGAAGCTCCAACAACAGTAGCAACATTGGAAGCCATAGTGTACCCAAGGAAAAGGCATTCATACCACTGTTTGTTTAGGATATTAAGTAATCAGAGAGCCTCTAGGGAATGGGAAAAGACATTGATTAACAAAGAAAGCTAGGCTGTGGAGGTCAGCAAATGTATGACTAAAGTGACAACTGCTGAAAGTCAAGCTGAATTAGGTCTGGCCAAGGAAATTCAAATAAATAAAAAAAAAGAACCTAAGGAAGGTGAAGTTGGACCGCTATATAGTGTGGATCGGAAAGAAATTAAAGACCATGTAGGTATGGACCAAAAACTAAATAATTTGCCTACATTTTCAGTAAGGATCATATAGAACACATGCATGAAAGCAGTACAGCTGATGGAAATGAGTCTGGAAATGACCATATCTGAAGTAAAAGAAAAAATTAAAGAGCTTAATGCACTCAAATCAGGGGAACTGGATAATTTCCATCCCAGAATACTGAAAGAACTGGCACATGAGATTGCTAATCCAGTAGCAAGGATTTTTAATAACTCTATCTATTTGGGGGTAGTACTGTCCCATTGGAAAATAGCTAACGTCTTACATATATTCAAGAAAGGGGGGGAAAAGAGTGATCTTGGCAATTGCATACTAATGGGGTCAGACTTACAGGTCTGCAAGGCTTTAGAACGAATTGTGAAGGAAAGAATAATTAAATTAATGGAGGTACATGGTAAAGGGGATGTAATGCAACAGGGGAAGATCATGCCAGACTAACCTGATTTTCTTCTTTGAGAAAATAACTGATCTAACTGATCTTTTTTAGATAAGGGAAGTGCAGTTAGACCTAATATACTTGGACTTCACTAAAGCATTTGACACAGTACCACATGCGAAAGTATTAGTTAAATTAGGGAAGATGGGGATCAGCATGAAAGTTGTAAGGTTGATAAGGAACTGGATAAAGGGAAGGGTTATGCCGAAAGGTGAATTATCGAACAGGAGCAAAGTCATGAGCAGAGCTCCTCAAGGATCATTCTTGGGACCAATCTTACTGAATATTTTTTTATTAATTGCCTTGGCACAAACAGTAGGAATGTGCTAATGAAACTTGTTGATGATACAAATTTGGAAGGCACCGTCAGTATAGAGGAGGATCAGATTTTAATATAGAAAGACATGGATGACCAGGAAGACTGCAGGGAGAGAAATGAGATGAAATTTAATAGTACAAAATTCAAAGTCATGCATTTAGGGTCTAATAATAAGAATTTCTGCTAAAAGCTGGGAGGCTTATCAGTTGGAAGCAACAGTGGAGGAGAGACCTGGGTGTGTGGGTCGATTTCAGGAGGACTATGAGTCATTAATGTAATCCTAGGATGTATCAGGCAAGACATTTCCAGTAGAGAGAGAGAATTATTAATGCCATTGTTACAAGACACTGGTAAGACCTCATTGGGGATACTGTGTACAATTCTGATCAACCATGTTAAAGAAAGATGAATTAAAACTGAAACAGTGCTGAGAAGAGCAACTAGGATGATCACTGGAAGGAGGGACTATCTTAAAAGAGGAGACTGGGAGAGTTGGGCTTGTTTAGTCTAGCAAAGGAAAACTATAAAATACATTAAGGGAGTAAATACCAGACATAGTAAAGAGCTATTTAAGCTAAAAGACAACATTGGCACAAGAACAAATGGATATAAACTGACCATGAACAAATTCAGGCTGGAAATTAAAAGGAAATTTTTAACCATCTCACCATTAGTGGGGTGAGATTCTGGAAAAGCTTCACAAAAGGAGTTGCAGGGGCAAACAACTTAATGACTTTTAGAAGAGCGCTGGGCAAATTCATATTGCAATTGTATGGCAGGGTTGCTTGTGCTGATAGGGGGCAGAGCCCAACAACCATTAGGTTCACTTCTGGTTTATGTTTTAGGTTCCCTAAAAGCTCAAGCTTCAGGATTTCAGCCAGGCACCTGCAGGGGTCAGCAAAGGATTCTCCACCCCTCCCTCCAATTTATTTTGGGTGTGTGTTTGTTTTTTTCATGTCCTTCCTCTGAAACAACGGGGATGGCCACAGCTGGTGATGGGACATCAAACCAGGAAGGCCAGGACTCTGAGGTGTATCTCTCTCTCATATGCTTGGCTGGCTGGTTCTTGTTCACATATTCAGAATCTAGATTGCCATATGTGGAGTCAGGAAGGAATTTTCCTCCAGGTCAGATTACAGTGACTTTAAGGGTTTTTCACCTTCCTCTGCAGCATGGGGATGTGGGTGACTTGCCAGGATTATTTGGCTCTCTTTCAATTAATCATTTCCCTGCCATTGTGGGGTCCTTTGGCATTGGTGCATCTTGGTCCCTCTCATTCTCTGCCCTTGTAACATAATATTTTAGACTCCTGTGGGCTGTAGTACTTTGTTGGGTTTAGCATGTGAGTGCTGGATGGTCTTGTTGGCCGGTAATATACAGGAGGTCAGACTGGATGAAGTGGTGATTCCTTCTGGTCTTGAATGCTTTGACTATGTTAAAAAATACTTATGCTTTTTCTACATTAGTGCTCCAGCAATTGCTACCACTAGTGGAACTACATCAGTGGTTCTGTAACAGCGTGAGATTTCCCTAAAAACATAAATGTAGATAAAGTCAGCATGTGTGATAATGCAGTCCTGACACTGACAAAACTCCCACTGACACTGGACCTTAAATGGGACATACATACATCATATTTCAAGAGGGAGGCACAAATTTTAAAATGTCTGCAATTGTGTGGTATAATTAACCCCAACCATAAAATGCAGCTGCTGGTCTACTCCCTTCATTTTGTATATGTAAAATCCCCCATTAATTTGATTGTTAGTATGATTTAACAGCAATCCACATTCAATGCGATGAGTTTTTTTCATCAGTCAGTACTTCATACCTGTGGTAACTTATTGCCATACACAGGCTCTTGAAACACTACTCTATAAGGAAACAGAAATGTAACGATTTGAATGCAAAAAAAAATTAAAATAAATAAAAATGCGTAAGTCACACAAATTTCCCAAAGCCATTCATTCACAAGTTTGCTTTCAATATTTTACAAAGCATTATGGCACAGAGTAATCAAGAAGGAGGTGAGGGTAATTGGTCAGTTGCCAAGGAATCTTAGTTATGATTTAAAATGAGCAAGGAACTTGTAAAAAGAAAAAATGGAAAATCAAATACATTTAGGTTACAAAATCAATTATATACACAAATATATGTAACCACCTATACACATATTTTATATATTATATATATATATATACACACACTTGTGTCTGTGTATGTATATATTTAGAGAGAGAGAGAACGAGAGAGCGCATATAAACCACAGTTTTATTCTCTCCTGATAATACCTTATGGTCTATTTAATTGTTAACTCAGGACTCAGATAGCACAGTGACAGATGTTTTTATAAATACAGATTGCCATATTAGATCTCATGGATGGAAAGATTAATTTTATTCTCAACATTTAGAACTATATCCTATTATGGCATTTTGTATGAAACTCCTATCATTAGAATAGAAGTTTGCACAAATGTTGAGGATATGTGAACAATAATTTGCATTTTGATAGTGACTTTCATCCAAGGATTTCCAAGTTTTTCAGATATTAATTAGTTACATTTCTCAACATTCTCTATATATAACCATTTTCAATAGTAAACACCTTGTGGACATTATGGGCTAAATAATGTCTGCCTCCAGTGGGGAGAAGGTGCAAAGAGCCCCATTTCCCCAGTATAGGGCTTGAGCATAATCTTTATCATGCTCAGGGTGCAAAGCTAGAGCAGGAAGAGGTAAAGAGGGGGCAGGTCTCCATATCTTCTCCATCTTGTCTCAAACTATGGAACTGCCCCATGTGACAGCTACATGTTACCCTCTCCAGTATGGTGTAGCGTCATCCATACTCTCTGCCTCAGGCATTTAGCTGCCTCAGGGGAGTTCCAGCTACGTGTTGTGCCTGTATACAGCTCTCTCTAGCATGGGGTATAACTTAATGTCTAATGTCACATAGCTGAGGGTCAAATCTATAAAAAGCCAATGGCAGAAAATGGAACATAACTCAGAAATCCTGATTCACAATCCTCTGATTAAACTTACTACGAGACCCTTCCCATCAAATATCACCCATTAAAATGATTATTGCAGCATTCAGTTGTTTTAATACAACATTTACAATGCAAAACATAGAACATGAAAGGACATTTCATCTGTAGATCTAAGATATTTTCTAAAAAGTGGACATCTATAACTTGGTTGAGTCAACAGAGCACCGAACTGAGAGTGGAGATGCCTGGATTCTATTCCTGGATCTGCACTATTATTTATTGTGTGCCCTTGGACAAATAATTTAACCAATCTGTAAACGGAAGAAATAATGCTTACCTACAATTATAAAACACTTTGAAATCTTTGATCGTTCGAAAGATGACTGAGGTCCTACCCTAACAACTAGAACATACTTAATACTGGCAGTGTGACAAATCATTACTTCACATGTAAATGTCAAAATGTTTGGCTCTCACAAGTAAATCCAAAATTATCTAAATGTCTTTAGTGTAGGAAAGCATTGTACATTAAAATGCTGTTATACTTCTGGCTTTGTGGAAGCCAGACATAATGCCATCTATTATAATCAGGAGAACACTGAATGGATGACTATTACCCTTCTACAAATTACTCCTGCTCTTTCTTCAAGAAGTAAGTAGCTGCATATATGCATCACACCCCACCACTACCTTAACCGTGATCTTGGAGAGATGGCAATATGCACTGGGAATATAACTTTACCATGCCCATCCTAACAAAAAAAATATGCCAGTTTCTCAGTACAATGCCCACAAGTCCATATTCACATTTCTAATTCTATACTTGTGTGGATTTTGTTCTGTGCACCACAACTGATGCAAGTACCTAGCAATGAGTATGGTAAATTTTACTGTGGGCAATAACACTGAGTGAAAGGCTGAGCTAAGGCCATCTCCCTAAGGGACTCCTGAGACCAGGAATGCGGGGGTTTAAAACCCCTTTTTTTTTGGCCACAACTCTGCTCTTTTTCACCCTACCTCCACACATCTTAGGGAGGGGTATGGCACTCAGATGTCTTTGAAGCATTCCTTCTGGCAATGTCCAGTGGGAAGAGTTAAGGATGGGGGTGTGAGTTAAAGCATTATTTTAACTGCATATTTCTTTGATTTCTAATAATTGTATTTTATTTTGCTGAATGTATTTCCTGATGCTTACAGTTGTAAATTTTCACCTGGAAACGTTTGTATTCTGAAAGGGTACAGGACACCGTAAGGCAATCTTAACTGTCTTTTAATGAAGTTTTTTTGTTAGTGGATCAATAGTTAATTTTAAAAGGCCTTCCTTTTTTCCTAACTATGCAACCATCTTTTCTTTATTTTCCTTGTTAAAAGCACATTTTAAAAGGAAGTTCAATATCTCAGCTATTTCGGAGGCATTATTACCTTCCCCTTGTCATTTAGTAGTGTGCCTGTGGAGTTTTCTCTTTAGTGCATCTTTCTCACTATTATATTTAAAAAAGTCTTCTCATTTTGCTCTACCCTTTTGGTTAGCATTAACCCATTCTGGCTGTTTGTTGCCCTTAATGTTCTATGCAATCTTTACCTGACTGATTATTATGTTTTGGATTTCTGCCTCTTTTCCACTTCCACTACATATCCTCTACCCCAGGGGTTGGCAGCCTTTCAGAAGTGGTGTGCCGAGTCTTCATTTATTCACTCTAATTTAAGGTTTCACGTGCCAGTCATACATTTTAACATTTTTAGGTGGTCTCTTTCTATAAGTCTATAATATATAACTAAACTATTGTTGTATGTAAAGTAAACAAGGTTTTTAAAATGTTTAAGAAGCTTCATTTAAAATTAAATTAAAATGCGGAGCCCCCCCGGACCGGTGGCCAGGACCCGGGTGGTGTGAGTACCACTGAAAATCAGCTCGTGTGCTGAAGGCGGCATGTGTGCCATAGGTTGCCTACCCCTGCTCTCAGTAGAGTAGCTAGTGGGATGCAACAGAAGCAGCTGCTTCTCCTCCCCACATTTTTAAAAAAGTGGTGCCTCATGGGCTCGCCTCTGAATGGCCTGCCCGGCTTCCGCCCCGCCCCCGCCAATCAGCTGTCTCTCTTAGCAGGAGGGAGATGGCTGATCACAGGGCAGAAGCGGCGCCTGCCAGCAACACAGCCGAAGGAGCCATGGGGCGGGCAGCTGCGGCAGGCCGGCGCGGAAGCAGCTCGCTCGGACCACGCCTGGCGGGGCTCGCTGCCTTCTTCCCCCACCCCTCAAGAGGCAGGACCAGTGCTGAGCTGGGCTGGTGCTGCACGTGGCGAGCCCCTCCCAGGCTCTCCCGGTCCCGGGGGCAGCTCCAGCCCCCTCTGCACAGAAAGCCCCGGAATCTCCAGCCCACTCCCATCCCAGTAACCCCTCTCCAAGCTCCATACCCTGTGTACCCCCCCATGTACCCCGTGCCCCTGCTTTTCCCTCCCCTTCACTTCCCCTTGTACCGCCGTCCTCTGCCAGCCTCCCTGAACAGCCATGAGGGGGGGCCGGCGTGGCTGGGGGGGTGCAGTATGGCTGCAGTGTGGCCGGAGGAGCCAGTCAATGGGGCGAGGGGGCACGGCATGGCTGCAGGAGCTGGGGGGCCTGGCTGGAGGAGGAGCCAAGGGGGGCGCCTTTTTTTTGTTTGCTTGCTCTCCCTGCTGTTAAAACCTGGCTACGCCACTGCCTGCTCTTCCCAATGGAAAAACAATTGTGCATATGTCAGTAGTCCAAGATACCCCACCCCACACTTGCTACTCAACCCTGTACTGCAAGCAACATTCATTTTGATATTCTTTATCTTTGTGTAGTTTTTTCCCCCCAGTTTTGCTGTACAAGTATTTGCTGCTTTTAACTTGTCTATTTTTGTGTTTTTTGATGGGTTCTTTTCTCTCCTCTTTACTATTATTTGTGGTATATATTTAAATTTTGCTTCTTTTCTATTTGTTTCTGTTGCCTGCTCTTTCCACTGTGGTGTCATTTCCCCCTCAGCACTCCTTTCTTCACACATTTCATCTCTCCATTTAAAATGCCTAACTGAGCTGGAGCTTCATGGTAATCGATTGGTAGCCAGTCAATAACTCGGTGCTCTCCAGGGAACTAATATATTCTGAATCATATGTTTTCTCTCCACTGATTCTCACACATCTAGCTAGCAATCTCTCTCTCTCTCTCTCTCAATACATTTTAGGAGTAGAAAAGAGCAAGAACAAAAATAAAAATGATGAGCTGCATGGTACAAAGTTCTAGATACCATATACAAAGTAAAAATGAAAAAAAAATATGTCTGCAACATATGAAAACTATATGACTAACTCAGTCCATCTGTCTAAAAAGATAAGCATTATTCTATATCAGAAACTGAGAAATGTACTTGGAAGCTAAGATGCTGATCCTGTAAATGTCAGGATGCGGACACACCTGTGTGGAGCCTCATTTAAGTCAATTGCAGGATCAAAGCTTAATGCCAAACAACTTTATTGAACCTACTCACATGCTTAAAGTTAGGCACTTTCTTAAGTACCTTGCTGATCAGATTCATAGTTTCTATTTAGCATTTTCAAGCCTGTCATGGGTTGGTCATATTGTTAAAAAAACACAATCAAACAAACAAAAAAGCATTGCTGGTGTCACTGAGGGCCCAAAAGGTGTATGGTTTTGTTTCATTAGCAGTAGGCTCCAAAACTACCAACTGTAATTTAAATATGTAACTCCCAAATACACAGTAAAGTTAATTCAGGTTCAGCAGGGTTTCTTGCCTTTCAGACTGGTAAGATGAGCAAAATGGGTGCAGTTTTCTTTTTGGCAAGAGGAAGAATTAAAACGGAAGTCCACACTGCTGGTAAAACTCACCCTGTGCAAAAGGTCATGTGTATTGGTAAAATCCCTCTTACACTTCCAACTCTAGATTTAAGTGAAATTAAAGCAGTACACAGAAGTTTGTGTAGGCCTTCAGTAAAGGGGTGAGCTGCACCCACTGTGAATAGTGGAGGGCTGATAACTTTGAAAGTCTGCAGGAATCCCAACTCAGATTGAACATTTACTATATATTGTTTAATTTGCAAGTATTTTTTCAAATGATTGTAACCAGCCAATCCTGTCCCAGCAGGAAAAAAAAGCCCTAACCTCTCCCCATTCTTTTCCTTTTTATAGAAATCTATTGTCAGAAAATTTAAACTGTTTCATCCTAAATGTCTCTAAAGGATCATTGGTAATAAATATAACTAATGTTTTGTAATATGATCTAATGAATTTTTAATGTTCATACCAATTTAATGTAATCAATCTCTTTGTATCCCAATGCTGATTGAAGCACAATTAGGGTAAGAAAGCCATATGAAGATAGTTAATTACCTCTATTTTTAGGATTTGATTGTTCTATCAAAATAATATAAGAAGCTAAAGATAAGTGGCATGTCTATGAGATTTTCTTACATCAATATAGTTTAAAAAAATTGTGAGCCTGGGTTCTAATGATCGTTTAACTTTTTCCAAAAGAATGAAAATTAGGGCACATATTTTAAAATCTGTTTAGTTTAGACATATTTAGAGATAAACAGCTTCTTCACAGACTTCCTACCTAAAATCGTCAGTATGAGAAGACACGTAATAAATTATATATTAAATGATTATTAAAAAGTATATATACAATTAAATAAGCCAATAGATGGAGCAAACAGATTTTAAAATTGATAACTAAGGACCAAGCCTGGACTTGCTATCACAGGCAGCCACTTACAGCCACGAGTAGTCCCACTGACACCAATGTACTACTCACAGTAGGAAACACTATTGCCACCAGTTCAGGAAAGCATCTAAGAACATACTTAAGTGCATCCATATTCAGGGAACTAAACATATACTTACATTCCCTTGTCATCAATGGGACTTAAGCATGTGCTTAAATGTTGCCCTGAATAGGGACGCTTTCCTGAATAAGAGCCTTTGTCCAATAGTGTTTTCAGAATTAAGGTACTAAAACACTGTTCAATTTGACTTGAGTTTTAAATATTGTACTTAAAAAAAATTGAAACTTTAATTTTGAGGGGTGAAAAAACCAACACTGTTCTCATTTTTGCATTCATTCAGCACTTGACTGAAGAGTTAATTCAGCTCCACTGAACTATGATAGATGTAATGAACAGAAAGGGCTTCCAATATGAGGGATATTCCTCTCAATTCTTTTTGACAGGCGAGGGATGGTAAATTGACAAAACAGAGTCAAGCAACGCAGCAAACTTGTAAAAAGAATGACTCTGGTAATGTACAAGGACAGCATGCACATCAATGAATACTTACATAAATGTCTGCACCATAAAATCCATCCTGGTAAACAACACTGCAAGGATGCACACACAAAGAAAAACATCCATATTAGTGCATTTCCACATGCAAACACCACCAACCCCTGCACTGCTGAAGTTAGTCTTGTCACAAGAAGGGAAAAGAATAAAGGGGCACTCTTCACATTGGTTAAGGAGGTTGGTAATATTAATCCACTGTTCTTTTGAGCTTAGAAAAGGGAAACTGGACCGAGTGTCGTAACAGCTGTATACTGTATGCCAAATGCTCTAGTCAAAGAGCTGCAAAGGGTTACAGTATTACAGAACAAATGCCTTTGATCAGTTTCTCAAAATGGGTCTGAATTTTGATAAGTGCAGTGCTTAATTTGTGCCACAGCTTGCCATGACTGAGCCAGGGACATCTAGCCTTCGCAGTTCATAGCCCCAGAACCTCTGGACTTGCTGCATCAGTTATGAATGTGAAAAAAAAAAATTGCTTGAGCCCCAGCACCCCTTTCATTGCAAATTCAGCACTGGATAAGTCTCCCCTGTTCCCCTGAATAAAAACGATCAAAGGACGATCCTGTCATTAATTTTTAAGCACAACTCCCATTCACTTCATTGAGGGTAAAAAGTATAGAATAAATATAGAATATAGCCATAAGTATGCTTGCACTGAGTTGCATAAAAGTTTTGTTGAAAACTAGCTTGTAGTATACTATACAAATAGTCAAACCTTGCATTACAAATCTTTGCCTTATTTATAGGGAACACGGGGCAGTTTTCATTTACAGGATATTTTTACATGAGTATTAATTAAGCACTGGCAGAGGAATAGGTAGTGCAGCTCCAAAGGCGCCCACGCATCTCAGAATGTCCCAGGAGGCTCAAAAATTAGTATCATTTTAAGGCTGCAGGTTTGTCATGGTGTGAACAAAGCCATGGATAGTGTTTGTCAGTTTGTCTGAGACTTTTTCCTGTCTGTGACTCATCCAACAGCAGTGGCTCCAGGGACTCCCATGGCCAGGCCCTATGCCCTGCTCTGGACATTCCAACTTAGTGTGCCACTCTGGTTTCTCCTGCCCAACTCTCTGTCATGATGGAGAATGAGGGAGCACATGGGCCAAATTTCAGTGAGTGCCAAGTTGTAACACCCAGAGCATGGCAACAGGCCATGTGGGATGTAGGAGCCACTGCGATTCCCCTTGGTACTGGGCCAGGATTAGAGTTGCAGCGCTGGGATGGGGAGGATGTTGCTATGAGCGGTACTGAGGGAGCCCACACCAGGGCCCATCTTTCTGTTCCTCTGACACTGTAATTGGCCTTCGGATTCTTCCCTTTTTGATGGCATGAACAAAAGATTCCTAGTCAGATGCTTATTTGCATCCTTTACATGTAGATAATATCCATAAACCTTAAACCAAAGCACAAACCAAAAATAAATAAATAAACGGGCCAAATATAAACAAAATCACTGGCATGAATCTGGCTCCAGGAATATCAGTGAACTGGTGAAATGTGTGTAGAGCTGCCACTTGTGCCAATTTGTAAAAGAGCTCAGTCCTGCATGTTGTGTCGTTATCAGTGCTATTTGCTATACAAAACATTTGTTTTGAAAAAAATTATTATTCATATAAATTCTGTTTAAAAATTTTAAACAGTGTGGAAAGTAGATATATTTTTTCAATTGCCTGCAGCATTATCTTTTTGTGCTGTGATCATGGAAGCGCTCCCAAACTAAATAAGATTTATGATTACTTGGATGGGAGACTTTGAAGATAGGTTTATGAAAATAGATCTTGTCAGACTAGCTTTTTTTGATGTAATTACATGTTTGACTGATATAAGCTACAGCACTGATGTAATATACTTAGACTTCTCTAAGGTGTTTGATTTGGAACCACATGTCATTTTGATTAAATACCTAGAAAGATGTAAAATTAACATGGAATATATTAAACAGATTAAAAACTGGCTAAGTGATAGGTCTCAAAATGTAATTGTAAATGGGAAACTGTCATCAAACAGGTGACTTTCCAGTGATTTCCTGTAGGGACTGGTTCTTGGCCCTATGCTGTTTAACATCTGTATCAATGACCTAGAAGAAAACAAAATCATCACTGATTAATGTTTGCAGATGACAAACAAAAACTGGGGGAGTGGCAAACAACAAAGAAGACAGGTCACTGATTCAGAGTTATCAGGATTACTTGGTAAATTGGGTGCAAACAAACAATATGAATTTTAATGCAGCTAAATGTAAATGTAGACATCTAGGAACAAACAACATAGGCCATACTTACAAAATGGGTGACTATCTTGGGAAGCAGTGACTTCAAAAAAGATTTGGGGCTCATGGTGGATAATGAGCTGAACATGTGCCCCATGCAATGCTGGGGCCAAAAAAGAGTTTATGCAATCCTGAAAAGCATTAACAGAGGAATCTCAAATAGGAGTAAGGAGATTATTTTACCTCTGTATTGGCACTGAAGTGACCACTGATGGAAAACTGTATCCAGTTCTAGTGCCCACATTTCAAGAAAGATGTTGATAAATTGGAGAAGGTTCAGAGAAAAGCCACAAGAATGATTAAAAGATTAGAAAATATACCTTCTAGTGACAGACTTACGGAGCTTAGTCTATTGATCTTAACAAAGAGAAGGTTATATTATGGTCTGTAAGCATCTACATGGGGAACATATATTTAATAATGGATTTTTCAATCTAGCAGAGAAAGGTATAAACACAATCCAATGGGTGGAAGGTGCAAGCTAGACAAATTCAGACTAGAAATAAGGCACACATTGTTGACAGAGAAAGGTTATTATTCCACTGGAATAATTTACCAAGGGTCATGGTGGATCCTCCATCGCTGACAATTTTAAAATCGAGAATGGATATTTTTCTAACATATATATGCTCTAGGAATTATTTTGGGAATGTTCTATAGCCTGTGTTATAGAGGAGGTCAGACTAGATGATTACAACGATCCTTTCTGGCACTGGACTCTATGAATCTAAGAAACACTTATATGAGGAACCATGATAGTGATTAAATGGGTGGGACCTATCCACTGAACCAGTGCTGAACCAGTAGTATTAGGAGACACTGCTGTTAGGCAAGATATACAATCAAGATCCTGACAACATGTGGCCATTAAATTTCTGGTGGCATTTTCTACAGGAACAGAAGTGTTAATCTTAGTCCCTTGGCCACATCACAACTTTGGTGAATACGCTATACTAATATAAATTCCCCTGCAGGTTCCATTGGACAAGTTGTTCTACTCTTCTTATCTGTAATTGTTATTTAGTGCAATTATGTTGTTGTTAACATTTCCCTCCAAAGGTTGCTGCATTTCAGCCAAGACAAATTATTAATGTGTATGGCTTGCATTTTAGTTTAGAAATCCTTCAGGATGAAAGGCTTGCTCATTTTAAAACTTGGAGTAAACATGTGTGAGTAAACATGTGTGAATGTTTCTCATATGCATGTCCCACCCTCTTTTTCAAAAAATATATAACAAACAAAGGCTTTTGCAGCCTAAAAAGTCTAATTTTCAATATTGGCATTAACTGAAACTGTTCCATGGATTAAATATCTAAGTCCATTTTTTTCCCATTAATACTCTCAATTTGCCTGGGGAAAGCACCTGTTGCTGAGTTGTAATCCTAAGAAAAGTCATATTTGCATTTTCCATAAGAACATTTATGTCAAAGAGACATCATCTTATCAACTGGATTCATATGTTCAAATTCCAGATGGCCAAGCTGTGTTCTGCTGACCAAATTACTCAAATATATTCTCAACATTATTTTTCTCAATAGTTAATCAACAGTTACTGCGGAATAATAACATGGCTGAAATCCTGGCTCCACTGAAGTCAATGGATGTTTCTAATTGCATTAAAATACATTAATTATTTTTTAATTGAAGCAATATCTGCAGGTGCCACAGAGGTATTACATGATCATGAACAGCAGTAGAAGTGACTTACAAGATACTACTAAGATCTGGTCCACACTTTGCCAAAGTTTGAGAAACCCTACTCTAGAACTCTCATGCAGTGAGGTTTTTCCAATGACATGCAGTATAAATATCCATACATGTTGGAAGGCAAGGACGCCTTATTATAAACATATGAAGGTTCCTTTTTAAAAGGAATTACCTATTTCTTTGTTTCAGAGACCATCATTACATTATGCAAAGTAAGTCAGTACTACTGCACAATGCATCCTAGTTCTTGAACACAAAAAAGCAAATATGAACTGTATGTGCCTAACACTATGGCTGGTGATTCAAAAGAGGATGGATATATGTAGCACAAAGGTCAAGTGGATTATGAACCTGCAGCTGTTCCATATATCAGGCCAGAGCAGAACAAAATGTGTACAATGAAGATGTTTAAAAATTGAATGAACAAAACTACAGAGAGTATAACATTAATAAAACAGTTTTATGGGGGGGTGGCTAGCCACTCCTATATCAACATTGTCAGCTAGTGCTCCAATCTCATCCAGCATTCCAATAATGAAGCATTTTAGTTCTGCTAGATTACTATATCTTACTCAAACAAGAATCTACTTGAAGCTACAGAGCCTAAGCAAAAAAACTTCTAGCACAATATCACTGGATAGTATTAAATTTATGAAGGGCATAGGCGCGTAGGAGTAATTGAATGGGAAGTCTCTCCCAGCCCTTTTAATCACCTTCAATATATTTCCTGTTCGGGGACAAACTCAAACAACACGCCATTCTTAAATTGCTGAAGATTACAATATTCCAGTTTTAATTACTGTCTCAACTATACAAGGAAACGATTCCCCAGCACACACGAGGAAAACAGGTAAGTATTTTCACAATAAATAAATAGATACACTCTGAGTTCAACACAAGCCAAGACAGCACCTGGGAGTAGTTACGTTGTTTGACTTCAGATGTAGGAAGGAAATGTTGTGTAAAGCCTCCGCTTAATCCAGTAGAATGCGATTGTAAGATTTGTAACTTTTCAGTCATTGCTAGTATGATCATTAAGTTCTGTAACCTTTTGCAAACTTTGTAACTTTTAGTCATTGTTAGCAGAGCAATTTTGTAACTTTTGCAAGTTTTGTAACCTTTTCAGTTACCATTTGTATAACCTCCAAGCTTTGCAATATTCCATCATGTGATCAGGGAGAGTGTGAACAAGGGCATGTGTGTGGGAGATAAGGGAGTGTATGTGGGACTGGGCAGAGGGGAACTGCAAGGAGAAAAGAGCCCAGAGCCAGGTGTGTCTGATGTAATCTGCCCTGAGAAGGCAATCATGGGGTGCTGTAAAGAAAAGAAGAACCTGGTATGCGTGAAATGAACGAGATCTGGGAATGCTCCTCAGTGAGAGACACAGAAGGAACACTAAGTGTATGTGACAGGAGCCACCCAGTTCCAATAAAAGGAAGAAAGCACGCTCACAAGCTCTCTTCTTCTTGACCTGCTCGCCGGCCCCGATCTGTGACCACAGGCAGACACACCAGATCTACTGTGCTTTGGCTTCTCTGCGGTCTCCAGTAACTCTCCGCCTGTGTGAGTGTATGGGTGCATGAGGGTATGAATGAGTTGAATGAATAAGCTACATTCCTTTTATGTTTGATCCAATAGTGGCATTTAATATAACCAATATAAGTGTAACCCTGGGTTGGTTTCTAGTGAAATCTAGGTAAGGGGAAGTGCTCCATTATAAAAATTGAGGTATATAAGTCTGCTAACTGGATTGTTAGTTAGAAGTGTAATCCTGGGAAAGATATTCAGAAGTGTTCTATTATTTAAATTTTATCAGTGTTCAGGAAAATCAGAAAAACTTAAATTTTTAGGGGGATATACTCAGCCAGTGTCACCGACTCCTGTGCCAGCCTCCTCCCCAAACTCCAAAGCGAAGGGAGAGGGCACCTCTTGGGAGTGTAGGGGGGACATGGCAGAGACGTTCTCCCAGTGTCCTAAATTCCCTGAAGGAACTTATACCAGTGCAGTAAGTTAGAACTGCTTCTCGTGGCTCTGGATCAGCCACAATAGGCTCTCTGCAGCTGCACTTCTCCATTCTATTTGAGCTCCAGAGGGGAGAACCAAGGCCTAAGATTTCAGCAATATTTCCTTGGCTGCACTGCATGTAAAAAATAATTTTCTGACAGCAAAATTAAGAAAATATTATTGAGAATATCCATTACATTGTGTGGGTGGGAGGATGGGTGCGGAACAGAAACCCATATGCTTAGGGTTGCCAACTTTCTAATCACACAAAGTCAAACACTCCTGCCCCACCCCTTATCTGAAGCCCCGCCCATGCCTCACCCCTTCTCCGAGACTCTGCCCCCCTGCTCACTCCATCCCCCTTCACTCACTCTTCCCCACCACCCACACTCACTTTCACCAAGCTGGGGCAAGAGGTTGGGGTGCAGGACAGGGTCTGGGCTAGGTGTGCAGGCTCTGCTGTGGGGCCAAGAATGAGGGATTTGGAGAGCAGGTGGGGGCTCGGGTGCAGTGGGGTGAGGGCTCTGGTTGGGGGTGTGGGCTCTGGGCTGGACTGGAGATAAGGGGTTTTGGTGTGGAAGGGGACTCCAGGCTGGGGCACAGGGTTTGGGTGTGTGGGAGTGAGGGCTCCCTCTGGGGCTCTGAGGAAGTGGATGCCAGGTCCCTACAGCCTCCAGGCACATGGGTGGCCAGGAAGTTCTGCACAGTGTGTGCTGCCTTTGCACCCATAGGTACTGCCCCCCGCAACTCCCATTGGTTGTAGTTCCTGGCCAATGAGAGTGCGGAACTGGTACTCGGGGCACGGGTAGCGCTCAGAGCCTCCCACAGTCCCTGGCTGCCCCCACACCTAGGCATCGCAGCGACCTGGTGGCTGCTTCCAAGAGCAATGCAGAGTCAGGCAGGTAGGGAGCCTGCCTGAACCCCAGGGCCCTGTTGTGCTGCTAACCTGACTTTTAACTGCTGACCAGAGCTGCCATGGTCCCTTTTTGACCGAGTTTTCTAGTCAAAAACCAGATGCCTGGCAACCCTACACATACTTCAAGATATAAACCAGCCACTATGGCTGGGGGTTAGGAAGAAGCTTCCCCTATGGGTATGTTATTTCAGAATAATCTATTATGAGGATTTTTGTACCTTCCTCTGAAGCATTTGGTAATGGCCATTTTCACAGCTGGACCACTGGTCTTATCCAGTACAGGTCCTATGTTTCCATTTTTGTTTTACTGATTAAGTGCATATTATATTTGTTTTACTGCTTCTGCTGTAAAACACATATTGGAAAAAATCCAGGTTGTGTTGTAGCATGGCTAACAGTGTCTGTTTAAACCTTAAAAGAGTTCTGAGCCTGAATAAAAATCCCTTCCCCTTTCAGTTAATCTAGGCTTCACTTCCTTTGCAATTTTATGTTACAAACCACTAGTTCTGCAGTTGTCCCTTAAATTTTTCAGGAAAAGCAAGGTAGAAATCAATTTATAATGTATAAAATCCCAAAATTTTTCATCTGCACATCACCCTTACTTAGATGTATAGAGATTTTTATCTCCACTTCATTGAAGTAGCATTAACACAGGGTTGAATCTTGAATTACCTTATCAGGCCAAGTCCCACTGAAGTCAATAACAGCTGACCTGAGTTAGGACTGAGAATGAATTCTGTCATCCTTTCTCATACTTTATACCTTAAGTACTCCTATTGAAATAATTGGGACTGCTTGTGAAATATGACATCACTGTCTATTGAATATGTATGCTGGGTTTTTAAAAAATACAACAGTTTATAAACAGCTTTGGGTATGAAAGAAGAAAACTACTATCTACAATAAAATTGTATTCACTTTTCATTAAAGTAAATATATTGTGGGTTAGGGTAATCCTCCATCTGTTTATCACACTCCAGACTCACAGAATATTCATGATTTTTATATAAAATATGAAGCATTAGAAATATTTTATTTACGTGTTTTTTATATTAGATTTGCCTCTCCTGTCTCCTTGAACATTGTCACTTCCCTACACTAGCATGCAATTTGGTCTTTAAACTGAAGAAAACATTTTGCTTGTTCTCCTTTCGTCCTCCCTCCTTTTTCCAAAATCAAGGCCAAATCTTTTTCCTATTTATTTCAATAATACAATTCGTTATGGAAGTAGGATTATGCCCAGAGACTGGACTTCATGGGATTAGCACTTGAGGAGGTCAGTGAATAAATTATTATGGATTATAACAATAAAGCTTTTCACTTAAATCTAGTCAGCAGCTAAGCCAGGTTTTGTAACTGAAGAAAATTAGGATGGAGTGAGGGGGCACGAGTAATTCGTGACCATCTTTCAATTAAAAAATCTTCTTGAAAAGCCATCATACCTACACATAAAGGATGTGGGGAAATGTGTGTGTGGTGGGTGGGTGGAGAGAACCACACCTTCTGCTGCTGTATATGGGACATTTCATCCAAGAACATAAAAACACTTCTGAAAATCAGAGCAATCATTTAGTTTCCTTATTGGATTGTCTGCCTTTGGGCACTGACATTTGAAAACGTTGGTGTAAGTGACTTTCCCAAGGTCTCACAATTAGACAGTGTGAAATCCAGGAGAAGATCTTAAGTTCTGACTTCCAAACTTCTGTTCTAATCATAACATACTTCCTGCATAAAATCCAAGGAAACCTCCCATTGACTTCAGTGAGGTCAGGATTTCAACCTAGGCCCCTTAGGACCACAACAGTTCTTAGAGTTATCATTCATTTGCATAGATTGATCTTAATTTCTTTTTTAAAGAATACATTAAATATTTTGCATACACTTCACAAAAGTAGAAAGAGAAGAGACTAGCAGAAGTTACTAGATCGCAGGCCCTGGTTCTCATGGGAGACTTTAATCATCCTGATATCTGCTGGGAGAGCAAAACAGCAGTGCAGAGACAATCCAGGAGGTTTTTGGAAAGTGTAGGGGACAATTTCCTGGTCCTAGTGGTGGAGGAACCAACAAGAGGGAGAACTCTTCTTGACTTGCTGCTCACAAACAGAGAAGAGTTAGTAGGGGAAGCAAAAGTGGATGGGAACCTGGGAGGCGGTGACCATGAGATGGTCGAGTTCAGGATCCTGACACAAGGAAGAAAGGAGAGCAGCAGAATACAGATCCTGGACTTCAGAAAAGCAGACATTGACTCCCTCTGGAAGCTGATGAGCAGGATCCCCTGGGAAAATAACATGAGGGGGAAAGGAGTCCAGGAAAGCTGGCTGTATTTTAAAGAAGCCTTATTGAGGTTGCAGGAAAAAACCATCCCGATGTGTAGGAAGAATAGTAAATATGGCAGGCAACCAGCTTGCTTAACAGTGAAACCCTTGTTGATCTTAAACACAAAAAAGAAGCTTACAAGAAGTGGAAGATT
>NC_133777.1:27084540-27090169 GCF_003597395.2 Chelonoidis abingdonii
CTATGGCGTCTGCCAGGGCAATCCAGGGAAAAAGGGCACAAAATGATTGTCTGCCATTGCTTTCACAGAGGAAGGAATGAGTGACGACATTTACCCAGTATTACCCGTGACACTGTTTTTGCACCATCATGCATTGGGATCTCAACTCAGAATTCGAATGGGTGGGGGAGACTGCGGGAACTATGGGATAGCTACGGGATAGCTACCCACAGTGCAATGCTCCAGAAATCGACGCTAGCCTCGGTACATGGACGCACACCATCAAATTAATGTGCTTAGTGTGGCCGCGTGCACTCGACTTTATACAATCTGTTTTACAAAACTGGTTTATGTAAAATTAGAATAATCCCGTAGTGTAGACATACCCAGAGAGTGGTGAAGCACTGGAATGGGTTACCTAGGGAGGTGGTGGAATCTCCTTCCTTATACGTTTTTAAGGTCAGGCGTAACAAAGCCCTGGCTGAGATGATTTAGTTGGGAATTGGTCCTGCTTTGAGCAGCGAGTGAGACTAGATGACCTCCTGAGGTCCCTTCCAACCCTGATATTCTATGATTCTATGACTTAACGGTTGTACTGTTAACAGGTGCTTCAGTGCCATGTCTTTCTAGTCATGCAAGAGAACCTGTATTTCCTGCCTACTATTTCAAAACATAGGCCCCTATCCTGTGAAGAAAAACTTAAGCACGTGTTTAAACTCAATGGGTGAAATCCTGGCTCCACTGAAGTAAATGGCTGGACTACTCATTCATGTAAAATTATGCATAAGTGTCCTATGCCCCTTCGCAGCCCTTCCTGAGACTATTTAATTGTGGCGCTTTGCCAATGCCCCTCAGTTCCTTCACACTGGAATCTGTGACTGAAGATTCTGATGTAGAGGGGATGAAGGGTCAGTTGTGGAACACACCTCTGCACCCACGTCTCGAAGAACAATTACAGTATTGGCAAGTAACCAGTTTTTCTTCTTCAAGTGGTTGCAGATGTGTATTCCACTGTGGTGATCTGCATGCAGTAACAAAGGAGGTGGGGCTCAGCATCTACTTAAATAGTGCTTGCAGAACTGTTCTTCCCAAGTTTGCAACTGACCTAGAAGCAATCATTATGTTGTCGTGTCTGGCAAAGATATTCATGGAAGACCAAGTTGCAGCTCTGATTATGTTCAATATGGGAATATTCCTGAGAAATACCACAGATATGGCTTTGGCTTATTGAATGACCCAAAAGCCTTTGTGGACGTGTGGCATTTGCTATACCATATGCCATTGTGGTACAGGAAATAATCCATCTTGAAATTGTTTGTGCCGAATCTGCTTGATCTCTCATCTGGTCCACATGGGAGACAAAAAGGCAGGATGATAATCAAAATGATTGAATCCTGTCCAGACAGAAAACCAAGGTTTGTTGTATATCCAAGGTATGAAGTCACTGTTCATTTACATTCAAGTGTATCTTAGGACAAAAATACAGGCAAGCACATTGGCTAAGGTGAAAAGGTGAAACCACTTGGTTCAAAATTTTTGGATGTGGCCTGAAGACAGGTTTTGCCATTAGGGCCTGCAGTTCATTTACCTCCTTGATGATGTTATAGCAATAAGAAAGGGTGTCTTCTGGCACAGGAGAAGCAGAAAGCATGTTGCTAGAGGCTGGAATGGAGGCCCCATTAGAGAAGCAAGCACAGTGTTCAGGTCCCACAGGGGAACAGATTCTTTTCAGAAACCTAACAACCATCAGGGTAGAAAATGCTGATTTCCCTTTGATCACGGAATGAAATCCTGACAACACTGCCAAATGGACTGTTAATGAGCTGATTGACAGACCTGATGATTTAAAATAGAACAGGTTTACAAAATGCCATGAATCTGGGCTAGTACCGACTGAATTCCCTGAACCAATGACCAAACTGAAAAGCATATCCACTTGCCCAAATAAATTGATCTAGTAAATAGCTTTCCACTATTTAGAACCTGTTGGACTGCCTCTGAACAGCTCTTTCCCACCTGATCTAACTGTACTGCATCCACGCCACAAGATGCAGATTGCTCAGACCTAGATGCTACAGCTGACTATGATGTTGGGACAGTAGGCCTGGAAGGAAGGGAAAAAGTCTGAGAGATTGGACCAAGAGCCTGTAAAGCTTGGAGAAGCTTTGTCTTGGCCAGGCAGGTTCAGTGAGTTATCCGTATGGCATGATCCAGCTTCAGTTTGAGAATGACCTGAGGGATGAGCAAAATGTGTGTGGGGAACACACATTAGCACCAATTCCCAGGTCAGTGGGAAGGCATCAGTAAGAGATCCCAGACTGCAGCCCCTCCCAAGGCTGGCAATGCCCCGACACCCCTTCCCTTCTCTCACCCCACTCACAGTTCCTTCTTACCAACCATGGCCTGAATCAGAGCTCCACATACTTATTTTTCTTCACGCTTACTGTGCCACAGTGAGGTTTCTCTGTGTGCTTTGTAAATAGTTAGTTTCAGCTTAGTAGTAACTCTTAGTTATTTAGTTAGCTTTTGTAATATTATTAGTTGTTTGTTAGATAATAAACCTGGTGCTATGCCTTCCCCAGGTTTTAAGCACTGTCTTATGTGGGGTGGCTATCTGGAATAGCAACCCCCTATACTTAATGCTTGTTGCTGTGAGAAGGGCACAGTAAAGTAAAGTGCTCTATCTGCCAGTCATTCAAAAAGAGAATACAAGTTGCCAGGCACCTATGCCTGAAGAAACATCTCACGGAGCAAGCACTGAGGCACATTTCAGCTCCCTCCAGGCCATCAAACTACTTCAGAACTGGCACTAGCCTCTGACAAACCACCAGACTCAAATTCTTGTCTATAGAGAAGAAGGGACAATTATCCTTCCTCTGATCTTTGGAGGAAGAGAACTAAAGAATAATCAGAGCCATTCCAGGGCTGAGAGAGATTCTTCCTCGTCTTCCAGGAGGAGTGTGGGACATTGCAAAGACTCTTCGAGTGCCCAAGATAGAGCACTATCAACTACCCAGTACAGAGGCAAGAACAGACTGGTCTCATACCATTGACAAATACCGCCTGTGGGATGTCCATTGTGTCTGGTACAGACTACATTGGTTTTGGCATTTAATATATTGACCCCACTGGCTTTTCAGGCAGCAGCTGATTTATTTTGCCTATCCATCCTGGACTCTCTTCTGATACAGGAGTCCTCAGCTGTGGTGTTGCCCTCTGTGGTTGCAGGCTTGCCCCAGTTGATTACTCTGGACTATGGACTGTTGCCAGATTCTCCCTCGGTACCAGTTAAGAGGCCTGCTAAAAAAGATGAATCCAGTCCTGTCATTGGCATTGAGGCACCCTACTTCAGTACTGACATAATCTTCAGCCCCAGTGATACTAATCCCAGCTCCACACCTTCAGCACTAACCTGTTTTTCAGATATAGTACTGACCTCTGCACTGGTACCAATGACTTTTCCCATACTGAATTTCAGTGCAGCTTCAATATCCCAAACAGTACGACATCATCATACAATCTTCTGTACCGATGCACTGTTCTCACTGGACTACAGACACATTAGGGCCCTGGCAGGTTTGACCCCTCCATTGCCTGCAGACTGTTCAGGGGATTCCTCTCCCTTGGGCTCAGAATCCTTCTCTACCTTCTCCATCTCTTTCCAAGTACCGATCATGGAAGTCCTCTAGACCTTCTCTGGAGGAACAGCACCAGTATTAACACTGACACTGTTCCTACAGCAAAGACAGAAGTTCTTGGCCTGGTAGATACCGGCCTTCTGTGCCATATTAATTTTCTTGTTGGCCTCCTTGGAATCCTTGAGGCTCCTCCTGCTCTGCAAGGTCCCAATCATTCACTCATGCCAGAGCAAGGTCCCTGAATCCTTCTATTGTCTCACCTGGATTGGACAGAGAGACTGATATTGCTCCCACTGAACCTGTCCCATTATCGCAGAGACAAGGCTTCCCACAGGAGAGTTTACCTGCTTCACTTCCTTTGTCGTCATCCTCAGCAGATAATTTCACTCATCTTCACCTGTTTCAGAAGACTTTAAGCTTTACCACAGCCATCTGAGAGAATGGCTACAGATTTGAGCATCCAAGCTAAGTTTGTCTATAAACTGGTGAACATTCTTCAACCTTCAACCCCAGGAGGGTAACCTTCCCTATAAACAATGTTCTTTTGGAACTCACGAAGTCCTCATGGCAATGACAACTGCCTTACCTTCCACAGTGAAGTGCACATATGTGCCCTCTCCCCCCCAAGAATACTGCTGTGCAAAGTTCTCTGGCTTCGGCGCACAGACACTTGGGAGAATACATGTGTACAACCATTCAAAGAAAAGAAATAAAATTACTATATGCTAGGGTGCTCCTAGCTTATCACACAAACCGGTTCAAGAGCATCCTTTCTTTATTAATTTTAAATATACAATATGGCATTTTACTTTTATAAACTTTCTAAATGACCTTTTCTAACCATATTTAAGCTCTCCAGATGGCTATTTATTGCCCCTATCCTGCAGTCTTTACTGAAACAAAATTTCCATTGACTTCAGTGGGAATTTTGCCCAAGTAAGCATCTCAGGATAAGGCCCCAGTCCAACTCAGACTGAAGTCCATGGGAGTCACTCCATTGACTTCAGCAGGAGTTGGAGCAAGCCCTTAAGAAGGTGAGTTTTAATGTCTATGCTAGATAATAGTGGTTCTGACAACAGAGAATCCATAGAGAGTGTGGTGGGAACATGGACGGGCAAGTTGATGGAGTGTGTATTAATGGACAATGGATGCCTTAGGGTAGGGGCATTAAAAAACAGTACAAAAAAAAGCAGAATTCACACCAGACTATGAGAGGGGAAAAAACCTCAATATGTTTCAAAATAAAAATATTTGTAGGAAAAAACCTCTCTCTTCAAAATGATTTGGCTGAGGTTCATCTTAATTTAAGTCTAATACTTCTAAATGTTATGCTATGCACACTAGTTACTGGAAATGAAGAATTAAAGGTATACAAATGTGGTCTTAGTACTGTGAAAGTTACTAATATTACTTAAAAAATGAAATTCCTCTATACAGCAAATAAAGGAATAATGTTCCTCATGCACAGGATTTGGATTTTTTTTTTCTAATAAATTAATTTAATTTAGAGCTGGTGAAAGATGCAGGCTCAAAAACATGGGAATCAGGGCTGCAGTATACCCTACATCAAGGGTTTCCAAACTTTTCACTAAGGTGACTCATCAACTACCTTGTGTCTTTTTTTGTGATTCATCATTAGATATATGCACCCTCTACCCTGGCAACCCCCAATCCCACCCACCAACCCCTCAACAGCAGCTCCTGTTTCACAGGGCTGGACCCGACTTCCTGCTCCAGGTGTTGCAATGAGGTGCAGAGGATCACAGCGCCCCTCTGTTTTTCCCCAAATGCCCCTCTGTCATGATGGAGGGGCAGCCAGGCCAAATTTGAGCAGGGCCTCCCAGAGGATTCAGGGGGCCTGGGGCAAAGCAATTTCGGGGGCCCTTTCCATAAAAAAAAGTTGCAATACTATACAATATTATATTCTCGTGGGGGCCCCTGCGGGGCCTGGCACAAATTGCTCCACTTGCTCTGCACCCACGGGCGGCGCTGGGAAAAATAAACCTTCTGCA
>NC_133777.1:27091954-27204562 GCF_003597395.2 Chelonoidis abingdonii
GGAGCCATGCTGCAGCTGTGCGGGGATGGGTCTGGATCCGCTGAGACTCTGGGAGAGGGGCAGAGGCGGGGTCGGACCGGGGAGGGAGCCTCAGCCATTCTTGTGGGGGCCCCTGCGGAGCCCGGGGCCTGGGGCAAACTGCCGCCCCCCTCTCCCGGGGCTGCTCTGAATTTGAGTGAGTGTCACGGAGGGATTGCTAGGCCAAACCTGAATGGTACACCAGGCCACAACACCTGGAACGGGGAGGCAGACCAGAAACTGTCACAGCAGGGTGAATGCAGGGTGGGTTCACTCTCCAACTGCCCCCACAATCTGCTGCGGTCTCCCGACTGCATCGAGCAGGGAAAAGTTAATGTTTGGCTAGGCCAGGGCCCAGAGATGGGTTAATCCAGCCCTTGATGTGACAACCCATCTAGAACCTTCCTGCAACACACTCATGGGTTGAAACCTACTGTTTGGGAAACTCTGCCCTACACTGCTGTCTCAAAAAACCTCACAATGGAGCGGGAAGGACCATCTGTAGGGCTGAGTGGGTACCTCAGTAATCACACTGGGATCATTATTAATTTAAATCATGTTTATAGTGCCATAAACTTACATAATCATTCAGAATTATAGAGTGGAATTATAGCCCTGAAAACCATGGTTCAGTAAGGGACAGGGAAGAGATTACAGAGCAGAGCATTACTGGAAGGACAATAATCTTTACAGGAGTGCTGGGGGGAGAGGAGTGAGAAGCAGGTCTTACTATACCTATATGAAAGGTATAGAATGCTCTCCTGATAATGGTGTTAAGTATCAGGAAGTAGCTGTGTTAGTCTATCCACAAAAACAAGAAGGAGTCTGGTGGCACCTTAAAGACTAACAGATTTATTTGGGCATAAGCTTTCGTGGGTGAAGAAGTGAGGTTTTTTACCCACAAAAGCTTGTGCCCAAATAAATCTGTTAGTCTTTAAGGTGCCACCAGACTCCTTGTTATTCTCCTGATAATGGTTGCTGGCCTGCAGGAAGCAGGGCCATGGTATCCCTCCATCTCTCAGCTTTGCTCCGATCACTTTTCTTGGGAAGGTGCTGACAGGAGAAAGAGTCTCCTTTTTCCCTCCCCAGGATTACATAGCTAGATTGCAAGTGACCTGAGAATGGAGATAGGGAGAGGAACAATTTATGTCCTCTCTGCATGATGTCTTATAAAGTAAATACATTTTCCCTGCCTTGCATATGTCAACCATTCCTTGGTCTATTTGCTGAGACCACTGATAAACTTATACAGGCTATGAAACAGCTGACAAAAGGTCTGTGACTACCAACTCAATTCATATAAGCTACCAAACAACTGGAAGATGGTAACACCTTATGTTCAGTATAATCACTAGTGAAAAAAAAATACGTAACTGTAACCATCTGTTTCATAAGTCTTAACAATAAAGCTATGCCAAATATCTTGTAAGTAGAGATAGTTTGGCAAATTCTGACTGGTATCACAAATGACAAAAATAAAATAAAAATCTCTCCCCTCTGGTCAGTCCAGCTTTAAGAACTTTTGCCACAAACAAATGATATCTTTTGAAACTAAAATGCAGGCATTGCAACACAGAAGAAAGCTGATGGTCAATCAATCACTGTGGGTTAGTGAGACACGTTTGTTCTAACTGTTGCATGCATACACAATAAATGTAGATAAAACCTAGAGGGAAATACCATACCAAAACTTGTCTGCAGTGTTGCAGCCATGTTGGTACCAAAAACTAGCAAATAGCTTATCTGCATAATAACTCTGTTTTTCTTTTCTTCCTCCCATATTTTGAATTGGGAATTCATGGTATAGCCATGGTATAAGACCCCATTCCTAGAATATGCAGGGAGCACTATGGAAGAGTAGTTGGCAAAGATACAGTTATATGGTGAGAATGCAGGATAGATAGGAGAATGAATGCTTGGAATGATCAAATAGTTAAATGCCAATCCTCAGAACACAAGCTATCGGGAAAGCAGGAGAGCGTGCAGGGAAGAATGTGGCCAGCCCACAAAAAACATCTATATTTCTCCCCCTGAGCTGCCAGACCTTCGTAGTTCCCAATATTGTAATAGACAGCAGTTGTGCTTCCCCTAAGACAAACACCCAGTTAAACCCAGCTTCCTAGCTAAGTCCAGACACATTGAACTGCCTACCACTAACAAGTCATCTACATCCACATCATTTTCTCTTCCCTTTTTTTCTCCCCAAAACATGGTCTTGAAACTGGTAAGATTCCTGTCCAATGGAGAGCTCCAAAAGTATTGTAAATTTCAGCATCTTAATTACTCACCCAGACTGAATCTGACTCTTGTTACATTTCAAGCAGGACTTTTATAGCACAGAAAGAACCATGGTAAGGTATCAGCAAGTTCCACATTGTACCATTTTAAAATGATACCCAGAATGGCAAAGCCAAATTACTGTTCATGAGTTAAGAAACTATACATTATTTCCATGAGTTACAGAACTGCCTAACTCTCAAGTGAAAGAACTATTTATTAGTTATGCATGGTCATGCCTCATAAGCACCATGTTTATTTCTAGTTAGCACATTTTAATTTTAAAGTAGGTGCACTACTCTGTGATTTATGACAGATATGTAAGAATCAACCATATAATTTTACTTTTATATCTACCTGTTTAATAAATGCATAGGATGCAAAATCCAAGTGTATGTGGATGGTGCATTTATTTTCTGATGAGATAACATAATAGTTATCAGCTCAGTTAGGGGAGTATACAGTAGATTAGCCCTTACAAAACTGGCTCTTTTACAATTAGTTCAAGGATCTGGGAAAGTTTCCTAGCCTGGTGATGGTTTCCGAGGAACTGAGAGGCATAGGGCAGGACTTTTCCCTGGAGTATCAACCTACCTCATCTCCCTACTGTCAGGAACTCTCCAGAATCCAAATAATTTGTCTCCCTATTGTCAGCTTCGAACCTTAATGCTGGACAATCAGTGGGCAAAGTGGATTTTAGTATCAAACAGAGAGTCAATGGAGAACTATAGCAGTGACAAAACATTAAGAAAACTATGGCAGGAATGGAAAAGAAAAAGGAGCTCTAGTATGGAGACAACTGAGGAAACTTAGAAACCTGGGAAGGCATAACTGTTTGGCAAGGGTGAGATCAACAGCTCAGAACATAAGAACAGCCATACTAGGTCAGACCAAAGGTCCATCTAGATCAGTATCCTGTCTTCCGACAGTGGCCAATGCCAGGTGCTTCTGAGGGAATGAACAGAACAGATAATCATTAAGTGATCCAGCCCTTGTTGCCTATTCCCAGCTTCTGGAAAGCAGAGGCTAGAGACACCATCCCTGCCCAGCCTGGCTAATAGCTGTTGATGGACCTATCCTCCATGAACGTATCTAATTCTTTTTTGAACCCTGCTATAATCTTGGCCTTCACAACATCCTCTGGTAAAGAGTTCCACAAGTTGATTGTGCATTGTGTGAAGAAATACTTCCTTTTGTTTAGAAGGAATTAGGTACATGTTGGGGTGACGAAGAAGAAACTGCTGATGAGTATATTAATCCACAGTGTTCAAAGAGTTCTCGACTACTGTTGATAGCAAGCAAATTTCCTTGTGTACTTCTGTCTGTGACCTGATACTTTCCCTCCAGCCAAGTTTTTCATGAGTCCCACTTTCCTTGTGACAGAGAACCTGGTATTTGTCAATTTATTTTTCATATGAGGTGGAAATTGGTAAAAAAAAAAAATTCTGAGGAAAATCCATTCAACCTTTTTGAGAGACCATTTAAAAATGGGTGCTGAGAGACCTGAGGCCCTGTATACATTACGGAAATTATCAATGGTCCAACTACATCAATCAAATTACACTAGTGCAAACCTCTAAGTGAACAAAGTGGGGATTTCCCCAGTGCAGTTTACTTCTGTGAAACACGTATACATAAAGGGAGTTCTGTGGTGCAGCCATCTAGATGGATACAAATTTCCCTCATGTAGTCAGGGCCACTGTTTTCTTGCAACCAAGAACAACAGGAATGCCAATTGCTTCCTTCTGAGGATAGATGTATGTAAAAGTTTAGAGACAGATAGGGCTTGTCTATATAAGGATGAAAGGTGTATTTTAAAAATGTGTTACCACATTTTAACTAATACATTTAAAGCCCCTAATGTAGACAAGGCAAATTGTATTTGAACATATATTACCTGGTAGCAGTGAACCCTAGAACCTCCATTAGGGTTCACCTCAGCCACCTAAGAAGTCAACAGACTAAAAGGGAGATGCAGCTTTAATTAAAGTCCATGAAACAATAAGCTTGGAAGGTGGATGAGATCTCTGGCTGCCCACACAATCGTGTCTAACTTTCATACTGGAGATCAAGAGACCCCTGAAGCACAACTGCTCGCTAGCAGCCCAGAAAACACTTCTGATTTATTCCCGAACAAGAGACTCTTCCTTTCTATGCAGAATATATTTTAGTGAAGACTAGACATTATTACACTTGGAAATTCAATTCTCTGCTGCTCAGTGATTGTACTAGGCAAACTATATTATAGCAGTCGTATGTAGCAACCATTATAGTTATGTCTGAAAGTCACTTTCAAATGTAAATTTCCTGTTAGCATGCATTTTGAAACATCCTCATTCAGGATAACATTTTTAATGCTTAGTCTGAGTTTAAGGTGATTGATGTGTGTTTGTGTTTCTAAAGAATGAGCAAAATGTGTTCACTTATTACTAAGTTATGCAAATATGAAATAAATATATTTTCCAACTTAAAAACTTAATTTAAAAAAGTGTTTCCAATCCAAAATTATTGTAGCATGCTTTTTTATATTATTCTAGGCTATTATATCAAACTAAGGTCAGAGGTATATTAGAAATAATAGTTAATAGGTAGATAAATATAGCTGGATATATTCCTGTATATTATATATGTATGTATGTATCGTGCAGACTGCTCAGATTTAAGTATATTTACTTCCACTTAAAAAAAAAAAGTACATATTCCCAGCTTGTTTTCTGACCAGATAATGTCAAACTTGGCATGTAAATAGCCCTTGCTAAGGTTGAAAACAAAACAGCTTTAAAATTGAAATTAAGTAAATCCATGTCAGCAGACTTCTCTGCTACTAGTATAGACTTCTAAGCATGCTCACAAACTGTCAGTTTAGGACACAATGAAAGAACATGTGTAGTAGGTAATATTGTGGAGCTGTAAATCAGAGGGGTTGTGAATTCACTTCCTCTTGAAGAAATTAAATATTTTAATTTAAAAAAAAATATTTTGAAGCCAGAGCTGGCTCAAGTAGAGAGTGGGATTGCTCTCATGCCAGGACCTCAGAGTGGGAATCACGTCTGCTTCCCAACTAAGTAGGGACTGTGATGCTAGCTCTGACAACTAGTTTAGTATTTCCTACTATGTAAACAGATTCAGTATGAAAAATTTAAAAAATGAGGAAAGTTTTAAAATGTGTAGTTGAGCTTACAGATTAGAAAGTGTCCTTTAAGTTGTAAGCTACACAGGTAGATACAGGGTACATCTGCACATATAGTTACTTTAAGATAATAGAGTTCCAAACATTTTAAATATCAGCTGTTGGGTTTTGTACAGTTGATGCCTATTACAATGGCTAGAACTTCAGACTCCTCCCAAGAGCCAAGGTTAGTAACAGCCAGTATTCACTCCTACACTGTATAAGGCTCATTCTCAAAATCTTGTTTTAATGAATCTTATCTGCTTTCATTTATAAGAAAAAAAATCTTTAGCTGTGAAGAAAATCTCAAAAATCAAGATAGGATATTTTTCTAAAAGACTTGCTTTAGGAATGATTTTGAGGAAGTTCTATGGCCTCTGTTATACAGGAAGTCAGACAAGATGATCATAAGGGCCTTGTCTGGGCTTGGAATCTGTGAAGAAAAAAAGAACTGAGGGATACGAAAAAATGTATACAGTTAATTTGCAGTGAGCCTGGAACAACAGTTCTGAGAGATGTGAACTATCTCAACGTATTTCAGTGTGGTGGTAGCTAGAACTGGGCAGGAAACAGATTTTTTGGGGAAAAATCATCCTAATTTCAGATGAAAAATGAAAATCTCCAAAATTTTGTGAACCAAACATTTAAAAAATATTTTGATTCTGGTCAATTGAAATATTTCATTTAGATAATTTTTAAATAATGTGTTTTGATTTCTATTATTTAGAAAACCCTGTTTGATCCTAAGTAACATAAATTTCAAAATGAAAAATAATTTTGAACTGGAAAATCAGAATTTTTTCATTTCAAAAACTTTGAAAGAAAACATTTTGACAGTTCTGAATTTTTTTCAAAACATTTTCAAGTCAAGAAATTTGCAGAAACAAATCTTTGAGTGAGAAATTTCACATAGGATTAATTGGCATTTTTGATGCCATAGTTCACCAAAAAAATTCTCATGCAGCTCTAGTGGCAACTCAAATGTTATTGAAACTACTTTAAATGTCAACATTTCAATTATTTCATTCCTTTCTTAATAAAGGAAAAGAAGGCTCTTAGGTCTAAACCATTTACGGTAACATCTCATTTTAATGCCACATATTGGTGGCATTTTGGAGATATCACTACTTTTTCCCCACCAATCAAGAAAGAGCCACACTGAAGAAGCCTAGCAGAGCCCATCAGCATATTCAGTATTCACAGAGGGGGAGCCATGCTCAAAAAGCTCTGTAGAGCAAACCAAAATGCACAATCACATTTTAAACATCAGCAGCACAATCTTCATTTCAATGAGAGAATTTTGACAACCTAAGTGAGTGGGTGGTACTTAGTTTTTGGCCAGAGCTAGAAATAGTCCCACTACCTTTTTCACCCCCTGAATCTGACTCCAATGTTGTGTTTAGGGGGAGCACAGTTGCTTGGCTGTCAGAGGCGGTAATCTGGGATGTGTGGTGCTTTGGGCCCCATTAAAGCGTTTCCTAATGGATGTTTACGTTGGTGTTTTCTGTCCATGAGTTTCCCATTCTTGGTCTTTTCCTTTCTGTAATTGCGTTGTTGTAATTCTTAGGTTTACAAGGTGCAATGTGCTAGTTTTTGCAAGGGAACCACTTAGGGTATGTCTACGCTGTAGCTGGAAATGAGCCTCCGAGCCCAGGTAAACAACTCACACTACCTCAGCTCAAGCTCACATGCTAAAAATAGCAGGGTGGACATTGTGGTTCAGGCAGCAGCTTGGACACTCAAGTCAACCCAACATACTGGGTTTGAGCTCAGCTGGCTAGTCTGAGCCTCTGCTGGAGTTGCAACATCTATATTACTATTTTTACCATGCTAACTTGAGCTAGCTAATCTCACTGCCAGCTGCAATGTAGGAATATCCATAAGGGTCAGGGAATAAAGTGCAGAGATTCTGAAGGAGCCTGTCTTTAATGGATGTGGGGACATGAACTCTTGGCATATTATGCAGAAGCAGCTAGGTCTGGTAGCCATTATGGACTTGTGTACCTGGGTGGGACCAATATGGCCCAGATTTGTCACCATGGGGAAGAGAGGCTAAACCCATTCCAATCCCAACAATGGTTTATCCTGCAAGGACTCCCTTCACTCAGCTGCTTGCTGTTGGGTTGGTATCAACAAACACAGTTGCAGCCAATCTTAGCAAAAATCCTTCAGACGTTTTCCATTCAATGCAAGGCAATTTCTTTTTGCTGCACAAACCACCCCAGGAAACAATTTAATGAATGCCTTCTTAAAAACAACCTAATTCTGTGGCAGATTACTTAAAAAAAAAAAAAGACAAACTCACTATACTGCCCAATTTCTTTGTTGGTAGATGCGGAGGAAGTATCAGGCAGCCAGTCCCTGGCATCTCCAGAGCTTGCAGTTCAGGGGCTGACTGACTGCAGGTGCTTAGGAACCCATCTAGTAAATGGCCTGCATTTTTGCCTGGCAGGACACAGTGTTTAATGAGAACTGTGTCCAACCAGTCACAAATACAAGCCACTTACCAGAGAGAAAGAGTGGCTAGCGTGGGCTCTAGAAGAGATGAGGCATGTCCACTATGGCCTGTTTTATGGCATACTCTTCTGGTCTGGGAGGCTGGGACCCACCCACCCTACTACTGCTTCAACTGCCAGATTCTACAAATTCTAGGATTCCTCTGATAGAATCAAGTCTTAAAGTAAATGATGTATTTTAATGATTTTGTGCAACAATCAAATCATCTGTTTCAACACCTGCAGGGGCTAGAAGAGGCTGTGAATTTCCCCCCATCCTCCCCAAAATTATATCTTAGTTCTTAAAAGTTTAGCTTTCCTAATTGGCTGAGTGCAGTTTATTAAGTCATCATTTAATGTGGATTTCAGTGTGTTGTTTATTTTGAATCTTGGTTTTTAGTAAATGTAGGCAAAGAGATGTAACTAAGAAAATATGAAACAAAATTGAATTTTTATGTGCAATGAACAAATAAATAAAATAAACACACACACCCTCTAGCTATCCCAAGATAACTTTCTGTGGGAGAATCTGAATTTGAAAAAAAAAGAAGTTTACTTCATCCAACCTCCTTAATAACCAGATGTTTGCAATCAAGAAAAATACACTTTTAGCTGTAAATTTCTCTGTTCTGCAGCATTCATTCTCTAAGAGAATTTACATAACAACATGTGACATAAAATGCTTAAAGCCACCAACCATGACAGTACAAATTACAGTCATTTTTCAATACTCTGTGCAAGGTGCACCACTTCAAGCAGTTGGATTGGTTGCATGCTGTGTTGGTTTCTGTATTGAGACAAGACCAGCATGCACTGCACTCACAAACAGTTCATAGCCTTTGGGGATGTATTGTAACAGGTAAAAGAGACTGATCCACTTACCCGCCATAGGCTGGAATTGGAGGAGGGGGGGCTGCTGCACGAAACGTGTTGTACACTGTGCGACCTCGACCTCTTAGATGTGCACCTCTGTAAGCAGCAGCTGCAGTTGCAGCAGGGTAAGGGAAGCCTGGCACTATGGGAAACACAAAAAAAACATAAAGAACTCCAGTCATGCTGATAGTTCCAATTCAAAACAAGATAACATAGTGAAAACGTAGCACGCAGTTTGTGTGTATTCAAGCTTGTCTGTAACTGGGAGGGTAGGAGAGACAAACCAAGCAAATTGCTACTCTTTCACAAAAGGACAGATTTTCTTACAGAAAAATCTTTTCAAGCAAACAGGAGGCAGCCAACTGGGTATTTAGTTTTGGAAAAAAATTACTGGAGCTGGCTGTAGCTCCCTTAGGGGAACTTCACTTAGAAGAAGGAAGTTGATTTATGGTAGCCCAGACTATTAGAGGAAATTAATCCCTTGAGGGGAGACTTCCAGAGGGAGTAAAACTACCCTGCTTAAACTAAAGCTTCTAGTAACAAAAATGATAGTTAAACTATTGTGATTGCACATGACTTTTACTGGACAATTCAATCATTATCAGTGTCTGAACTGAGTAACTTGGGCAAAAGAGGGGGATCAGAAGGGTACAGCATCCTTTCAGAGAGATCTCAGGTGTCTTTTTCTGGGGACACAGTTTGATCATACATGTACCTGCCATTTTCTACAATTTAGTGCATTCAAAGGCCAAAGTTGTATTATTCAGAATATCTCAGGTCTTGTCTACACTACAGGGGAAATTTAATCTTAAGCTATACAATTTGAGTTATGTGAATAGCTTAACTCAAATCAACGTAGCTCAGATCAATTTACCACGGGGTCCACACTATGTGATGTCGACAAGAGATGTTCTCCTGTCGACTCCCCCTATTCTTCTCAATCCGGTGGAGTACAGGAGTCAATGGGAGAGCGATTGGTGGTCGATTTAGCGGGTCTTCACTAAACCCGCTAAATTGACCACTGATGCATCAATCGCTGCTCATCGATCCCCTGGTAAGTGTAGACAAGCCCTAAATGAGCTAATATAACACTCATCCCTAACAATGATGGGTTCAGCTACATAGGTCAGGAGCAAGAGAATCTCTCAGTTATGTTCTGCTTAAATTTCCACATTAATTGTAATTCCATGTAAGGCTTTAAAATATTTCCGTCAGAATTAAACTGTGACAAGCCAAAGTATAAGTGTTTTGGAGACACGGTAAAACTCTATAACTCTACTCTGCTTAAAACTTTTTAAATACAAATGAAAAACATATGACACGTTCTGCTTTATTTTCTCTTCAAGTTTGTAGACCTATGTGTTGCATTACCTACATTTTTCCTGTGATAGGCATTGCTGGCAAATGTTAGAACAGGTACGTTTTGAACAGAAAACCTATCAATGAGAGATAAGGAAACTCAGTTTTGGTGTAACTCAAATTGCTTCAACAGTGTTACTTCAGGGCTGAATTTGTCTCGGTGTGTAAATAAGGAAAGTGAATAAAACAGATATTACCCAGTAAACCCCAATAAAAGCAAATGAATAGAGGTAATGATACATAACATGTTTACTATTTTAAAGTTGAAAGATGAATGGGTTTGAATCCAGATATGTCTTTCATCAATTTTAGTATTAAGTTTTAACAGAAACACTGAATTTGAAATAAAGAAAATGAAAAATTCACGATGTGCAAAAGCAACTGGCTGCCTATATGAGGGAATATACTGTAATTATGGTGACCTGTCCATTATCACCTTGCTATAGCTTTACATGATCCCTCTCAGCGACAAGTAGGTTTTACAGTAATTCTGCTAGGATTTAGATGTTGAGATACAACATGAAATAGTGCTATGGCAACATAGTGAAGGGAGAACATTCTTTTAAAAATGCAAATCTGGTATTCAGTTTTACACTTTTTTCTGCTATAATAAAAAAAAATCAGTCAAAATGAGCAGGAAATATTTACAGGTCTTAATATATTGCTGCTCATTTTGCAACAGAGTGCACATAAGAAGCCTTTAAAAAAAAGGAAACAAAAAGACTTGGAACGTGTTGCAAGAATCTTTTCCCTCAAACAAATGAAAGCATATTTTATGCCCTGGAATTCCACTAATTATCAGAAGAATCTTTGTATACACATCCGTGAGTTAGAGTCATGGTTTCATTGCTCTAAACTAGCAAATATTTTTATTTATTTATTTTAGAATCCCTTTAAAGTCCCTAATATAAGACTTAACTACAGTAGGTACACATAAAATAGCAAATCACAGATGGTCAGATCCTGAGCTTGTAATCTGAACGCTCATTTGTCCCTTGTAGGTCAATGCTCTATTAAGGGGAAGCACTCTGCCTCATGGGGTTGCCTCCAAGACACACAGATGCAGTGAAGAATTGTTTATAGCCCTCCCTGCCTCCACTGTGCATCCACATCCAACCCATCTCTCAGTTTTGTACTCAGGAGAACCTCTACTATCTTCAGTTAGAAGTTGCATACAGTGGAATTTTAAACAGTGTTCTAATGTGTTAATTAACAGCTGTAAATTATAGTGTGGACAGGATATAAACACATTCACAGTCATGTTTTCCACCAACGTCTCACTGGCATTAACACAAATTAAATCCCGGGTTAAACAAGCCTGGGAATAAACAATCTGTGTTCTGTCTACACTAGAATTTACTACTGTATTAGTTAACGTGTTAAACTGAAATAAAAAATTCCAGGGTTGACAAGATTTTTGCTTGAGCAAGGACTAAGTTAAAAGTAAGAGAGGACTTCAGGCTCTGGCCAAGCCAAGTATTACTATATTTTAAATACCGTGAATCCTAAATGGTGACCCAAGGAATCAGAAAAGATCAGTACCTCATAGTGGTTCATTTTTAACTACTTTAAAGAAAATGGTACTGGGAACTTTTGGAACACCTAAAAATGGATTCTTAAACCAAGAGGATGTCTAGAGTAGGTGCAGGTCTCACCATATATTCATGCGTAATTGACAATTGATAAAATTTGACAATACAAACAGTCAGGGATAAGTTCTGCCTGTGGCATTGCAGTAGTGGTTCTAAACTTGATGGGAGCCACACACGTATATGAGATGATAAAAACAAACAAACAAAAAAAAAAACAACTGGAAGTCAATCAAACCCAGGCTAAGCTTGACGTAGTTATTGTTGAGCACTGCTACTAACAAAAACAGTTGATATGATAACACTAACCTGCTCGGACACTATGAATTCTTAATGGAAAATGTTCCATTCTATATTTAGTAAACTCTACCTATCGTCGGCATTTATGTATTTTACCTTATGTAACTTTTCACTTTGTAAAATACTGCGCAATTTTTTCCTCTGTAAAATATGCATTTTGCAATTCATTCACCACTTCCTCTACACATGTGTACAACCTGGGCCTATGTTCTGATATTTAGAACAGCTGAACTGTGATTTGTAGATAATGGTCTTCAAGGTTGCTGACAGTTAGAATAATCATTTAGGTCATCAATAATCATTTAGTTGCTTAAAGACTTACAACAAATTACACTAGTGCAGTCTCCACACCAAACCCAGGTCATAAACCATACTGGAAGGGTTCAGGGATACCTGTGGTTGCCAGACAACACAAAGTTTCTTTTCAGTATCCTCACCCAGCTTTAGGAGACAGCTTAAGCATGGGCCTAATAAAATCATTTGTAGCAAAGGAAGGGCACTAGTAATTTGAGCTGGGCAAATTTTTTTCAGTGAAAAAAAGAAAAGAAAAAAATTAATTTTGGTTCACAACAAATTTGTTTTTTGAATTTTCAGTTTGACTACGGAACTGAAAAATTAATTATTCACTCTCCTCTATCTGTAATCTCAACTAACAATGAACCCAGTACCAACCAGCCAACATTTATGCACCACGAGAGGCAAAGATTTAACTCGCAATTTGCAGAACTAAGCTCTCTTAGCACCTCAGTATGCCAACCTGGCTGAAACTCAACCAGTGAAGGTGCTATGATGAAGAGGGTCAGTTGTGTCTGAATCTCACAGCAAGTAACATCTGTATCTGCTTTTGAGCCGAGGCAGCTCATATTTAGCAGAATGTTTTGACTGACTAGATTTCTCTGATGCTGTGATGGGGGAAAGGAAGCTTTCCTCCACCACAGCCATGGCAAAGAAGATGATATGACTTAAACCAGACCGTTTCTAAAATCTGAATACAACCATCAAGACAAAGAAACAGTTCCATTAGCTCATCTAATAGTTACTGATTATTCTCTACTTAGAGCTAACTTGCTACTTTGATAGTCACACATGAATGCATTCTAAAAGAAGTTAGCTCCCAAATTTCCACATTACACAGAAATTTAGCTTCACCGGCTAAACTGATACTTCCTAACACCTAAAAAAGAAGAAATGAAAGGCCTGACTCTGAAAGTATTTATGCTGACCTAGACAGAAAATATATAAATAATTTACTGCCATAGTTTAAAAAGAAAAAAATCATAGGTATAATGTATTGGGAAAAATCCCTTTTGCAGCTTATTGCCATAGATATTTAACATGATCAAAGTGAAAAAGCTGGTATTATTGAAATGAAAATTGAATTTAGCCTATTAACTATAATGGGCTATATTATGTCTTTCCAGATGATCATGGTACAAGCAACCTTAAAATACACACCTACAATGTGTCTTGGAGACAGTGGAGGGTGAGGAAACTAGCCGTCACGACTATTGGAAGTTGTTTCTTATATTCATAAAACACTTCAAATGTGTTCTGCTACAAAAAATCACCATAGGTCTCTTACATAAGAAGTAGATTGCATATTGTGCCTATTGACCTAAGGCGATTCATGCTGATATATGTGTACAGCTTAAGTGAACCAATCATATGTAGAAACCAAATATGGGCATGAGGACAAAGAGAAGAATTTAACCATTGAGTTTGCAGCTGACATTTAATGAAACCCGAATTTCTCCTAAAAGATATAACACATACTGTTCTTAAGCATTTCTCTATTAAATGAACTTTCCAATTGTTTGATATGCTATCCAGACTCTAAACCTCAACATCTGCATTGGAAAATAAAAGCTAGATGCACAAATCTCTCAAGCCTTGATATTCCAAGAGGAGGAACACAAACCAGTATAAAATACTTGAGGGTTATAAACTGTGTATTAAAGTTTTAGAGCTTTGGGTTAGATGGAAGAGTAGCAGATGCAAAAACCAACAGGGGAGCAGATTATGTATCAAAGCCATAAAAATATACAACAGCTTTAATGGGCAATTATTCTTTGGATTTGTGCTCTGGTTTGAATTTGCATGAGAATGCCATATGTGTAAATAAAGGTGTGCTATCAAAATGGATGAGAGAATCTACCACTCCTCATCTCTTACTCTTACCAACTACTAGGTCATCTCCTATCAAGAGCCTTCAAATATTTTATGTTAAAGGGTTTCAAGGCTACGGCTTGGTTGAATCAGACTGTGGCTAATTTACTGTAAGATGTTTTAATTGTTAAAAAGGCAGGAACCATTTACATAAGTCCCATGGTTTAGAAAGATCCCTGTTGAGGAAATCCATCACAAATGCTGGACAATAAACTACAAACAAAGAAGCATAAGCAGTAACATGCTGAGGAGGGATAGATAGAGTAATAAGTACCATAGTGAATGAAATGTTCAGCAACAGAATAAGGACATTATGCTGATGTACACTGTTGTGAATATTCAGTTGACCTAATATTTTTCTAAATTGCAAAAGATCTCAAATATATATTCCAATACAACTTGCTCTTATACAAGAATTATAGAATTATAAACAGAGTATTTAGAATCATGCCCCTAGGTCTTTGCATTTAAATCTAAATCCAAAGAGTGTTCCAGTTCAAATTTAAGCTCCGTAAGCACCCTTTTTAAAATAAAATGGATTTTAAGTATATATTTGTTTTAGATAATTTTATAGTCAACACATTTAGCAAATTCATGATGCTTACAAAAATATCAACAAAATTATTTTGCATCCACTACTTTCAGTCTGTGGGAAGTCTATCTCAGGGCCCAATCCTTAATCTACTGACGTCAATGGGAGTTTTGCCATTGATGTCAATGAGTGCAGAATTGGGCCCCTTATTTCTTCCATTCACAGTGCATTCATTCTTGAAATGCTTATTTGGGATTATTGAAACAAGCATTTCCTTACCATTGTGCCAAAATACATGGCAATATTAGACACTGTTGTTTAGGAATGAATAAATCTGAATTTTGGACAAACAGTTTCTTACAGGACATTCTCATTTGAAATGCATTGAAAAGAAAAACAAAAATCTCTAATTAATGTACAAGTCTAATCACCATTCTCCACATGGAAGAGTAATTTTTCACTGTTCATTTGCTCGGTGTAATCTTCAAACTGACATAACAGAAAAGCAATGGCCTATAAATCTGCTCTCATTTGTTTCTTTAATATTCATATTCCATTGAACTACAGCTGCTTGTTGCTACAGTCTGTTACAACATGCAAAAGTGTCGATAAAAATACTGTGAAAGGCAAGATGTGTTTCTTCATGGCTCTGTGTGCCATTTATTTTGAAAAAAGGCAATAAATGACTCGTGGATTGTCCCTCAGCTTGCTGCATGCGGGGTGATTAATTACCTTGCTGCAAATTGACATGGCACAAGAAAACTGACACAGCCCTGATTAATTAACTTTTTATGTGAGACAGATAGCTACAAAACATTGTGGCCTGTAATTGAATCCCTTTACACAACATCACTATATAAAAGTTTCAAGGCAAACCCAGATTAGTCCAAAGCTTCACCATAAATGTTGCATAGGTTTTAGGTTTAAGGGTATATTTCTGATGACTACGTACATATTTTTCAAAATAGCAGCTGTGAGAGCTATGGAAGGAACCATCTGAAATCTGCAGTGTTGCTCCATTGCGCACACACACACCCCACCCCCAACAAATATGATACGATTTCCATACCAGATCACACCATTGATTCTTCAATCCAATTAAATGCCCTCAGCAGATATATAGTTGACTTTTCAGCAGAAGGCAACCTCCTACTCCTTAATACAGCTTGCTTTCTGTTGTACATATGAAGGGGTTTTCTTCCTGACACTTGGGACAAACAACTGATGCCATGAAGCTTAATAACTGATTAGCCTTATCTTATTATTATCCAATTCCTTTTAAAAATCCAATTACTTAACTACTCCAGCAATGACGTGCACATGCTGAATAGCTTGTTTGAAAGAAAAACATTTATTTATATTTGTTCTAAATGTATATAGTATTCATTTCTCTCTCACCTCTCCCTCCCCCACCAAAAATAACAGCCACAGGAGTCAGTGAATACGGACCCTATCATGTCCTGGAAATACCTTTTGAACCAAGGAGCCACGTCCAGTGACCAGGGCCAGAAAACAAAAATCAGTCTATGCTACTAGCACTTCTATATGTCATCTCTCTTTTACATGGTGTTAAAGTAATGAAATCTGTGGAGAAAATGTGGCCACATGAATTCCTCAGTCAAATAGGAAAATGCACTTTTTATTTAAAAACAAACAACAAAAAAAACCACACCAAGATACTAAAGGGCAGATGAGAAAATTGAGCATGTCACAGATCTCTGTAACAACACAAAGGTATGTCACTTTGATCAGTTAGCAAATGGCATAGTTGGAAATCTGTCTATTTATGGTATAGTTGATGATAAAGGCAAAGCAAGGTTACTGTAAGAAATGGACTTGACATTGGAAAGAACTGTGGATATTCGTGTTTCACAAAAGAAAATGCTCACAGACACTGAAATGAAGAAATGGGGTGCATTTAATAAAAAATGAGTACCAAGGAATCCATAATGAAAGGATAAACAAACATCAATCACTAGATTTTCTGCAATAAATGTGGCAACACACAAAATATCACAAAAATGTCCAGCATACATGGTGGAGTGTCATATATGTAATAAACGCAATTTTTTAAATGTATGCATACTGCCGAGAAACAAAAGCAAAATGTATTCATTAGGAAGGCAAATATCTGAAGATAATGCAGAAACAGTTTTTTCTTGGATCTTAAATATACGAAACAAGGTTTTAAAACAGATTTGTTTGAGATCCTGGAAATAAATACTGAATTTCAAAATAGATATTCTGTATTGCCCTCTAATTTTCTTAGATATGTTTACATGCCCATGAATCTCTGTAAGGTATTGAATTCCTTCCATTTGTGCAATTGCCTCTTCTTGTTGCTCAAGCCAAAACTCCTTTGTTACTATGTATGTATGTCTTACCTCCATAGCTAATCTCATTCAGTTTGTTCTGGCATTTGTTTCTGTTTAATTTAAAGTTTTTTTGCTTTGGGACACTGCAGAATATTGTGCAGTCCTTCATTTTGTTGTTTATAATTTTTGCCACAAATCAGCACACCATCACCAGTTTACTTCCACCCAATTGAGATCCTCAGAGATCTCAAACATGAAGCAATATAACCTTAGGTGCTGATGCAATCCTGAAAGAAAATTACTTATACGATGTATCTACCAAAAGGAGAATTTTGCACTAACTTTATTACTTCAGACCCTCCAAAACACTCGGCTTGTATCCAGACTAGCAAATATTTTTTTTGAATTTTGATATATAGACATGATTTCATCAACTGTTCTCTTGAAGTGGCACTCATTCTTGATGGTCTTATTCAAATCTTCTGGATCTGTACAAATCCTTAACTTGCTTGGTTTTAGTAAGTGGTCATAGTGTTAACCAAGTCACTTGGTGCTTGTATTTTCTCAGTAATATGTAATTTTACTATATGGTTAAATTCAATTTTTATTTTAATTCTCAGTGTTAATGAGATTTTACATGGTACACATTTTTTGCAGCATCTGCGATCTATATCAATGTGATGTATAATATCATTATTGCATCACAGTCTGTTAAACATATCATCCAAATCTTTTACGATTTTTTTTTATATTCAGGTCAGTAGGCAAGTTATACACCCATCTGTATTTTAAGATTGAGATTTAACTCAAGAACGCATAAGGCTTCAAGTTTCTCTATTTCAAATTCCAGTGAGGGGTATCTGTCTTTACACAATGTAGGTTTGGCTCATGAATTACGTTAGTTTACTTTAACGTTGAGCAGTCATTAATAATTTTCTAGTCACTTGTTATGATTGCGTAACACTCCAGCTCCAGTGGAACTGCAGTAAACGGCAAGAGAAAATCTTTTGGGAATTGAAAAAAAATACAAAACTTCAGCACAGAAGCACTGGTATTGAAATATGTTGATATGAGAATTCAAGATCTCAGCTGATGAAAAATTCACATAGGTTGGACTGTCTTGCAAAATGATTGCCCAGTGTCTTATGCTGCCAAAGTACAGACTAAAACACAACAGAACAGGGGTTCTCAAACTGGAGGTTGGGACCCCTCAGGGGGTTGTGAGGTGATTACATGGGAGGTCGCGAGCTGTCAACCTCCACCCCAAACCCCGCTTTGCCTCCAGCATTTATAATGGTGTTAAATATATAAACAAGTGTTTTTAATTTAAAAGGGGGGCTGCACTCAGAGGCTTGCTGTGTGAAAGGGGTCACCAGTACAATAGTTTGAGAACCACTGCAACAGAACCACCAGACTGAAAATAAGGAATTCTGTCAGTTTTATCTCTATACCTCTACCCTGATATAACACGAATTCAGATATGATGCGGTAAAGAAGCGCTCTGGGGGGGGCAAGGCTGCACACTCCGGAAGATCGGGGGATCGGCGTGTCTGGCTCTGACATGCTGCTCTGAGCAGCATGTTAAGGGTGTTGGGGTGGGGCCAAGGGGTTGAATAAGGGGCAGAGGGTCTTGGGGGACAGGGAGACAGGGAGAAGGGATAGTCACATTCCGAGGAGGGGAGTTTCAGTGCAGGGGAACATCACACAGGCTCCAGCCGGCACCGAGAAGTTTGGGAAGACTGGTTCATGTGGGGAAGTTGTGGATCCAGGGCAGGGAGAGGTGCCCGTCCTAGATGGCGCCATGCAGGTGCCCCTGTCCCAGCTCTGGAGGACTTGGCACATAGTGGGCCCAGCTGGCAGGCTGCACTCCGCTCGCAGCAGTGCCGGGCAGGCTCTCCGGGTCCATAGCGCCGCACTACCTGCCCAGAGTCAGGATCCCTGTGCGCCCTGAGGAGCAGCTGGCCCCAGCAACCTCACCAGAGATGAGCTGTGCGGGGCTCTGTGTAGGAGGAGGAGGAGGAGACGGGCTGAGTGTGGGCACACATGGCAGGAGCCGCCTGCTGATGGCTCACTCTCCCCCTGCACCGCATGGGCATGGGGTGGGGACCAGGTGCACACGGGCGCATCAGGCAAGGCTGCCAGCCCTGCTCCCCATCGTGGGCTCAGCCGCTGCGCTGGGCTGGGTGTGCTCCACGGACAGGACAGTGGTCACTGGGACGATTCCCCCTGCCCCACCCCCACTGGGCTTGCCTCAGCTGATGTGATTAAGCAGGTGTGAGTGCTTCCGTGTGCCATGTCCTGGTGCAGCGCATAGCTCAGCATGGGAGTTCTGGTGGTGATTAGGGATTGGGGGGGGGTTGGATGAGTCAGAGGTTCTGAGGGGTTAGTCACGGGGCAGGAAGTAGGTAGGGGTCGGATAGGGGGCGAGACTATTTGCTGACTATTAATAATGGAGATGCTTGAGGCCAAAGCAAGGTCGATATAATGCGGTTTCACCTATAACGCAGTAAGAATTTTTGGCTCCTGAGGACAGTGTTATGTTGGGGTAGAGGTGTACTGTGAGCAGTTTCATGGACATGTTTTTGGGCAGACACCAGACAAGGTAGAAACAGACCATGAACAGTTGGAAACCATGTTGTAGAGACTTATCATGCAAACAACTATGCAGACTTCAAAAAACAGATCATGAAATTGCAAAGGTACTCATTAAAGTGAAATACAAATCCTGTAAGGAGTTTCAGACAGAGAACATGCTTTTAAGCACAAATATAAATAATGAAAGTAAGATGATACAAAAGGAGGAGTCTGAAAAATACAACTCAAGTTCTACCTATTTCTGAAACCAAATTTGACAGGCTCAGATGAGAAGCACTAACTTACTTCAATAGAGTCATTGAAATCCATTCTTTGACACAACCCTTAAATCTGTTAAATCTTATCCTATTATAAATACCTCAAGGCTGCACTTACATTTTACTATGAATGAAGCTGAAACAACTACAAGATCCGATAATAAATATACCTCTATGGGAAGGGCTTTGCCAGATTGAGCAGAGTCCAACAGATGCTGCTTATAGATGCACAGAAAAAAGTGTCACCACCTAAGATTTGGAGTCATCTCTGTCCTGGCAGGCCTAGGCAAGCAGGCAATACCTGCATCCTCTTCTGACAAATACTTAATTCCTTCATTAGAGATGGCTCCCTGCTGTACATCATCAAAAACAGAATGGTCTCCCTAGTCCTCAAGGAACCAGCACTTGGAGCAAAAGGCCCCACCAACTTCCACAGTGTCACAACTCTTAAAACTCTACAGATATCCTGGACCCTCCCAATCTGGCTTCAGACAAAGATTCAGAATTAATCCAGCACTGATAGGCAAGGGACGTGCGTGCGTGTGTGACAATCATGCTGATTCTTCTCAACCTATCAATCACCTTTGACACTGTTGATCATGAGATGCTGTGGACCCACTGGAAGAATTCAATGGAAAATGCTATGTTGGCTACATTCATTCCTTTCCAATTTCTCCCCAAAATGGAGAGTCGCTTCTCCTTCCTAAGAACTCCTCTACTATGTGTGTCACACAGTTCTCAATCCTACATCATTCCTAGTCACCATCCACTTACTGCCACTAAAAGGGTAAAGAAAGAAAAACAATATGGGCTGTAATCCAAACAATATGCTGTTAACATATAGCAGTATGTAACTTTTTCAACCAGGCAGAAACCTCTATTTTACACACAGCACAATGATTGGGAAATACTGAAGTATAGATAAAGACCAGAGTGTCTTAAATTAAATACAGGAATGACTAAAGCACTGCTAACCAAAAGAGCTGATTAGTTCTGTAGAACTGGTAAGCACCCCCCCACCCCCATCTACTTCAGTCTGGCCACTAAGACTCAAGGTCATGCTGGATGCATCAGTTAAATCTCTAAAAGCACCTTCTTCCTCCTGCAGCTAGTAAGAAGGCTCCATTCTCTTTGATAAACACCAGGCCATAGTAGTAAAACAACTTATCCAAGCTAGAATATTAAAACACTATCTGCCTTGGTCTACATAAGAGATTAAAGAAGAAACTACAGCTAGTTTACAATCCATTAACTTTCTCCCAAGTGGAATTCGCCAAAGAAACCATATCACATCAGTGCTCCACAATGTACAATGGCTTCTCTGTAGTGATTCATGCACCTTTAACTGACTCGTGAACTTCATTCACTAATCTATCTTCTGTGGGAGCACTTCTACCATTCTATACTTCATCAGAGTGTCAAAGGCCAACAGGTTTAAAAACAATTAACCTGCCATATAAATGTTCTCAAATGTGATATTTCCCCCAAAATTTGCTTAGCCCCAAGATCCAAACTCTAGGATGGGCAATATTCATCCCTGTACTAGTCACAGGGTTAAGGTAGGATATCTGGTGAATCATTAGGAGGTTTATTTCATTAGAAAAGGAAATGTTCAGCTTTCCAATGGAAGACATAAAATATGTTTAAAATATAGCTCTGAGAATAATTATGATATAATACAGGTCCTTAAAAGTGTGAGATGATTAGGTATGGAAAATCTAGTTGATATCTTTTAGATGTTTCTAAAAAATATTTAAGTTTCTCTCTCATTTGAATGCTTTTATTATTGCACTCACAGTAACTAAGGTACTGGCTTTACAAAGACACAGATGATAAAAAAGTTAAAACTCTCTAAAATATTCCTATTTTTTTCTGTAAAATATGTATCACATACAGAATACACAAAGATATAGCATAAAGGCTTCATTGTCATTCAGTTGGGATGAAAGATTAGGATATATAGTATACATGCACATATATATGTGTATGTGTGAGATGATGGTGTGTTTTGGAGGGCTGTTTTGATTTTTAATAAAGATTTTATTAGGATTAGTGTGGGATGGTATCATGGGTGAATCTGGCAGCTCATCTACAGAAAAGGGTTTCCTTTAACTTCAAGCACTGCTTCAATTAGCTGGCATGCAGAAAATGCAAGGGTCACAAAGATCTTTAACATTTTGTAAATTTATAAGAGACAAACTGCCAAATCCTGTTCACATTTATATACATGTTCTGGCCATTCAGGCTCTGCGCTTGAGTAAGGATTTTCCTCATTATCTGATATGACAGCTTCCTCCAATGTATCGTCTACACCGAACTTCACAAAAAAACGAAGGTGCCACTGTACCAATAACACTTCAGCCTCCCGGTCACTCAATTACTGATCTAAAAGTCACAATTCTTCAACAACAACAAAAAATACTCTTCAGAAACAGACTCCAACGAGAAACTGCAGAACTGGAAATAATTTGCAAACTGGACACCATTAAATTAGGCTTGAATAAGGACTGGGAGTGGATGGGTCATTACACAAAGTAAAAACTATTTCCCCATGCTAATTTCCCCCCTACTGTTACTCACACCTTCTTGTCAACTGTTTGAAATGGGCCATCCTGATTATCATCACCAAAATTTTTTTCCTCCTGCTGATAATAGCTCACCTTGATTAGTCTGGTTGGAGTTGGCATGCAACACCCATTTTTTCATGTTCTCTGTATATATTATATATCTTCCTACTGTATTTTCCACTGCATGCATCTGATGAAGTGGGCTTTAGCCCACAAAAGCTTACGCCCAAATAAACTTGTTAGTCTCTAAGGTGCCACAATTACTCCTCATTCTTTTTGCTAATACAGACTAACATGGCTACCACCCTGAAACAAGAGAATCTAAGGATCCTTTTGCCATTACAAAGAATTATGATCGTAGAAATCAAAGTAAAGCACTCTGCAAAATATTCTTCACAATGGTATGAGCTGAGCTGATTGAGTTCTCAAACGAAAATGTAAACATACATTTACAGCCTCCGGAGACTCAACACACAGCACAATGGTGTAAACTCCCTTGTTATGGTAAACAAAGAGGCAATACAAAGCAGAAGATTTTATCATCATAGACAGGGATCCAAATTGTACATAGCATGGGCCTCATTTGCTCCAGTGTAAATCTGTGGCAGCTCTATCACAGTTACCACTATGTAAAGCTGGTATGAAAAGACTAGGCTGTAAGGTCCTGTAAGTGAAGAATTCTCTAACTAGGAATGCAAATAACCTCTGAGAGCTGACAATCAAGTTTCAAAAAGATATGGTTACATTACTTGGCTTTAAATGTGCAAAGAAATTTAACTGTATTTAATATTCTAACCATGATTTTTATTGTAATTATTTATTCCTCACACCTGTTGATTCTTTTAATAGACATATGTTACATTTATCTGCAATAAAACTTCTCACCATAAGAAGAAACGGAACAGAAATCAAACCCATAAGAAAGATACTCCCCCCCTCCTGCCTCAGTCTGCCATGCCTTCACCCCTCTCCTCCTTCAAGTCCCTCCTCAAAACTCACTTCTTCCACAACGCCTTTCCTCCTTAGTCCTCTCCTCAGGCAACTGTTCTCACTTGACGACTGAAAATCTTTACTCCTTTAAGATAGAAAAAAATACCAAACAAAAAAGGTGGAACCACTAAGAAGGTGTGCAGAACTTCATCTGGTCAAACCAGTTGGTTTCATCATTTCCCATCCTGCCTCATCTCAATGCCTCTGGTGTCTATTTCTGTTGCCTATTTAAACCATAAGATCTTTGAGGCAGAAACCTTGTCTGCATTCTTTGTAAAGTGCCAAGCACACTGTTTGTATACTGCCAACAAGTAGTAATGCAAACATCATTTGCCCTCCCCAAGGGCTGGAACCATGTTCTGAGGTACAACTGTCCCTCTTGGGGGAGGTAGGTGCAATTTGCAACCTCTGATCCAGCACGTGTGAATCAAGCCCTCAAAATTCAGGTTTTCAGAGATTAGAAATGATTGATACCCAAACCTAGACTGTACACATTTAGTATATTCTTTTCTTTCCATTTAATAAGTTTTATGTTGTTTTTATAAATAATATACACCTTTACCCTGATATAACGTGGTTCTCTTGAGACAAAAAATCTCACTGTGTTATAGGTGAGACCGCGTTATATCAAACTTGCTTTGGCTCCCGTGCTCCTTGTTCCCTGACCACCCCCTCCAGAGACCCCTGCCCCTAATCACCCCCAGAACCCCATCCCCTACCCAACCCCCCTGCTCCCTGTCTGCTCCGACCCTTATCCACACCCCCTGCCCTGACAGCAGCAGCAGGAAGCAGAGCAGCCCGGCCCCACCCTGCTCCACTCTGCCAGCTCCCAGCCACTGGTGAGTGCAGGGAGGTTGGGGAAAGGATGCCCTCCGTACTCACCTGAGGTTGGAAGCAGAGAGCTGCAGCTGGGAGCTGAAAGAATAGAGTGGGCTGGGGCCAGGCTGCTCCACTTCCCGCTGCCTGTAAGTGCAGGTAGGTTGGGGAAATGACACCCGCTGCACAAACCTGTGGCAGGAAGCGCAGTGATGCGGCCCCAGCCCACTCCACTTTCCTTGTCCCAGCCCCAGCCCCATCCCCAGCCGTGTTGCTGGGGGGTTGGGGAAAGGTCCCCCCGTCACCTGCGGCGGGAAGCAGAGTGCTGCGGCTGGGAGCTGGTAGAGTGGAGTGGGCTGGAGCCGGCCTACTCTGCTTCCAGCACTGCTGGTGAGTGCAAGGGCTGTCCCTTCCTCCAAGCCTCATCCCCCGAGCGACACAGCAGGGGCCGGGGTGAGGGAAGTGGAGTAGACTGCTCCTGGCCTCCTGATAATCCCCCAGGCCACTCTGGGACTGCAGGGCCCCCAAAATTGACCCCCCAGCTCCTGACTCCTAGACCTTGGAGTGGGGGAGCCCCTGACCGCCCCCGAGATCCTCTGCCCCTTATCCAACCCCTTGGCCCTGGCCCGGCCCGGCCCCCTTAACATGCTGCTCAGAGCAGCGTGTCAGAGCTTTACCATGTTGTATGCGAACCCGTGTTATATCGGGTCGTGTTATACCGGAGTAGAGGTGCATCTGGAAATCCGTGGTGTTACTTTGGATTCAACATAGTGTAACTTATCTCAGGATCTGCCCCTGGGTCTGAAGCATTGGCCAAACCACATTCAAAACCACTTTTATATCTAAGACACCCTTATTCTGAAACAGAGATTAATTCCAACATTTCTGTCTGCAAATGTTAAAGTGTGACAGGTGAATGTAATGTAAAACATAGGAAAATATATAACAATTTGGGAAACTTGAAATTGATTAAAGTGTTTGATTTACAGAATCAGATCATACAAGGGAATTATTCAAACATTTTCAATGTTCAAATATTTTCATTTTTATTTTCATATTTACTCAGTATGAAACATTTTACTCTATGACCCATGCAATGAATTAAGTTCTTTTCACATTATTTCTGGTTACCACCAGATGATTTTTTCAAGCCATAAATAAATGCAATGAATTAACTCAAGAGACACATCAAAGATTCCTTAGTTCCTAAATGTGCAGTAATGAGGTTTTGGCACTGTGGAAGTGATGTTTGTGATCTGCCTACTAAAACGTATTGACAATTCCCTATGGGCAGGATTTTTGTACATTTCATTTAGCAAGGGAGAATGAATCTCAATCCTATAGTGTTTAACTTGGCAGGTCTGCAGAAGTTATGTGCAAAGGTTCTTTTTGTTGTTTCAATGAGCAATACAAGGCAAACAAAAACACACAGTTGAAAATACAGTGCTGTACTACCGTATCTATTAAACTAGATTAAGTGACTTGCTATAATCTGTTACTTTATCAGAACATGAAACAGTTTTAACTTAGCTTTTAGGCAGTAAAAGTAGACACATAATTACGTAATGCTCCACTTTAAATCCTTTTTGATCTACACACCAGTCCACAACTACTTACTGAAAGTCTCTTCCCAACTGAAAACCATGTCAGAGAGAGTGGGACAAATTCAGTCATGGTGTCATTCCAATGAAGTCAGTTTGGGCTGAATTTGGCCAATTATGTCTTAAACAGAAACAGTACAAATACACAGATCATCATCTTCAATAGCACAAAAGCCAAACAATCTTGAAGTCTCAGAGGAATGCCACCATCATCACAATGTACACTATTATGTAATTACATGTGAATGGCAAAGAAAACATGAAAACTGAGTTAAGGCCAAATTTCTGCATGGAATGCTTCCATACATTCCATACATACATACTCCATACATTCCATACATACATGAAATACATTTAAAATTACCTTTTTTAAAATTTCTTCAGACTTTCCCAACTCTGTGAAATCTTCTTGGTATTTCCTGAGTCGTGGAAGATATGCCAGAAGCAGACATTATAAATACCAGTGGTCCTACTGCAACCCACGGTAACAGAGATGCCACAGAATGCATCATTCTGGGGTATCTTCAGAGATGCAGGAAATATCAAGAAGATTTCACAAAATCAATATTCTTTTAAAGTTAGTTAAATTTTATTTCCATGCCAAGTGAACGACATGGCCTGGCAATTTGGGATATATCTGTGTTTCATTTAATGTTCAATTTTACTTTACAGTTAAAGGGGCTAATCTCTCATTCATGCACATGGGATTTATGTATGCAGTTCCCCTCAGTACTAATGGGAATTCCCCACATTTGTTCCATGTGCATCAACAGGGATCCTGCGGTTTCCAGTTTTAATGATTCTCCGCTTACTATTCACAATAAAGCCTCTGTGAAGAAAAAATAGATTAGATAGATAGATAGGCAGATAGATAGATATACATAATGTAATAAAAATGTTTCTATAAAACATAAAAAAGACATGGTACATCACTTTAATAGAGTAATGCAAAAACAAAACAAAATCACCAGTACTGAAGCTTTTTATAACCTGATTTATTTTTTAGACTTTAATTTAGGATTTTCTCCCTTTACTGAAATCTGATGAATAACTTAGAATAATGCACCAAGACACATTTTAAAGTAGTGGAAGGCATTTTCAAAATCCACTTAAGAAAACTAAGCATTAAATATATCTCCTGTCAACAATATCATAGGACCAAAGGTTTCCGGGGAATTTCTTGAAACAAACGCCTTCCCACCTTTCAAAAACATCTCATCTTTGCCTTGTTGTTTTCTGGTTTCTTGTAATCTAAAATCCCAGGGCAACATAGTTTATTGTTTTAATATCTGTCTGACACAAAACAAAAGTATCCTCTCGTGACTGCTTATCTGTCATATGTATTTCTGTGAAAGAAGGATCAAGACAAATAAGATGTTTTGGGGCATATCATGGGATTGTAGGTTTGGCATTGATTGAATTTTGCTTTTTTAAAAAAAAGCTAACAAGGTACAAATTTGAAAAAACACCATCTATATTTATATTAAGAACAGGGACTTTAAGAGTTTTGGGCACTAAAGGTTTTAATATTAAATGTTAAACACTGTTTATTTTATTCCGAACAAAGAATGAACAATGAAGTAATCCACAAATGGGGAAAATAAAGTTAGGAAAAAAAGAATTTTCATAATTAAAACAGCGAAAATAGAAGAATCCCATTTTAGTGACACAATGGGCTGTAAACTTTCTATTAATTGAACTCAATGTAATGACATTTTCTATATTGGAATGAATAACTAGTGATCTGGAAATTCATTTAGACCATTAGTTTAATTACAGAAACTGATGGAAGTTTTATCAGACAATTACGTAAAGAACAAGAACAACGTGGGTCTGATTTATAAGCATTTGTACCACCTAAATCATTTTTGCTGAATTCCACAACACTACTCCACACAAAACTGCAATCAACGTATCAATTAAAAAATACGCTGCCAACTTCAAATGCCCTTGAGTATGATAAAATAGAATAAATGAATAGATTATTTTTGCATTTTGATAACATTTTGCTTCTTTTAAGTCTGTCACTTCGTTAAAGATTTTTTTAATCAAAAATGAAAATTGGCACATGCGTTTTGGAGCCCTTAAGCTTGTTTATAGATGATGAAAAAATTTCAATATTCAGTATATGTTATATAACAGAGATAGTGTCCCCAGTTCTGCTCTCATTGAAGTCAATGGCAAAACTATCTTATGGGAGTGCAAAACAAGTGGAAGGGAGCTCCTGGTATTCCTAGATACACACTCTAGTTAAGAGCATATAGTATTTACCATTCATATGATAAATATAGAGGATGTCTGGTATTCAGTGGCTACAGATCCAGGTATGTGGTATATACCATCTCTTCAGTCCTAACTCTCCTCTTGTGCATGTACAGAGCTCCTGCTGAAAATACAAGAACTGCACATGCACATCAAAGGTCACAATTTGGCCAGATATTCCTATGTATGCACATGAAACTACCACAAAGCTTAATGCTTTATAGCTTTTGGGTTGGATTTTCAAAATCACTCAGCTTTGGTCCAACTTTGCTTCCTTTGAAGTCAATGACTTATCTCCGATTGTCTTCCATGGAAGTAGAGTTTGGCCAACTCTGAGCTCTTTCAAAAATCCCACCCCCTGTTATCGGATGGGATCTTTGCTACAGCAACCCAGCTAACAGGCCAATTTTAGTAAATGCAGTGGTTATGTCAGTTGGCTGCTCCCTGGAGTACAAATGTTTCCTGTTGGTAGCTGCTGCTTCTTTCTGTAGACTGACTGTTTTCCCACCCTCTCCCCTGTGTTTTGGCTTCCATGTGCAACTTATTCTATTGCATTCACTACACAGTGAAACCTGTACTAAAGACTGAGCACTTGCAATATGCAGTTCCTTGTCTTGAACAAACATTTTAACACTTCCGTATCTTGTGTACCGACTACCTCATTTTTTATGATCTGTGCAAAGAACACACACAAAAATATATCTGTGAAAGTCATCAATAATACCAGAGATTTCTTGTGGAAGGGTCATAGATATGGTGGAAAGTTCACCAACTCCAATGAAAGGGATGCTGGACTTGCTCCTGAAACAATGGTGCTTAGTACCTTCATTCCCTGTGATAGATAGGTAGTTGCACAGGATGATATACCAGCCACATCTGCATGCAGTTAAAGGTAGCTTCTGGAATTTGTAACTATGGATTGGGATCGTCGTTGTCCCTTTTATTTGGCGACGACTGTTGAGCTCTTAATGCTGATGTTGTAGATCATGATGATTATGCTTTAACTCAATGAAACTACATGCATTTTAACAAAGTAAATATGGTGGCAATTTCTTTTTTTAACTTATTACTTTTATGTTTAAAATATCAAAGTATATAGGATAAAATTGGAGCCTTCACTTTCAGAGTGTGTGTCTGTGCACGTGCATATATAAGTGTACTTGGCTAAATCTTATCCTGCATTAGGACAATTTTGAGCTTTTTAGAATAATCCTCCACTAAACTTGGGGATTACACAAGTGCTAAAAATATCCAATATATTTTTGCACATTTTAAACATAATATAAATCTGTTTTAGCAATAGGGCTAATGGAGCAGCTTCCTCATTAGAAATAATGGGGAAGAGAGGCATGAATTCATTTATAATTCAAATGAATATTTGCATTTTTTTTACAGTATTTGCCCAGTTCTAATAGTAGAGTCTATGAGGAACAAATAACACAGCTGTCAATTATAGGCTACCTTAGGCACTTTTCTCTACAGTGTTATCAAAAGATCAGATACTCTCCTAGGGTCCAAACTTGAGGCAGTTCCGCTCGTTGAGCAGCTCTAGTATTTGGTGATTAAAGAGAGACTCCAGCTTCTGCATCTCATTTTCCATTATGTAGAAGCTTTTTAAGGAGATGAAAGTCTCTTCTGGAAACACTAATCTTCTAAAGTGGGGAGGAATGAGAGGAAGAGGGACTCAAATATATTAGTCACAAAGGGCCAAATTCTCTGCTGCACCAAGTTCCTGTCAGTGCTGCCACGAGGCTGTGCACCACAGAGAAGCTCAATATGGTTCCCTGATTCTCTGCTTGGTCTCAGTCTAGGCTGCAGCAATCTTTTGACTGCTCTAATCACGGCAAGGGATCCTCCATGGCTGCACTCAGGCTACTTCTCCTCTTGCCCCTTATTCACGTCCTGTGCTGGGTTGGTACTGGAGGGTAGTGTAGAAGCCAACTATGACAACTGTACTCCTGACAGGGATTCTCCTATGCTGGGGGAATCCCCAGCAGAGGAGATTGGGCCAGATTCCATTTTGTTTGCATACATGATCAAATTAGGATATGGATGTATGTTATTTCTATTACAAATTATTCACATCAAGATTATATACTCTAAAAAAGATTTAGCTTTCGGCCCATCCTGTACTCTAACCTATAGGAGTAAAGGAGCTATAAGGTAGCCCCCTTTTATTCCTTTCTGCAGTTGTGCTATACATCACTTCCTACGCGCAGGAGAAGCAGGTTCCGCAGACTGATTTGCAGTACGTTGCACAAGTGGGCAGGAATAACCAGGGGGAAGTCTTGATTCCTTCCCCCTTTACACCCATCAGTGTAGTTACACCATTGGAAGGATGCTTCCTGGGAGCACTGGGCACACTAGGAGGGAGAATGTGACTCAAAAGTCTCATTCTTCCCTGTGGGACTGCTCCAGCCTAAGAAGTACTGCCTCTTGGTACAAGTTAGCTCACAAAGTGACCAAATGGAGAATAAATATAACCAAATTCAGAGAATGGCATTTCACCACCATTTTTCTTTTCAGTCTTTTGTGATAGCTAAATGCAAAGGTAAATAAGTAGGTTTAAATTCAAAAAGGCAAATTTAAAGACAACAACATTTCTAGAGATGGAACCTGAGATTTTACAAAGTGCCCAAAGGAAATGGATTCCCAACTTCCACTAAAATTAACCATGTCCAATTCTCCATGGCATCTTTGAAAATCTCAGATGATTGTCCCCCTTCAGTGTTTAATATGATAACAAAATTTCAACTTCCACTATTTTAAGGGGGATAAAATCATTGTAATTTATCCTGAAATATTACCCATTTATAAGAATAGTAACAAATAGCAGCACAGGGTGATCAAATCACGAGTCTTAAAGATTATTGAAAGATGCGGATTGTAATGCTGCTGTCTACATAGAATGACAGTAATATAATTGTTAGCCTCTTTAAGGTTAACACTGATGTGTCTATTCTCTTTTCAGGAAAGTATTTTATAGATTTGGACCAGATTAGAAGGACAGGAGTTGCTGACCAAAATAAATACACATTAAAGTAATGTACTGGAGATTAAATTTACATTTTACGTATTTTATTTTTTTAATATAGGACTCAATACAAATGAAGGTGTGTTATTTCTCCTTATTAGAAAAGCTTACCAGAAATAAGCAACAAATTTCAAGTACTGCAACAACAATAGTAATTAAAATAATATAATTTTAACAGCACTGCAATTATAATCCAGTAAGGAAAACTATGTTCTGTTAACACTACTAACAGGGAAGCAAATATGGTGACATGCAGGCATGGAGATTCTGAAAAATAATAGTGATTTGTACTGAAATAATTAGTTGCAATCTCTTTTCTGAAGGTTTATGTTGAAGACCGGCCAGTGGGAGGAAAGTGGGAAAGGTCTGGTATCTTGCTTATCTAACCGAATTGAAAACAAGGGGGAGTTTGTTAGAATACCATCTTTCCAAGACACATCTCTCCTGAGTGAGTTAATTTGGAGATATTTATTTTTGAGAGCTAAAAACGGAGCTTAGTTTGGCCATGCAATAACTAATTTAGAATTTACTAACACTGCAAATAACTGAAAGATATAAATACCAAGCACAGAGAGGATTTATTTAGGGTGGAATATGTTGGAGTTTTGGGGGCAAAAATTAAGAAAGGGAATATCAGGAATGAATCACAGGAGAACTTCTAACAGTGAGATGAATTAGGTAGTGGATAGTTCCCTGATGAATGTGGCCCACTTGCTTGGGACATTTAAAACAAAATGGGATAAAACACTAGTAATCTACTGAAGGGGATAATCTTCTAATACCAGGGAAACAGAGTAGTTGACTTCGTAGCTCTTTCACATCTCTAACATCACACAAGGCATAACATCGTTGGAAAAAATTCTGCTTGGGAAAAACAGCATTAGATATTTTCCAGTATAAAAGTAGCGTGGTTAGATGATTTCTGGACTATTTGTCTCTATTTTGCAATACGTCATATACACTAAATTACTTTATCATTCATTGGTAAGGACTTGCTTAGGGGGTACTGTACATATTTCTGGAGCAGTAGTAGCAACAGCAGCAATAGTGATAGTGTTGTTCACTGCCAGTGACAAAACAGCGGCACAATTGTGATGATGCAGCAACTCAACTCCCCTCCCCACCTACCACCGTTTTCTGAGAGAAAACTTTGATATTCTGCCAATCAGCACTGGAAATAAGTATATAATTTTAAAAAGCCATGCTAAACATTGCATTTGATTTATTACAATAAAGATGCCTTGTTGCAGCTTTGGTGTCCAGAATAGTTACTCCTCCATTTGCATTTTTGCAATAAACACCATCTAACAAAAATGACCCCGAACAGCTAAGGTTAAGCATCTTCCATAGGGAGACCTCACTAGCGAGGAATATACGGAAGATGCTACTGCTCACCATGTTGTGGCCAGTCAGATGAAGAGAAATCTGGTCTACCAGAACAAGCAGGAGTTTCTGTTGACTTTGTAATCATACATTTGATATTTTAAGGTTCATTTCACTAGATGGTGGTGGTGGTTTTATTTTCCATGAACATTTTGGCAGTAGCACCAATGTAAATAATCAATATTATTACTGCTGCTCTCATTAGGTCCTTTTTTCACCCAGATCATATTCAGAACTGATATCATTATCTTCATCATCACGAGACACAGTATTGTCAGAATTATTTTCACTTCTGTATAGGATTTTACAGGATTTCTAGACATTTCCATTACAGATGCATGTGCAGAAAAATGGAGGACAGCACAATGCATAACTATTTTTATTGGGCCAGTTGTTTATATATTCAGTATCCATTTGCACACAGCCTCTCTTTTATTGTCGGTGGCTTTCATACTTTTCACCCCACCCCAGACAACTGAAAGGAAGATTCCATTTCTAAGGCCAATCCTGACACAAACAAGTGGTGGCAGGGTACAAGATTCATGATTTCTTGCTTATTTCAGATTAAAAAAAGAAAATATTTTACTTTGTCAAAAATATTAGTGTGTCCATCAGTAATGGACTCCAAATATTAGTTTCACTACAGAGGTTTTGACCAGTATAGTAGAATAGTATAATATTTTCTATTTACAATAGTGATGATGTAAATAACGAATAAGTTGCTGAATTACCTGTAGAATTACTTAAACATGTTATAAATATCACATTTACCTTAACAACAACTACTAGGGGCTTAATTCACATTTATTGGCTTTTGCCACAAAACAAAAATAGAGCCGTAACACGGGCTTACTTGTGGATGTGTATACTAGTGAACTGGGGGCACTGTACACGGGAGATCCCTCCTGGTTTGCCTGGCACAGCAGCACCCTGCCTATGAGAGAGAGAGAGAGAGAGAGAGAGAGAGAGGTATTTGGTTTTGGAACACTCAAACTAAAACCTGTATTTTTATCCCAAAACGAAAATAAAGCTGTGACACTGTGGAGGTACAGTGAAGCAGGGGCACCTTTTGCCCTTTGACTTCAAAACAGAAAGAGTTCCAATGAACATTTAAAATCTTATATTAAAAAATAAAAACACAGATTTCCCCTCCCCCAAAATATAAATATCCATTTTTATATTTGGAGGCTGGTGCAGGCTGTGTGCATTCCGTGCATGATGGCCCCTCAAGCAGTTATGCTCCTGTGCTTTATTGCAGCTGCTCTCTCTCAGTCTCTTTCCCCTGTATTTCTAAAGCAGAGGCTGCCTAATTAGCCCTTCTTTTAGCTTAGGCAATGCAACCACCCACACCACCTTTCCTGAAAAGAGAGGCTGCTTGAACAAACACAGCAGATAAATCAAGCTGAAAATCTCATAAGTACTAATTATGGAACAGATTTGATCTCGGGCATACCAGTGTAAATTCAAAGTAGTTCCATTGACTCCAAAGATTCACTCGGATTGACACTGGCATGACTGAGAACAGAACATAACTACCTCTTATTAAGTTTCCTGCACTTTTGGTATTGCCTGGGTCAGAAATATATGAGAATAACTTCTTGCAGTGGTATATCAAGTATATCAGCTGGATCCAGGAAGTGCACAGGTACACAAAAGGCAGAAATTCTAAAAGGTTAATGGAAAAAAGTTAACTAAATACTTTGTTTTGGGCAAATATTCAGCTAGGTTCTTACTTTATTCTTTGATTTGGGGAAAACTGAGTCAGCGCTCTGCCTAGTTTTACATTTCTACCTCTAGATCTGCCTGGGCAATCTTATATGAGGGACTGAATATTGATTAGACATGAAGAAAACTATCCTTTCACCTCCTGAAAGGATCAATCCATGTCAGGAATAAGGCCCAGTATAGGAGTAGTACAAGGACATATGGCCTCTGCTACATCAATTTTGTAGATATTGTAGATACTTCAGGCTTTTAGTATTGTGAATTCTGTGCCTTCATAATAACTGAATTCACTTTAAAAACTAAAATACATTAGGCCAATTTCTGCATTGATTTATAACCCATGCAACCCCACTGAGTTCATCAAGACCAATTTTGGACAAGAGTGTGAGTGACAAGTTGGGGAACCTGTCTTTAAACTTAGCAATTCTGGTTAATGTCTTGCAATTGTTTTGATGGAGTAATTTTATCATGGAATGCCTTTATATGACCTGGAATCCACTGGCTGACAGGGTCTTCCAGACCGAGGTCAATGAAGAGTCACTAACCTTAATGATCATGCTCTGACTGAACAATGGGTATACTAAGGAATTCACCTGAGTAAGGAAATAGTTTGACCAAATTTCTCTGCAGAGAGCTGATGAAGCATAGAGTGGAAAATCACCACCAGCAGAACAAAGAAACCAGATATTGGCAGAGCAAGACTGGAAGTTTGGGCAGAAAACACAGGCATGCTTTCATGGTTTAACTGGGGAACCAGAAAAAATCAGAGAAAGCTAGCTGACCTAGAAAGGCTCCATGATTCGGAAGAAATGGCTCCTGGGACTCTGCCTAAGCACACAGAACTCTCCAGAGGAAACAGTGACAAGGAAAATGGATACAGGTGGGTTTATTATTTTGTCTAGTGCAGTGTCTCTCTTGTGCTGCTAAGTAAAGAATAAAATGTGTTAAGAATCCTGTGCAAAGCCTGAGTGTCTGTTTGCTTTCACTATTATGCACCCCTCAAGTGTTAAACTGTAAATCCAGAGCNTATTTTACTTTGTCAAAAATATTAGTGTGTCCATCAGTAATGGACTCCAAATATTAGTTTCACTACAGAGGTTTTGACCAGTATAGTAGAATAGTATAATATTTTCTATTTACAATAGTGATGATGTAAATAACGAATAAGTTGCTGAATTACCTGTAGAATTACTTAAACATGTTATAAATATCACATTTACCTTAACAACAACTACTAGGGGCTTAATTCACATTTATTGGCTTTTGCCACAAAACAAAAATAGAGCCGTAACACGGGCTTACTTGTGGATGTGTATACTAGTGAACTGGGGGCACTGTACACGGGAGATCCCTCCTGGTTTGCCTGGCACAGCAGCACCCTGCCTATGAGAGAGAGAGAGAGAGAGAGAGAGAGGTATTTGGTTTTGGAACACTCAAACTAAAACCTGTATTTTTATCCCAAAACGAAAATAAAGCTGTGACACTGTGGAGGTACAGTGAAGCAGGGGCACCTTTTGCCCTTTGACTTCAAAACAGAAAGAGTTCCAATGAACATTTAAAATCTTATATTAAAAAATAAAAACACAGATTTCCCCTCCCCCAAAATATAAATATCCATTTTTATATTAGGAGGCTGGTGCAGGCTGTGTGCATTCCGTGCATGATGGCCCCTCAAGCAGTTATGCTCCTGTGCTTTATTGCAGCTGCTCTCTCTCAGTCTCTTTCCCCTGTATTTCTAAAGCAGAGGCTGCCTAATTAGCCCTTCTTTTAGCTTAGGCAATGCAACCACCCACACCACCTTTCCTGAAAAGAGAGGCTGCTTGAACAAACACAGCAGATAAATCAAGCTGAAAATCTCATAAGTACTAATTATGGAACAGATTTGATCTCGGGCATACCAGTGTAAATTCAAAGTAGTTCCATTGACTCCAAAGATTCACTCGGATTGACACTGGCATGACTGAGAACAGAACATAACTACCTCTTATTAAGTTTCCTGCACTTTTGGTATTGCCTGGGTCAGAAATATATGAGAATAACTTCTTGCAGTGGTATATCAAGTATATCAGCTGGATCCAGGAAGTGCACAGGTACACAAAAGGCAGAAATTCTAAAAGGTTAATGGAAAAAAGTTAACTAAATACTTTGTTTTGGGCAAATATTCAGCTAGGTTCTTACTTTATTCTTTGATTTGGGGAAAACTGAGTCAGCGCTCTGCCTAGTTTTACATTTCTACCTCTAGATCTGCCTGGGCAATCTTATATGAGGGACTGAATATTGATTAGACATGAAGAAAACTATCCTTTCACCTCCTGAAAGGATCAATCCATGTCAGGAATAAGGCCCAGTATAGGAGTAGTACAAGGACATATGGCCTCTGCTACATCAATTTTGTAGATATTGTAGATACTTCAGGCTTTTAGTATTGTGAATTCTGTGCCTTCATAATAACTGAATTCACTTTAAAAACTAAAATACATTAGGCCAATTTCTGCATTGATTTATAACCCATGCAACCCCACTGAGTTCATCAAGACCAATTTTGGACAAGAGTGTGAGTGACAAGTTGGGGAACCTGTCTTTAAACTTAGCAATTCTGGTTAATGTCATGCAATTGTTTTGATGGAGTAATTTTATCATGGAATGCCTTTATATGACCTGGAATCCACTGGCTGACAGGGTCTTCCAGACCGAGGTCAATGAAGAGTCACTAACCTTAATGATCATGCTCTGACTGAACAATGGGTATACTAAGGAATTCACCTGAGTAAGGAAATAGTTTGACCAAATTTCTCTGCAGAGAGCTGATGAAGCATAGAGTGGAAAATCACCACCAGCAGAACAAAGAAACCAGATATTGGCAGAGCAAGACTGGAAGTTTGGGCAGAAAACACAGGCATGCTTTCATGGTTTAACTGGGGAACCAGAAAAAATCAGAGAAAGCTAGCTGACCTAGAAAGGCTCCATGATTCGGAAGAAATGGCTCCTGGGACTCTGCCTAAGCACACAGAACTCTCCAGAGGAAACAGGGACAAGGAAAATGGATACAGGTGGGTTTATTATTTTGTCTAGTGCAGTGTCTCTCTTGTGCTGCTAAGTAAAGAATAAAATGTGTTAAGAATCCTGTGCAAAGCCTGAGTGTCTGTTTGCTTTCACTATTATGCACCCCTCAAGTGTTAAACTGTAAATCCAGAGCACACACATGGCTGGAGTTCTGGAAGAGAGTGCTTAAGCCATGGAGCGGGGGAGGGTGTTGGCTATGGAGGGGTCTGAGGGGTCAGCACTAGTCCCAGGAGCTAGCCAGTTTGACCTCAGGGTCCCAGCTCGTACATGGGGCCCCATGAAGTAGTCCCTAATCACAACTGCCTGGGGAATGTCCAGATAGAGGAGGAACTCTGCCAAGGTTGTGTGTGTCAGACAGTGTTCTGTGTATACAGACTTTTCAAAGGCTAAATCTAATTATTATGGATTAATTCCCACTAAAAGAAAATTCTAGATAGGTTTCCTATGTAGAATTTGGATACCCCTGAACAATTAAGAGGTATTCCAAACCTAAAGTCAAGAGCAGACCAAATCCTTTTTTTAAACTTATTTTTTAACTACTAACCACCTCTAATTATTGGTTCCAGTTATGATAGGAAGCAGAAATACTTGGAATATTGTGAGAAAAAAAAAACCAATCCTTGTGGTATAGTCAACTTAGCAAAAACCAGGAAGCACTGGAAATCTCATGAGAGAACCTATTATCACTGTAACTTTCCCAGCTCATGGGACTCAGTTAAGTAACACAACTTTTGTATATTTGTCAGAATTGCCCATCCTTGCCTTTTGTAATTCACCAATCACAAGTCTTAAAGGGATGGGATAAAGTCAAATTTGGCCCAAAACTTAGATTTTGTAAAAACAAGCTTATAAAAACAAAGACCAACTAAAATATAAAATATAAAATGAATTAAAAAACAAACAAACAAAACAAGTGTAAACTGTTTTTAAACAAATAAATATTCCCGCAAAGGGCCACAATTAAGCAAGGTATCCCTATTTAGGGTAGCACTTAAGTCAATTGGATTTACACATGTACTTAAGTGCTCTCTTGAATATGGATATGTCAAACTGGTGTTTGCAACTTGGCTATTGCAATATTGTGCTACTGGAAGAACCTGAAAACAAAATTGTCTAGGAACGATAAAGAAAAATGAAATTGATTCATCTTTTCATCTTGTCCAAAGTGAGCAAAATGCAAAAAATAAATGAACATACACACAGGAAATTGTATTACATATTGAAATTATCTGTGTCTTAATAACCTTAGCTAGTATTAGAAATACAAGACAGAAGATTTACTTTTTTAAATTAAAATATTTATAATCATGAAATCATCCCTTTCATTTTCTTCTACAAAATTTTGATATTTGGATCCCATCCTATATAATCTATTAGCTCTCCCATCTATAAATGTCTAAATTACCTTGATTCTGTTTTTATCAGAGAATATCAAAGATTTTCCAGTCAACACCTTACCTCTTCTAAGTTGTCCATGATTAAATATTTTTTTATCACTGTTAGCAGCACTCATACAGATGAAGAGTCTCTTGTTTTCACTTTGTACAACTATACGAATTTAGTTACATTGCTACATTTCTCTTAAAAAAAAGAAGGTGCCTGCTTCATTTACGTTACTAAATTGCACTTATCTAATTTTATTTTTAAAGTTTAGCATTTCAGCTAACATATAAATTTAAGTAAAGTATCCAAGTTAGTATTACCAGATTTCCTTTGACAGATATTACAGTTTTATTAGGATTAACTCAAATGAGGGCTCAAGATTCTTGAAGTGTCTCCTTTTGACATTAAAACTACTTAAATTGCAAAAAACATATATAAGAGAATATTTAATTATTTTACAGTAAATTCCTGGGGGAAAACTTCAGTGTATTGGAGGCAATTTACAAAATCCCAATGGAATAAAATCCCGCATTTCCTCCAGAACACTAAATCCTAGTAGAACCTAATAAAGGCACCTTGATTTTCTATTTCTTTTTATAAGAAAGCAGATTCTAAAAATAGCTCTCAAAATATCTTTTCTGTGTAAAACTGTTCTTTGAAAAATACTGTGCAAGTATTGGACATAAAACAAAAATAGTACATTCACGCAAAGGTTTATTTTAATGCTACACTTTCTTCCACTTTCAGTGAATTTGCTGCCAGTTTTTCATATACAGCAACCTGAAGTCTGCATTTTTTGTGTCTCTTTCATCTGGGCAACTACCACATTTGCACATAGAAAGCAAATGACTATTGGGGAGCACACTACATCATAAGGAGATACCCTCTGTTGAGTCCAATCACTGAGATCCATGGGCAGAGGGCCCTTCCACTACACTGACCTACCTAAGGATCAAGCTGGTCACAAGGGCGTGCATATCGTGGCTTCCTCTGTATAAGCTTTGGGAGCTATTGGAATTGCTCAGGAGAACTATAGGAGTCAAGAAACTCACACTATGAGACCTGCAGTATACGATAGGCTACCTGAATTTTGCCTGCAGGGTTGTTGCCCTGGGGCAGTGCGGCTTGCAGTGGCAACAGCAGGAATAGCAAGGTCACATCATTATATACCAGTTACTAGAGAGATGAAGGAAGACTTAAGGTGTGGGAACAGTTTTTTAGTCAATTTAATGAGGTGTTGTTATGGAGGGAGGAATGGTTATTAGAAGTGGGTTTGAAAATCCATTTGGATGTTTCAAGAGGCTTTGACCTGTTTTACCAAGGCAGGTGATGTGCTCAGAAATGGCCTGCTATCTGGACACAAAATGGGGTAGTATGTGATATGACTTTCCTGGAATTTTTTCCCATTTTAGTTGCAGTGCTTATTTAGGAACCTGAGTTGGAAAGGTGTGCTCCTGGTGCAACAACATGGCATTGGTACGTGTTATCAATCGCCAAACTTCCAGATCACACAGGGTCATGAAGGTAGTGAGGGCATTTGTGCTACAAAGTTTAAGCCTTAACATTTGTTTTTCTTCAAAGCACTTGTCCGGGCTGGATAATGGCATAGCAGATGGCTTGTCTCGTTTTCAGCTTGACAGATTTCGGGGGCTTGCACCCAGGGCCGGTGCAACCATTTAGGCCAACTAGGCGGTTGCCTAGGGCACCAAGATTTGGGGGCGCCAAAAAGCGGCGCCCTCCAAAATTTTTTTAAATGGTTGCAGCCGCTGCTGGTGGAGGGGCTGAGCTGCCGGCGGCAGCAGCTGCCTGCAGCCGGCAGCCCAAGGTGTCCCTCGGGTCACGTGCCGCCGCCGCGCGCCAACCCGGCAGCCCAGGGCGCCCCCCGCGTCAGGGAGCCGCTGCCGCAGCCAGGAGCCCCCTCCTCCCCAGGGTCAGGGAGCCACGCCGGACCCGGCAGCCCAGGGCGCCCCCGCCCCCGGGTCGGGAGCCGCCCAGCGACCCGCAGCCGGCGCCCCCGCCCCCGGGTCAGGGAGCCGCCGCCGCCGCAGCCCAGCGCGCCTCCCCCTGGGGTCAGGAGCACCGCCGCAGCCCAGCAGCCCGGGCCCCGCCCGGGTCAGGGAGCCGCCGCAGCGACCCGGCAGCCAGGGGCGCCCCCCCCCCGGTCAGGAGCCACGCGTTCCGGTGGACCTGCCGCAGGCATGCCTGCGGCAGCTCCGCCAGAGCCACGAGACCTGCGCGCAGGGCAGCGAAATGTCCCGGCGCCTAGGGCGCCAGAAACCCTAGTGCCGGTCCTGCTTGCACCACAAGCTAGTGATGAACCTGAGCGGATGCTGCTAATGCTACAGAGCCTGGGTGTAGGCTGTTGACAGTGGCTCAGAGATCTTTGACTCTGGGCACATGGCTGAGCTATGAAGGAAGTTTTAATGAGTTCTTCCAATTTCAGGATATGTAATGCTGGTCACCAATATGTCCTATCTCAGAAGGGCAGGTGCTTCGGTTCATGGTCATTGGCAACCCAGCTGCTGGTTTCCTCAACGATCCTGGCATAGTGCAAGGTGCAACCAAGTACTTTTGCGGGGATGGGGTTCATCTGTCAGACTTGGAGGCTGACATGTTCTTGGTCACTATAAAAAAGGCCACTGGGAGATGTCTAGGAACTCAACTGGGTGGGAGAGGTAACCATGCTAATTGCTTGGCACCTCCTTGTGGCAGATATCCAGTGCAGGTACTCCATAGGAAAGGCATCCAGTGACCAGATACAGAGCTTGGTAAAGAACTTTAAAAGGAGATGCTGGTTACAGAAATAGAACAGAGAAGGAGGGAGTTTGAAAGTCCAATGATTGTTTAGCAGGGAACCAACCCCCCTTCCTTATAGCCCAACATTAACTCTCCTACAAGGTGGTGTGGATTGTAACATCCACGCCATGGGTTGGCTGGGGGAGATGGATGGAAAATGAAGGAGAGCTGGTGGAAACCCCGGGTAGTTATCTGAACGAACATGGAGTTGCCTGCACTATACACTTTTATCTGCCAGGTAGTTCCAGACATCTAATAATAAAGTTGCAGCCTGATTAAATCCATATAGAATGTCTCATGTTCTTTTTTCAGTATAGCTGGACAACCTCCACTGAGTCCAACCACTTAGGTCCACAGGCAGGCAAACAGACTCAGGAATGGAACTCAATTAGGCTAAGAATTTTTAGAGGATATTTTATATGCTCTGTGTTTCCCATCAGAGGGTTCACCAGAAGGTCCATAAGACAGATCAGTGGCCACAAGAAAACTTAGCTAACCAGGCTGCCAGTGTCATAGTAGGGCAGGAAGTAGTGTGGTCTGATCAGTAATAGTTTAGCTAGTCTATTCCAACAGATGTCACTGATGCATATATTTTGCCTAACTACATCCCAACCTAATTCTGCACTACTTCTTGGACTCTAAGAGGATCATGTGGTATGATGAGAACATTATTTCCAATGCCAAAAACCATGCCAAGTTCATATCTGTCCTCCTGCATATCTTCACAAGCAACCTATGATTAAGAAAGCATTTCCATTATAAAACCCTCTGTTCAGGTTGTTATAGTTTTTTTTCTAAGAAAAATCCTACTCTTTGGGCTAAAATTTCTTGAGTTTCTGCACAGTACTAAGGGGTTTGTTTCGTTATTTTATAGTTGGAAAAATCAATTCTTGCTGTTCTTGAGATATGAATATTTTTCTGAAGTGTTTTGAACAAGCAAAGCATTTTTCAGGAGATTGTTTTTAAATAGCTCAAATAACTCAAAAATGGCTTTTTATTAAAAGTTCAGACGTATCATGAACTTAACCCACAGAAGCCTGGTCAATATTAGGGAAACTTTCCACCAAATTGTATCTGGTTTTATAACAGTTCAGCTAAAACAATGTTATACCCAGTTGGAGTTCTGGTGTAGACCAGGCTCCAGGCAGTGTAAACCATTTTTACTGAACCAGTTTCAACAGCATTTTCAACTCTACATTTGCAAATGGTTTTAAGATAAATTTAGCTGAACCTTTTTTAAAAACTGGTTAAAATTTGAGGAAATGTTCCCAGTGTAGTTCAGGCCAGAAATTCCTTTAACTTATTGGAAGATTTTTTTTTGTAATACAAATAATGATGCCGTGTTATCACTGTAGAAAACAACCCACAGACAGTAATGAATGTATTCAACTTTAAGATTACCTTGAAGACGTATGCAGGCAGTCAAAAAGGAGAAAGCAACATATTATGTTTGGCCCACAAACTAAATTAAAACTGTCTTGCTTTCTATCTAACTTATCTCATTTGTTACTTCCTTCACTATCAGCACACATTTTGTAACTGTTATCTTGCCTCCTTGGCCTCCCCTTTGAAAACTAACGGTTTTCAATTATGAGTATTTCTAATAGATTCCTCATACAAGGCCATTTAAAAAAAAATTTTTTACCTCACATGAATAGCTAAGTATTCCCTTGTACTTCTCCATACTTGCTGTAGGAAAAAACAAAATCTGGAGTACAGCAGTAGATACTGATGTTATCTATCTGCAGATTCTTTTCAAATTACCCGAGTGACTTTGTAAAACTGACAGACCCGTCAGTGGGTGGGATCGAACCTGGGAACCTCTGGAGCTAAATGCATGAGCCTCAACTGCTCGCATGCCTCGACAGCAAGCGTGCCGAAGTTGGCACATGAGCTGATTTTCAGTGGCACTCACACTGTCTGGGTACTGGCCACCAGTCTGGGCAGCTCTGCATTTTAATTTAATTTTAAATGAAGCTTCTTAAACATTTTTAACACCTTGTTTACTTTACATAAAACAATCTTTAGTTATATATTATAGACTCATAGAAAGAGACCTTCTAAAGACATTGAAATGTATTACTGGCATGCAAAACCTTAAATTAGAATGAATAAATGAAGACTCGGCACACCACTTCTGAAAGGTTGCCAACCCCTGCTCTACTGCATGAGCTAAAAGCCATTCGGCCCCTAGCTAAGGCTGTAGGGCAGATTCATTAATCTTGCTCTCCAAGTGATCTCGGTGCCACTAGATAAGACAGAGCACCACACCCAGGAGGTGTTTGGGTTACAACTGCACCCAAAAATTGAATTTCCTATGGGGCACAGCTACCCCCTATCATCACAAAGAGATGAAATTCACATATACCTGCAGCAAGAGAGGCAAATCAAAACCTTATTTATTATTCATTCATTCTATTGAGTTACCTAGATAGAGTACATTATTGCTGTAGCTGCTAGATATCTGTTTACAACGTTAAGTACATAATTTCTATTAAACTATGCAGGCAAACCATCAGAAAGTGAACAAAAGCTGAATAGAATAGTTGTGTCCTAAAACACTTCTATCGCAACCTTTTTATTTTAATCAGTAGTGCCAATCTGAAAGTTCTAAAGTTTACATGAATTCCATGATCACCATTTCCCTCTGTTTCAATATGTCAAATTTCCTCCTGCTGTTTGTCCTTTCTCAATACAGTCTACTCACCATTTTTATCTCTGTGTACATGGCAGGAATTATTATTCTTACACTCTCAGTTTTCCCCTTTTATTCTGGTAGTCATACCTGATGTAGGACACTAGAAAGTCAGGTTTGCTCCAGGATATACCAGTAAAATGCTGTGAAAAATCAAAGAGCCATAAAACAACCATGGGCAGATCTTCAGTTGGTATAAATTTTCATAGTTCCATTATGTCAATGGAAATATGACAAAATATATCAGCTGAGGTTCTGCCCCTCAACTCTGTAAAGGATGAATCAGCTTCCTCGCTCACCAGCTTTTCAAAGTCCTAATCCTGTAAGACATTGGGCACCACAGTGATAGCCCTTAAATATCTCCACAAGTTTGGTTTAATTGTTGCTTTTTTTTCCCCACATCATCCACCAGCATTTCAGGTTCTCTTGAGAGAAGCATCAGTCTATCATTAAGGATTAAGTAGCCTGGAGCTGAGCAACAATCAGTGTGAGCCCCAATGTACTGAAGAGGACAAAAAAAACTATTGGAAAAAGCCTGGGTATATATCACTGGAGACAGTGCAGGGAGCATGCAAAATGACTGAAGAAAGTCATAAAGGCTCAGCTGCTGTCCTGGAAGCAGTCTGGGAAGTACTGAAAACAGCACATCAGTAATTCTTTACTAACTCTAATCTATTATGGTTTCCTTCTAAAACAACCTTCAATTTAAACTTAAAAATAGAGAACATTTAATCACTGAACTGTTATTATAAAAGGGCACCATCACCTCCTGAGCACTCCCTTGTAGCTGAACAAGCACTGCTATGGCCTGCCTCAGTTTCTGCCCTTTTATGAGTTAACTATGAGCTGACTTAAACAGCCTGGTAAAAGAGAAGCCAAAGACTCTACTTAGCAGCAGTATATATCTCTCTTTAATAAAGTTTTCTAAAAGGTGTACTTGTACATGGGTTTAAAGGCTCTTACTTCAGTCCTACAACAAAAAAGTCTTTAGGTTTCAGCACCAGCTCCTTCTGCTATAAGACCCCAGGCTTCTCTACTGCATCAAGAGCTCTTTAGTCTTTCCCATGTTTATTCAGGGCATCTCCCAGGCATCCCTACATGGAAAGCTTTTGTAGTCTCTTTCCTGCTGGTTCAGAGTCTCTTCAGGCCTCTCTGCCTGTAGAGCTTTTACCTAGTTCAGGCTCCCTTCCTCTTGAGCATCCTTTCTCCACAGGAACTTTTTTTAAGTGAGCTCTCCTAAACTTATGATTAGGCCCAGGTGTGCCTTACTTAACTGCCTTCTAGCTAGTTAGGCTGTTAACTGTTCACAGATGGACCTAGGTTGGCTCATTCCCTTCAGCAGAGCTTGTCAGTGTAAGCTGGGCCTTTGACACCCTTAAAGGGCCAGCCCTGTGACAATTATGCAGTAAAAAAAAAAATTCAAACACAAGATAATTATACATTTTTTTGACTTGATATACAACATTTTTTTTAAAAAAAATACTCTTCCCTTTATTTAGGCCTACATGCTTACTTCTGTACGGAAAAATAAATATCTTAAACAAATTATGTGGGTAGATCTCTATCCACAGGGCATCAGAACTACTAAAATTTGCTGTTTGATTTTTGTTTGTGACCTGCTTTAGGAAGTATCTGTAGTTCTGCACTTGAGAAACATGGAGTTCCACCAATAGCTAGCCCCATGTCTGGTGCTTAATCCTCATTAGCGTTTTTCTCCATTCACAGTGACTCATTCTGTCTTGAAAAAAGACAAGCTCCCTACTGATTTTCTTTTTTGAAGGTGCATTGCACTGCTGCTCTTTCTGGCGGTGAACAGCATTTTGTTTGTTCCTAACTGACACACCCCCAATGGATAATGTGAAATTATTGTTCAGCATGGATTATTTCAAACATGCCACACTCCACAAATGTGGGCGAGAAACATCTAACAGAAAGGCTACTGTTGTGCAACAACATTATATGCTAGTTTGTGCAATCCTTACTGACTTGGGTGAACAATTACCAGTACTTAGACAAGAAATCCCATTTGTAGGACTCACATTAAGTGCTCACTTAAACAAGTAAGGGTTACAAAATCTAGCTCTTGGTTATTAATATATGTATAATGTGGCATGCCCTGGGCTTTAATAGGGTTGAAAATATATTGCCTGTGCAACAACAGAGTACCTTTTGCATGTTTTCTACATCAGATAATTAGGATCCTTCTCTAAACAGAATTAAATGTATTTTTTAGATTTATAACTCATGCCTCATCATGTCTCAGGTGAAGACATTACATTAAAAAAAGTTTTTTCTAGTTCTTTTCTAAAGAGAAAAAAGTGACATCACCCCAAAATTACCCATCTCCACTGCACCATCTGAAAGCAAACACTTGAGTCCAGAGACTATCCTTGCCTTAAGGACAGAAAAACCTCAGTCAGCCTTCTCTTGGTGAGAAAATTAGAGAGTTGAGGACTCCACCGAGAACCTTATCCCAATCAGTTAAACATAGGAGCTTTTAGTCCAAGAATTACAGTGGAATGAGGGAAGAAAAGGGGGCCAACAGGTAGTCACAGGACAAGCCAAGTACTGTAGTGTTTTATAAATCAAAATCAAGACCTAATATTACTGCTGGAAGCTAATATGAAGCCAGTTCAGTTGATGATGAAACAGCCAACTTTATATATTCCTTGTAGCTTTTAAGAAGACAACTTCTGCACCAACTGTAGTTTCTAACTGATCCCACGGTATATCCCCATGTAGAGTAATTTTGTAATAATCCAATATAAAATAATTATTTGTGACCGCTAAGGTGCTTCCTGAGGTCTATCAACGCTACTACGCTATTGAGACCATGACCTTTCCCCCATCTCTTCTCTGCCAGTGATGTTGGTCTCCATCATGCTCTTGTTCATTATTGCCTCAATCACTTTTGCGCTTTCTCTCCTCCTGCTCTTTATGCTATACATGGGAGAAGTTCCTTGTAAAAATTAGTGAAACCACTACATTATCCCCCTTAAAACTCACCTCCATTGTAATATCTACTTGACAATGGATAGGCAACAAGTGAGCTGACACTGATAGTTGTTATACAAAACATCACTTGTACCATGTCCATCACTCCTCCTCTGTTCTCTCTTTTTAGACACATACTAAAACTGTACAATTTTTGTTGTGTGTACAGGACCTGGCACAATCTCAGGCTCTAGGTGTTTCCATAATAGAAATAAAAATAATAATAGCAGCAATGGTGTACTGCACAAAAGTGGCTATGTGGCAAGCATGTCATTGATATCATGCCATCACACCTCATTTATGCCTATGAATTTGGGCTAGGCCTCGACACTGTTAGGTTGTGGGAAAGTGGTGCTGGCATAAAAGCAAAGACGCAGTATGTCTCTTACTTCATTGGTATGCGCGCCACAGAACACAAAATACTGCAACCACATCTTACATGCAGTGTAAGCCATTTCCATCATACATTCTCTCATGATAAAGAAGAATTACAGGAAAACTGAAATTTCAAATAATAAATAACAAATTGATTTAATCAGCCCCAACCATTCTCTCAACTGTAGCCAATAAGAAAACATTTCACCAGTAAAAACTCAACTATCTCATAAACCAGAATATACCATGAGCTGACTGTGTACAGACTTTATATTTGTTTGTTTTTGATGACCTCTTATATCTCATGAGGTCATCAATAACTCATGCGAGAAGTACATGATGCATCCTTTGTTAGTCTAGTGTAAATCCTCTCACATCCTATTCACATACTGCCACCAAATCATTCCAAGTTTGAAAATAGGTTCTGAAAGCGTGTGAGAAAGTGAAAGGGAATGGAGCTAGCAGCATTTCAACAGCTGCAATTTTCCTGCATAGAAACTTTACTACAGCTGAACTTGACAGTGTGTATGTGTTTGTACCACACACACACAGATTTTCAGAAGTGCTGAGAACTCATAATTCCTCAATTTAAGTTAACGGAATTTTTAGGTGCTCAGCACCTTTGAAAATTAGACCAATACTTCCGATCTCTTCATCTAGTTACAATAGAACTATTTCTACTGTTTAGACTGAAAATGGTCTTCAGGTTCAGAAGTTGGCATTGAGAACTCCACTTCTAATTTAAACTGAGTCTTGGTTGTATTTGCTTTCTTTGGGTTTTAAAATAAAGTAAAACACATGTTTTATCTGTGCTATACCACCTCTTAACAGACAGTTGGAAATACAACTGCTTCATAAGAGGGTACAGTTTAATCTCCTCTACAATAGTCAGCCAGCTCTGTGGGCTGCAGTTCAGTGAGGGCTACAGCTGTGCCTTCTTCCTCACCCTTTGGGAGTGGTTAGTGATGCTAGTGAGGGAAAAGACTGCAGGCTCACTGGAGTCTGCAGGGAGGCATGAGGAGCTGAAGAAACTTTTTATGTAACCTGGCAGTGTCAGGGCACAATTTAGCCCTCAGTGATATGTCAGATACAGAACCAAGACTAAAAGTCCTGTCTCCCAGGGTATGTCTGCATAGAAGCTAGGAGGGGTAATTCCTAACACAGATAGACATTCATGCACTAATCCTGCTCATGCCAGTGCTGTGACCCTGGTAGACCAGGTGCCAGCTCATGCTGAAGCCCCAGGTCAATTCAATTGTTTATTAAGTATAGATCAAAGTGACTGTTAAATGTATAAGAGTGTATTAGGTGTTTAAACCTCATGGAAACTAACTGAATGTTGTTTGCATTGTTTTCATTGACCTGTATCCTGTTATAATGTAATAGCAAACATTTACACTGTAAATACGCCTGTAATTTATTAACCCATCAGACAAGAAAGAAGCCTTGTGAAATGCAAATGAAGAATTTTAAAAGAAAAATGCTAATTTCAGAGCAAGTGTGTGATGATCAGAGGTCAAAGACTCAAAATGGATTTCTCACTTTCCGTCATAAAAGGACTCTCACCCCCATCCCCAGGTAAGTGACACTGTCAGCTTGTTTTCGGTGAGAAGAACCTATAAGAATGGACTCAAGGAAACATCCTTCATCTCTGGATCGTTTAGAATAACTGAACGAGAAGACAGAGATTCCCCTGAGTTATTCTGGGTGGCCCTGAGAGCCTTTTGGGAAACTAGCAGATTACTACATCTCTGCTACCATTTGGAATTATAAACTGTATCTCCCCGGTACATATATTGTACCTGCCTTAACCTCTCAGTAACTCTCATGTCCTTTTAGCTAGTTTGTCTGGGTGGAAAGATAGACTGGAGAGTCTGAGGAGACTGTGACTCTTATGATAAGACTAGTATAGTTAGCCAGGAGTTCACATTTGTCACCGGCTTGGTGAAATCTAATTACAGAACACACCACCAGCTTGGGGAGTCTGCCCTGAGGTAGGCCCTCACAGTTGTGAACCACTCCAGACAGCAGGTGACAGGTGCCTAGAAATAGCAGCATGGCCGCAGTGGCTCAGGCTAGCCGACTCCATACATACCCGGGGACGGGGTAGGATTGTACTTCAGTGCCTAGCCCATACTGCTGTAACCAGACTACTATTTTTGGGTGCTAACTTGAGCAGAGCTAGTGTATGTCTGTCTCTCTTTGCTGAAAAGATCATCTCCCTGTTGTGTACACAGAGTCCCCTTCCCTCACCACCAGACAATTCTGCTGCCTTCACAGTCAAAACATATTCTGAATAATTGTAACTACCCCTGACATGTGATACATAATCCCTGCTTTTTTGTGTGTGTGTGTGCTTGTTCACTTGTGAGGTTACAGGCCCTGAAACTGCAGAGGCACATGAAAACACTATGTAATGGTGAAAAAATATATAGAAACATTTCTTAAATGAAAGCTCCACTTTCAGTTAAGTGCAAGAATTTCTTTCCCCGCTACTCCCAAACAAGTGTCACAAACAAAAAATGTAGAGAAAAACAGAAACTTATGTACCATTTTAAGCCTGCTTCAGAAGGCAGCCTTAACTCTGGAGCACCTCTGTAACAAGTAAATAGACAGCAGTATATTTTGTAAAAAATAATGAAATCTTGGTCATTTGAAACCTCAGTGTAGGAGGAGCTGGTATTAAATCTTTGCTGAGCAAATACAATGGAGAATCTGTAATCTGGTACCTTGAAATGGGGAGACAATGCTGGAGAGGAAATGGAAGGATGAGTTAGCCATGCATTCTGAATATAGTTCAACAACTTATTTAGTATGAATGACAACCTTGAGCTATTTTAGGATTAGGCTGGCAGATATAATAAGGATCTGACACAGCAGAGTTGTTTTCCACTCTAATAAACTATATTAATTATATTACATCTTATTTTAAAGCAGTTGGTTTGCCTAAATGTCCATCCTCTGTGACTGATCTTTTTTCTGGCTTTGTTTTTCCTCCTTTAATCAGAGCTATGCATTCATGTGCATAACTGTAATTAACTTCTGACATGGTAAGTACCCCCCACTCAGCCCTGAATAAACAATTATTTTAATGACCACCTTGTCTTTTATTCTGAGAGATTCTTTTAAGGGTATTGCTCTCCATATATTACTATTATTTGGATTACAGTCATGCCTGTGACTTGCTAGCCACCTTCCAATCATACAGGGCTCCATCCTTAGGTCCAGTCTATATGATAGGGTGGTGAAAATGTATCTGTATGCCATCTTTGTGATCCCAGAGTTTCCAGGTTTCATCTTGTTACTTTGCAAGTGCTCAGGAAATGAATAACTTTCATTGATTTTAGGAGCTGCAACCTCACTCCTGCTCCTATATCAATTCTGAGGAACATTCCTAATTTAAAAATGTAGGTATACTTGGGCTGCAAGTAGCAGTACACTCAAAAAACGCACCTTTGGGAGTTATAAAAGCTACTTAACTGTGGGGGAATGTAAAAATATACCCACAATGCTGAAGTTAAAAATAAGACAAGAAAACTAAAGACCTGGCAACTAACATGATAATGAAGAGGAGCTATGATCAGCAGGAAGGAAGTAGAGTTCCCTCTTGATCAGGATGCTACAGAGTCTAACCCTGGATAGGTTTATTATGTCTAGCTAATTAATAAATGTGGCAAGGAAAATGATAAAAAAAGATGTGAAAGCTAAAAGAATATGTTTTTGAAACATTTATACAGCACAGAATGACATCATGTCCACTTGATATATTTTTATCACCCGCATAGTACAGAAAGATTCTGAGGAATTCAAATGTTAAATTAAAACAAACCAAAAAAAAGTTAGTTTTCTTAGTGGCGAGGATAGCCTGCCAAACATAAATCGAGGGTACATAATGCAGTGTTTCTTCCTGTATCTGTGAACAGCCTGAAATAATGTGTCTGGAAGATGTAAACTCTACAGCCACCATTAATCTGAAAGGGGCATTAACTCTAAAGCCTAATGACAATGTTATCTTCATCAAAGTAACATTTTCATTACTAACCATGTTTACACATGTATTGGGGAAAAGGGGGAGTGATGACCACATGTGGGATGAGAATTGGGAGATGTTACATTAAAAGGGAGAAAGGCAGTGGGGAAAAAGGAAGAGACACATAAGGACAGGCAAGACAGTTGAGAGACAGTGAAATGAGGAGGGGGCAGGGTAAGAAAAGGACGAAAATGTTGATTCTAATGATGAGCATATTTCCCCATTAAGTGAGGCTAACACTGCAATACGGTACTGAATAATAATAAATTATATTAACTACAAGCTTAGTTATTTATGTAAAAGCCCTATTTTCCACTTGATCCTTGTGTAAACCTCCCTCTAATGTTGTTGGCAGTTCTCCTGTAAGTTTGAGAGTGCATGTGGTCTTAAATTCACACACCAGCCCACAGAACATGATTAAAATTGAAATTCAGTTCTCTTCACAAGGGAGTTTGATATCCCTGATCTAAATGGAATACCTCCCCCTTTAAAATAATCATATTACGTATCTCAGTTATAGGTAAATGTACACATGTGCTTGGTTCCATTCTGTATGCTTTATCTTTGGGTCTAGAAGGAGCATGTTTATCTTACAAACAAAGAAGCAAGGGATCTTTACAACCAATATCTGGAATGATTGGCACCAGTAAATTAAGAGAGAGAGAGAGAGAGTGTGCGTGTGTGTGCGCGCGCGTCCGTCCAACTTGTGGCCCCAGAACAAGGAAGGAAGTCCTCTTTCTCTTAAAAGTTCAACCTATTCATATAGGAGGCACAGACATGTGAGGACTTTTCCTTCCCTGTTGCTCTGCCTATGTTTCCTTTGTTCTTATGTCTCTGCACTAGTTTCCTCTCTTCTGCCAAATGTACTTCAACTTTTTTCTACTCTCAAGCATTTTATAACTCTGTCGTAGCCTGTGCCCTGCTGCCTTCATGTCCACCTGCTTCCTTCATCCTTGACTCTCTCATGACTGCTCCTATACCTCTTTTACTCCCTGACCCATCTTTGTAACAGTGGCAAACAGTGCGTCTAGAGCAGCCTCCCAACTAATGTACACCAAGCATCCTCTTTCCTCTACTTATAAAAACTAATGAGGTTCCATGAAGCATTTCACTCTGTGTTCATCTGTATCACATTTGTACATGAGGTTACTGTATTCTCTGGTACCCATTGCTGCCTTCAGATTAGTAATATCTGTGGTTTGGGGAATATTTTTGTTGAAAGCAGTGGTCAAACTACCATTGATATAGTTCTTTGCTTAGCACATTCCACCAGCTCCTACTGTAAATTTCCCTATAGTTGAGCATACAAGAATCAAGTCAATGGGAATTCTTCTATAAATTTGGATGAGAGCAGGATCAAAACGTTATTGTACTGCACTTTATAATTAATACTATGAGATATACATATACAGGATATTCACATATTTAACATGGAAAGATGCATTATATATATGTATTTCTTCAAAAATATGCAGACTAACACAATGATAAATATATGTTGATTAAACTTTCAGATTTAAATGTACAACCAATTAACTAATTTAATCTCTCTCCAAAAAACAAAAACAAAAAACAGCCGTTGGCATTATTCTTTGAATAATCCTTGTTTAGTTTCCATAATGGTATATATTTTAATGAAAAACTCATTACAACATAGCATAAGGCATAATTAATTCTAGGTGATTCTTTCTGTGTAAATAGCTAGTACAGATGTTGAATTCCATTTTCTACTGGCTTTATTAATTTTTCATAAACCAATATTTCGTCTGTAATAGGTTATAACAGCTCCATAGAAGTTTAAGAAATGCATTAACTGTCATCAGTGTTGTTAATCTAACTGGTATTTTACCATTTGTATGATAGTACTTTAACATTACATTTTTTAAACAGTGGTTACAGCTTTGTTTTATGCTTTGAAAATGTACATCTAGGTATAATAAACATAAGGGATATTTAAGGAATCTTTCGTTAATTTGTCTGTATTTAGAAAACAAATTAATCTGTTTAACTAATAATAAAATATGCATGGCAACATTATATGTGAAGTTATAAGATTCCCCCGTATGAGGTCATTAACACATTTCCCAAATCCCACTGCTCTATCTAAGCAGGATCATCATAGAACCATAGGACTGAAAGGGACTTCGAGAGGTCTTCAAGTTCAGTTCCCTGCACTCAAGGCAGGAATGAGTCAGCAAACAGGTCCATCCCTAAGCAAAAGAATGTGTGCTTGCCTTAATTTGCATTTAAGTAGAAAACAGAGTCATCAAGCAGGAAGAAAAACAAAGGAAGTTCACACAGTTAGAAAAAAGCAGCAAGGATTATCATTCCACACAGACTGTTTGTCTCCTGGTTCTCAGTTGGAAATGTTTTTCAAGAGAGGGACTGAAACTATAAAAAGGAAGGAATGCCCCATCTCTCTCCGGCATTGTACCTAAGATGACAGATGAAAACAGACATTGGACTGGGGCAGTGGAGAGGGGAAGAGGGGTCAGTAACTTTGCTGGAAACATGTGGTGAGAAATTTTGCTTCAATACAACATAATTTTGTTAAATCAGACACTAGTAAGTGTTTTATCTTGTAACCATTTCTGACTTTTATGTCTCATTACTTATACTCACTTAAAATCTCTCTTCTTGTAGTTAATAAACTTGTTTTACAATTTTATCTAATCCAGTGAGTTTAAACTGAAGTGTCTGGGTAACTCTATTTAAGATAATAAATTGATATATTATTCCTTGAAAGAAATAATAGACTTAAAATATTTGTACTGTCCAGGGGAGGGCTGGGCGGTACAGGACACACGTTTAGAGGGAGAAATACAGGACTGGGGGTGTGTTGGGTTTTCGCTGAAGTATAGCTGAGGCTAGTGAGAGTCAGGGTCAAACTGGCAGGTTGTAATTACACACAGAGACTCAGGGCGTGGCTTGCATGCTGGAAAGCTGTTTGTGAGCAGCCCAGGTGGGAGCTACTATAGCTAGGCACTGGAAGGCATTCAGGCTTGCAGAACAAGGCTGACACAGCCCCCAACTAGTTTGGATTGTACCCTGGTAGGTCACACATCTAATCAGATTGCAAAGTAAATTGAAATATATATAGAAAACCACAACATGACTGTACAAAAGTTATGTTTTGCATGTTCTGTATAGTGAAATTTTTATCTGAGGAGCTAAAGTTCTTGTATAAACAATCATTAAGGCTCAAAAGATTCTGTGTGAAATATGGCTCATTCACTCATATAGTGGTGTTTGTAGAACACCTGTTTCTGCTAAGTGAAATACTCTGGTGCTCATAGACTGAAAGATTAGCATAGGGATAAAACCCCGGTGCTCAGACACTGCAGGGATGGGTGCCCTGGAAAGAGAAAAAAAAAGGTGCGATTCCTCTCTCATACAAAGTGTTTCCATTTATTCAGCAATTTCCTGCCTCCCCCCATAATTACGTGTTTACATGTGCTATATTACAAAAGTTCCTATGTTAATTATAAACAAATATTCATTTTAAAGTATAAAACAAAGCTACAATGAGAAATTACTTACCAAACTCTATTTCTTTGAAGAGATCATTAAAAAAGGGTTTCTACTCTTGTATCTCAGCTTACAACTGTGAGACAAGTTGGAGCTCTCCTAGTACTTCAAATATCTCAGTATTCTGAGATACTGACAGTTGTGAAGGAGCATGAGACCCATCTCTATGTTCCATATGAACTGCCATGCTGGGGACAAATTTTCAAAGGCAAACATCACAGTCTGGAGTGGGGTGATTAATTTAGAGAGACTGTATTATTACTGAGGTGAGAGAACCCACTCAGGTGGAGCCATCCTAAATAAAGAGCAGTATCGGACAAAGTCTGGCACCTGTGGTGACTGTGGTTGGAAAGGAGTCGACTGAGAAGGTTCTGGAAGGAGCTGAGGCAGTTATAACATGGTTCTCCTGAACCAACAATGGGAATCTTGTTTGTATGGTGTATTTAAAGAATCATGGTTTAAAAAATAGTTTCCCTGTCTGTAAAATGGATATAATAACAGTTCCCTACATAAAAAGAGATGTGGTGAATCACAGAGCTCAGTATTGAAATGGCAGACTGAATATTAGATAGCTGTTCTTCATTTTTAGCAGCAAATCCTTTACTAAGGCATAGAATGCTTAATTATTCCATTATTATTTCACATATGAATACATTGGTCACCTCTGAAAGCACCCGTGTGTTATTTTTCCCTTCCTCACTGGAGGTTATTTTAGTAAAGATAACTAAGGGCCAGATCATCCTCTCTCACAGTAAAAACTTTGGGACAGGACATTTTCCAAGAGAAACTATACAATTATTTCCTCACAGAGATTCCCCTGGATCATATCATCTGGTGGGAAGTGGAAGGTTTAGCTTCTACCCCTCCCCAAAAAATCACTCCCAAAATCTGATGGATGCCAGGGAATATGCAGGAGGGTCAGAACCATCCAGTCCAAGGCTCTGCATCCCCTGCAGTAGCTGCTTGTCAGAGCAGCTTCAATGGACTCCCTCTGGTAACAGCTTCCTAAGAGGTGTATTAACTTTTCCATGCCACAGGATAGTCTTTAGCTTTCTGAAGTTATGAATATTAAAAAAAAATCTCTTCAGGAAATATGGGATTCTTCATGCCTTTGCAACAATACTGTACATTCTATTAATTATAGTATCAGAAACCACTCAATTATTCATCATTCAGAGTAAAAAGTCTTTCTCAGGAGGACTGATGGGTGCAGCGCAGGACTTAAGTTTTGGAGTTAAGAATTGGGTAGTTGTTAGAAAGATTTGCTGCAAGATGTCTTAAGTCAATGGGAACAGTAGGCATTAAACATATAATATGCCCATGACAAAAATAAATAGATAGATAAAAATATAACAACATAAGAATGGCCGTACTGGGTCAGACCAGAAGTCCATCTAGCCCAGTATCTTGTCTTCCGACAGTGACCAATGCCAGGTGCCCCAGAGGGAATGAACAGAACAGGTAATCATCAAGTGATCCACCCTCTGTTGCCCATTTCCAGCTTCTGGGAATCAGAGGCCAGGGACACCATCCCTGCCCACCCTGGTTAATAGCCATTGATGGACCTATCCTTCATGAATTTATCTATTTCTTTTTTGAACCCTGTTATAGTCTTGGCCTTCACCACAGCCTCTGGCAAGGAGTTCCACAGGTCGACTGTGTGTTGTGTGAAAAAATTCTTCCTTTTGTTATTTTAAACCTGCTGCCTATTAATTTCATTAGTTCTTGTATTCTGAGAAGGAGTAAATAACACTTCCTTATTTACTTTCTCCACACCAGTCATGATTTTATAGACCTCTATCATATTCCCCCTTAGTCTTCTCTTTTCTAAGCTGAAAAGTCCCAGTCTTATTCATCTCTCCTCATATGGTAGCCGTTCTATATCCTCTAATAATTTTTGTTGTCCTTTCCTGAACCTTTTCCAATTTCAATATATCTCTTTTGAGATGGACGACCACGTCTACATGCAGTATTCAACATGTGGGTGTACCATGGATTTATATAGAGGCAGTATGATATTTTCTGTCTTATCTTCTATCCGTTTCTTAGCGATTCCCAACAGTCTGCTCACTTTTTTGACTGCTGCTGCATATTGAGTGGATGTTTTCAGAGAACTATCAACAATGACTCCAAAGTCTCTTCTTTAGATGAGGTATAGAAGATATATAGAAGAACTAGTGTTCTAGCAGAACACTCCTTCAAATGGAGATAAGAATCTGTATCCTGGAAACTGTGTGGCAGCACAATAATGATGGAAAGAAGGCTTCAGATTAATACAGCTTATTTAGTAGTCCCCATGAAATGTATTTAAAATTAGTTAGATGTATAAATAAAACAAAACTTGTAAAAAGTTACATGCGAGAAACAGGACAGTACTTCTCCCTGTGATTCCTTGGGAGGAGATGACCTGTACCATTTTTAAATGGTCTTCTGAGAAAATTATATTGAAATGGCAATGGCATCTTTGTCAAGAACTTCTTGTTGAAGAAATCGGATACTATAACTTCCTCATTAAAGCAGAAGAAACTCTCATTCCAAACAGTATATTTTTAGTTGAAAGAGGTCTATTTGAAGATAAAGCAAGTTTAAAAAATCCTACATATTGATTATAAAGTGTGTATATTATCAGTTGAGCACAAACAAACAAACAGTTAATGGGTTTCATCTAATAAAGCTCGGGCCTTTTGCCTTCAACATAATATTGCTGAAGTGCTTTACAAAGATCTTGGAATGGAAAGGTTATGGCAACTTGTCAATGTTGTGGTACAGTTTCCACTGTCTTTTGTTAGAGTGCTTTGTTAGAAATCCTAATTACAACAGCTGTATTCCAAAAGATACCTCATTAGCACATTGTTGTCCTGCCAGACTGGTCATCAAAGTACACACCTTCACCAAAATATCAAACCATTAATATCATAATGCTATTAATGTTATCATCTGGCAAAAAGCAGACATACTTTCTTGATGTTCTAATTTGCTTCAGCCATGATCATTTCAAAGCCACCTATAAAGCTACTCAGCTGGACAAAAAATAGTTTTGCTGTAATATCTTTCACAGGGAAATTATTACTTGCATATGCACGGACTGTCGTGTGTCTCTTTTCATTCTCCATTTTATCTGTCACACATTTTCTTAATAGAAGGTCTGCTTTTATAGTATACTTAGAGAAAAAGGTGGAGCAATAACAATCATGTCACTAGTCCTACTGTTTACTATTATCTTCAGGGTTTTGGAGTTGATTCACATTTAATTTCTCCACTTTTGACTTTAATTGTCTGCTTCAAGTTATCAGGACATAACTATATCTTAGATTTGCATTGCATTAGGGGATCTTTTCCTTTCTTGACTGATCTTGTCTTATGGAGTAATTTAACTCAATTCTAATTTTCTTTTGCATGCGGGGTGCTCGCCATCCAAGGACGTGAGTTATGTGTATTCAAGTGGTGCATCTTATGAATCTTGTTAAGCTTTACCGCCTTATAGCCCACATTGATGGAATATTTAATCACAGAAATGAGTTGGCAGATATGATGTACAACGCGGTTAAGCCTTGCGGCGTGTGTCTTCACCGGCAATTGAGAAATGGGTGAATCTGCAATTCATCAGTGCCATCCTGACAGCTTTGTATAACCTTCTGTTTTTTTACTTATTTATGAAGATTAAAGGTGCTTTAAATCAACAGTTTCTCTGTAGATGTATCATCTTTTATTTTCAAAGTGGCCAAATTTTTCATCATTTCTTAGCAGGCAAACAGAACTTCTTGCCCTGACTGTGAAGTAGTAGAGAGACAATGTGGGTGAGGTGATATCTTTTATTGGACCAAATTCTGTTGGTGAGAGAGAGAGAAGCTTTCGAGCTCACACAGAACATTGTCTCAATATAGAAGTTGGTCCAATAAAAGGCATTGGCTCACCCACCTTCTCTTGCTAAAATCCTGGGACCAACACAGCTACAAAACACTGCATACAACAAGGTGAAGTAATAGATATTTTCCATGTTGAATTTTAACATGGTAGCACTGGAAACCATAATTAAATTAAAAAACTAAAAATCTTACCCATCTTAAAACCTTATTTCTAATTCTGAAGTCTTCAAAAGTTTTATTACGTCCTCTCCAAATGACATTGGGCAGAATGGCACAATATGCCAAGCCATTCAATTATTGTGGGCAGACACTACATTGCTGTCTTACCGTTTCATTTTCTATTGCATTAGGAGATCTCAATGTAATTCTTTTTTAAATAAAAATAATACACTGCTTTTCAACCAAGTTTAAATACGTCTGTGGGAAACATTATTGTTCATTCAGTATTTTAAAGGCACTAATGACATAGGAGTTGGATGTGCAGTTTTTTTAAAAATGCCTGTATGTGTGAAAGGAATAAAATTTCAGATAAAAATAAAAAAATGAAGTGTCTTGATAAGAACTTTTTAGAATGTAGTAGGCAACATGTCATAATTCATAAAACTAAATTAATACTGTTCTAATGGTAATTAAAGCTTCTCATTAAGAGGGGCAAACACCTCCCTGTGTTGGCAATAAAAATGCACTTGGGACTTGAAGAGGTTATACACAAAAATCAATAACCTGCCATTTTATAATTAAAAGACAAAATAAATGTTAGGGAAATGTCCACTAAATTAGGAAAATTACCTTCAGGAGAGATTGAAATTATTGATTTTAATTTACAAAATATGTGAACTCTTCATGCCCTAGTCTGTGAGACAATTAGAAGCCAGGTTGTTAATTCTGCATAAGCTTGAGAAAAATCGATAATTGCACTATGAGAATATTATGATATTTGTCATTAACACAAAGTCATTTATATAAAACGACTAATGACTCTGACTTCCTAATTCATGCAGGTTCAGGGTTGGTTGGCTAAATATATAAACCGGATCAATGTCACATTCTCTGTTTTAACTTATAGACACATACGAAACTGGGAAATAAATCCTGCCTCCGCTTACAGTAGAGCTAAAATAATTTAATTCAATGGAATTAAGAATTAAGAATTAAGCTAGGAATTAGCGATTTAAATACCTTTACACATTTCAGTGCTATTTTAATACCACAATGATCTACCCCACCAATCACTTGAATACTTAACACTCTATAGACCAAATTCTGCTTTTTATGTGCCCAGGCAGCTTCCTTTAACTTCAATATAGGTATTTAAAATTGCTCTTGTTCAACATCTTTGAAATGTTGAACAAAAATGTGTGACTGTTGCTGTCTTCTCATTTATACACTATGATAGACCCAGGCCAGTAGGGAACAGCATAGTAGTAGACGGAAGATATACTGGCCAATGGTTAAGCAGTTTTCTGTTCCCTGAGTGACCACAGCAGGGGTTGACTCCAATTAACCTGACTCCAATTAACCTACTAAGATTCAGGTGAGGCTGTTAAGCACCTGACTCTAATTAAGGCTCCTCTGATGCTATAAAAGGGCTCACTCCAGTCAGGCCAAAAAGAGCCAGGGAGCCAGAGGAGAGGAAGCGTGTGAGAGGAACTGAGAGCAAGAGGTGTGCAAGAAGCTGTGAGTGAGTAGGCATACTACTGGAGGACTGAAAAGTACAAGCGTTATCAGACATCAGGAGGAAGCTCTGGTGGTGAGGACAAAGAAGGTGTTGGGAGGAGGCCATAGAGAAGTAGCCCAGGGAGTTGTAGCTGTAGTGCAACTGTACCAGGAGACACTCTAGACAGCTACAGTCCACAGGGCCAGAGTAGAGGGCAGGCCCAGGTTCCCCCCAAACTCCTGATCAAATACAGAAGGAATTGACCTGGACAGTGGCTTCTACCAGAGGGGAAGGTCTCTGGGCTGTTTCCCGACCCACAGGGTGAATCTGTGAGGTGAGCAAATCCGCCAATAAGCACAGGACCCAAGGCAGAGGAGGAACTTTGTCACAACACATATATTATAGCATTTTCTGCTAGTAATCATATTATAGTGACAGCTATATATTTCCTTTTGAGATGAAACGCTTCATTTTTGGCCTTAGCTCGAAGTTAGTTTTTAAAGAATATGAAATAAACATGTCCTGCAATCTTTTAATTAGCTGAGTGAATAGTAGTAGTATCTACTTTTTTGGTTTAGAAAAAAATGAAAAAGCTTTTTGGCACCTCATATACATACAAAAACATGTAAAAACAGATACATGGAAAGATAGAGATGGAGCTACTTCAACTAATTTAGCAGGAGATGTATGTATGGCTTAGGGGCCTTCAAAAGACTTGCATGATTTCAATATCAACTGGAATCTTTTAAATACACAAGTATCAGAGGGGTAGCCGTATTAGTCTGGATCTGTAAAAGCAGCAAAGTCCTGTGGCATCTTATAGACTAACAGACGTATTGGAGCATGAGCTTTCATGCATCCAACAAAGTGGGTATTCACCCACGAAAGCTCATGCTCCAGTACGTCTGTTAGTCTATAAGGTGCCACAGGACTCTTTGCTGCTTTTAAATATACAGTGTCTGATTGCCTTCTGCAGTTCAGCTACTCACTTTTAACAGATAGTCTCTTCAGAATGGTCGTCAGCTGTGCTTTGAGGGCCTGATTCAAAGTCAATGGAGAGACTCTAACTTCAGTGGGCTTTAGAGCAGACTTTAACTGGAGTTTAAGTGTTATTATGGTTGCCAGGTGTCCAGTTTTCGACCGGAATGCCTGGTCAAAAAGGGACCCTGGTGGCTACAGTTGGCACCACTGGTGGCGCAACAGGGCTCCCTGCCTACTCTAGCTCCACGTGGCTCCTGGAAGTGGCCGCCAGGTCCCTGCAGCCCCTAGATGCATGGGCAGCGAGGAAGGATCCGCAAGCTGCTCCCGCCCCAAGGGCTGGTTCCGCAGCTCCCATTGGCCGCGAACCGCGAACATTGGGAGCTGTGGAGGTGGCATCTGTGGGTGCAAGGGCAGCATGCAGAGCCTCTCTGGCCGCCCATGTGTCTAGGGGCTGCAGAGACCTGGTGGCTGCTTCCCAGGAGCCACACTAAGCGCCACCGGGACCCCACCCCCGAACCTTCTCCCACATCCCAACCCCCTGCCCCAGCCCGGAGTCCCCTCTCACACTCAAACTCCCTCCCGGAGCCTGCACTTCCCCCAACCCTTCCTGGACCCCAAACCCCTCATCCCCAGCCCCACACCAGAGCCTGAACCCCCAGCCGGAGTACTCACCGCCACTCCTGCACCGCAACTCCCTGCCCCAGCCCGGTGAAAGTGAGTGAGGGTGGGAGAGAGCTAGCAATGGAGGGAGGGGTTATGGAGTGATTGGGGGCGGAGCCTCAGAAAAGGGGTGGGATAGGCCTGTTTGGTTTTCTGTGATTAGAAAGTTGGCAAATCTAAGTGTTACGGTTTCACAGTACTTTTTCTAGATGTTACTAATTGTGGCCCAATTCATTCAGATGGATGCAGGCATAATCCCATTGACTCCAGTGAGATATGAGCCCATGTACCCAAGGGGAGAACTTGGCCACGTTGTAGATTCGATAGATAAAAGGTGAATTTCACAGGTATAACATTAAAAAGATGTAAGTTATTTTAAGATTAGATAAACCTTTTGGAATCTGTGACTTTCAGATAAATACAGTTGCACATATTAATCTGTACTTCTACTTGGAAAGAAATTGCCAAAGAATATATTAAGATATTCCATTTGCTAAAGCTTTTTTCCACTCTAACTGGAAAAAAAATTGTTTATACACAAGTAAAACACTGAATCTGAAAAGTGAAATAATCCCCTCATGCCTGCTGGCCCAAAATAAATGAAGTATCAGTTAAAACGACGTGTATCCTCAGTTTGGGGGATCTTATTCTACACTGGCAGTGGGTTACACTTCATGAACAAATAAGTGTGCTCCCTTTTAACTGCTATGATCCTAAATAACTTAAATAATGCAGTAACATCCAGTCAAGAGCCCTGAGTCAATTGTCATTTTCCCAAATCGGTCTAAAATTGCATACAGAAAACATTTACAAATAAAACATTGAAAAAACTAATATTTAAGAGAAATAAAATGATTATGGTTATATTTTCCTGTTTTACTATTAGGTGTTGGTCTCAACTACTCCTTAGGCAAAAGTGAATGTGCTGATATATAAAAAATAAAAGCCTACACATTAGTGTGCATTTCACAGAGAATTATATTAGCTATTATGTAAAATTAAATAACAGTCATATATTTGAATGTATTGTAAGGGTAGATTTTAATTTGCTCAAGTTATTGGTAAAAACTTTCATTTATAAACATTTTAATGATTGGCAGGCAATGTGAAATAAATGAACTCATACTCAAAACATTTTGTACACTTTCAACAACATCAAAAGCAAGATAAAATTAACAAGTATAATGGTACTCTTACCTGCATAGAATTCTGGACTATAAACTGCACCGACAACTGGATTTAATTTCCAGCCTACATCAAAAAAAACCAAAAAAAACAACAGAAAAAAGATTAAGTTAATATATAATTATAAATATTAATAAATATTAGATGTCTATATAGAAAATGAGAATATGAAGCTGTTACTTCAGGATAGTGTAGTTTTAGTGGAAGGTGTATGCAGCTATACAAGTCTAATTGCAGTATTTAGATACTTAGAAGAAATGATTAAACTGTTTATCTTTAAATATACAGTGGTCTAGCTATGTCACCATGAAATATAAATGGTGGGAACTGAGGATTGTATAAAATGTTGGCTTTTTTTCCAGGGGTGGGTTATATTTTGTGAATTCCAGTGCTCATAAAACACAGACTGGTAAGCATTGACTCGAGCCAGTAAACAGTGCATTGTAGGCAGAAGCCATTTAAGCTTCCTCACACAGCTTTCATACAGCAGTTCATTCCAGAGATGTGAGAACATATCTATTTCAAGCCTTGCCTCAGCAAAGACTGACAATTATTTAAAAAGTGTGACAAGCTATGTGAAAGGTTCCCCCTCACACTCCCATCTTCTCTTGAGTTACTCTTAGTCCACTAAAGCCATTTCACTTGGGACATGAGATGACTTAGATCCCAGGTTTCCAGAGGCAGCAGAAAAATGGAGGAAATCCTAAACAAATCTGTATGCATAGATGCATAGAGTGATATTTCATATTTGTATAAGACCTTTCGTCTGACAATGCTGTACTTAAAAGCTATGATCCTGATCCTGCATCACTAGAGTCATTATTTTCATTTTTGAGCAGGAGGGGGGCCTATATATGGTGTGAGGAATGTGAGAATTATCTGTGTTAATTTTTATTGATGAGATTAGACAGACAGACAGACGCACGCAACAGTCTCATGGTGACTAATGAACTTTTTCTTGTGAATCTTCATGAACACCTTGGTTTTAAGTGCTACCAAAGGGTATTTTGACTGTTGTGTTGCACCAAATTTTCTCCTTAAAGATCCCTGAGCAGTGCAGTCCAAAATATGTGTGATTTGAGTGGATTTCAGATCCTTCAGTCTCTGCCGTCAAAGGAGATCTCACATACTGCTCAGATTTGAACTAACACTAATGGCCACTCAATTTGTCAAAGAGAAAAAAAATATCCTGGGAAATGCAGATCAATGCTCACAGCTGAAAGTCGCACCCATATTTCATTTCCTCCCCAGTCCCATTCTGATGGCTGTACCATCGAACTTTTGGAAGGTAAGACAGGAAAGACTTCATTCATGAAAATAACAGCCATTAAACTTTACTTTATCTTGTCAATGAAGCACGTACTGGCTCAAAACTGTGTGGGTTAATCAAGCATGATAGGAGCGAGGAACTACCAAAGAACCCTGGTTTAGCAGTTGGATGAGGCAAATTCTTCCCAGTGAGTATAATTTGATGCATTTGCCTTATTGCCACAACACTAATCTCCCCTCATGTTGAAACACTAAAAGCCGCAACTGTGGAAAAAATAAATCTACATAGTCATCCAAAGAAATATAGGTTAAGTGCACTGCAGGGAGCAATCATGTACTGTAGGAAGCTATCCTACTTTGGCAGGAAGATGGACATAACATCAAAGGACATTTTCTACTTCTAAGGCCAGATACGCTAGTGCGGTGCATCTGCTTTGCTCCATGTTGCCAGTAGATTCTGGCTGTATAGTTGGCATACCTAACCATGACAGGATCATCCTATTGTAAGGGGATGGCATAGAGGTTCTTACAACATTTTTCCTCTTTGCTGTTTGCATACTTAGCATGGCTGGAGGAGAGGGATGTGGCAAGGATACCGCTTCACTGAGCTGACGTTTGGCTGTGGTTTCAGATTCTTAGGAACTAGCTCAGCATACAAAAGTGCCAGTATCAAGGTAATGCAAAGGTGAGTTTTGCAGCACCTCTATATATCCCTGTCCTGACTTATGCTACATGTTCCTTGGTCACAGCTGAAGCCCCGACTCTCACACTACTTATGCAAGCCTGTGTGCCCTATAAGCCCATAGATTTTGGTCTAGTGCCTTAAATTATAAAACAAGCATTAGACTGAAGAATAAACCATCCTGGACTTAAATGTGGGGCATGATAGGCTAGAAAATCTAAAGATGTCTGAAAGTCACTTTGCCAGTTTAGTGCACGTTCCTTAAAGGCAGGTAATTCACAATTAAAAAGCAGCTATATTTCCAAAAGAGATGACAAGCACAAGGTAAGTAACAAAAATCCATCTATCTGCTAGCATAAACTTGCATGACCAGTTGTGGTAGCAATTACATATTTCTTGAGTAATTAACTATTTGGGGAATTTTTCAAGGTTTTATTTCCAAAAGCTCCTAACTCACAAAGAACTCCCTTATAGAAACAAAAATGCATTTGCATATCTGTTAGAAATCCAGGTTCATTCTGTTTTAATATCTGCTCAGTGTGTGAGTAGTGCGTTCATTATATAATCTCTGCTAACAAAGTACGGGGAAGGTGCCTGGGTGAAACATAAAATACAGCACATAATAGTTTTGGTTTTTTTTAGAAATGCAACCTCCCAAATACCTGACATAAGTATACAAAAGACAAAACTGTGTGTGCTGTGACTATGTTATACCTACCACTCAGAGACTCATACACTTAAAAATCTAGCCCCATATGCTGCTGGCTCCATTGCTGATGCCCAGCAAACTATTGGCTGCACTGCTGGGAGTGCTCTTCGGGAACAGCCAGGGCTTCGACATGCCCGCCCAGTAGGGTTGCCAACTGTCTAATCACACAAATCCAAAGACCGTTGGCCCACCCTCTACCCTGCCCCTTTCCTGAGACCATGCCCCATCCCACTCCTGCTCTGATGCCCTGCTCTCTGCTCACTCCATCCCTCCTCCCTCTGTCACTTGTTCTCCCCCACCCTCACTCACTTTCACCAGGCTGGGGCAGGGTGTTGGGGTGTGTGGGGGTGTGTGGAATGCAGGCTCTGGGAGGGAGTTTGGATGTGAAGTGAGGGCTCTAGCCTGGGGTAGGGGTGCAAGAGGGGGTCATAGGTCAGTGTTTACCTCGGGCAGCTCCCAAAAGTGACTGGCACAGCCCTCTGGCAGCGGTTCCTAGGTAGGGGCCCCAGGGGGTCTCCGTGCACCACTGCCCGCAGTTCCCGGCCAATGGGATCTGCGGAGTTGGCACTCAGGGCAGGGGCAGCGCATGGAGACCCCACTCCTCAGGGACGTGCTGCCTACTTCTGGAAGCAGTGTGCAGCGGAGCGAGGGTGGGCAGGAAGTCTGCCTTAGCCCTGCTGTGCTGCCGGCAGCAGCCGGGGTCCCCTGGGCCCTTTTAAATCACTTGGGCCCCATGGCAATTGCCCCCCCCCACACCAGTCAGCGGGCCTGTGTGTGATAATTTGAACAAGTACTACAAACAAGGTCATTATGTGGGCTTACATGTCTGATTGCTGATTTTTCCCAACCAGAGAAAAGATTAAAAATGAGGAACATAAGACAAGAAGTTCATGAAAAAGCTTCAAATTATGTAGGAAATGCTTTTATCAACACCATTTCAGGAGCAAAAAAATGACAATACTAAAAAGCAAGGTAACACCTACTCTGTGTGACACTGAAGTAAACTTGTCCCTAAAACACATGATAATATTCATAAGAAGATTGAGCTTCTTTTTCAAGCATCATCATCCCTAATGTTGGATTTGATATTTGATGCTTAATAGAGAAAACCCTGTTCCTTAGTCTTTGTAGTAAGATTAATTTAAATATGCACAAAATCATTTATAACAAATCTTCTTTTATCCCCTCTGTCATACAACATATTGAAGAGAAGAGTGAAATCTTCACATGTATATAAGATATTCCAACTTATTGTTAGAACAAAATGTTATTGTATGACCCAGTCAAGCATTGTGCCTGTCTGGCTTGATTCACTGGGATGACATTTTATATAAAGATCAGCAGCAATGAAGGAAGCTTTCCATTTTCATCACTTGGACAGACACATATTCACATGAATTTAAAAAAAAAGAAAGAAAGAAAAGTTTCCAGAAGAGTCTGAGGAATTTCAGACTAGTCCTTCCCAGATTATTATAAATAGGTCAATAATTATATGGCAAATTGAGAACAGTTATTTTATTTTTATGGATGGGGGAGAGAAGTATGACACATTCACTAAAAAATAAACAGCTTACTTCTGTTTGTCTCACTTTTTAGCAAAATCTCAATAATCAGCTCTCAAATGTGGAAAATAAGTTCCACTGTATTTCAGCACTGAGGAGTGTCTCAGCCAGTTGTGGCAACCTGCCTTTATTGATCATACATGTTCAGTTTTCATTTGTATTTTTTGATGGGCAAATAGGAACAAAGATATTAGTTTGGAAAACAAATGGTTATAGCACAAGTATCCAAGCCAAACAGAACAAATAATTATTGTCAATAAATCCATTTATGTGCTAATTTTTGTAGTTGAAAGGTGTTAATGATTTGAAATAACTCACAGTAAATAATCTTTTTTGGCAAAGCTTCTGAATTAAGAACTGGAAAGGGGATTGAGGGGGATATCTCTTTGAAAAGCATTGCCCAGAACACCCCTCCCCGCATTTCTACACATGACTCTTCTGTCATTAGTCTACAATATTGTACCCATTTGTTAAATTAACAGCAATGACATGATTTTTAGGTGATTTCCTAATTAGATTCTTGTATAGAAAAGAGGAAACCATAAAACAATTATGATTTACCCTCTACTCTCAACAAATTGTGGAGCAGACAAAAGAAACAATCCTGAAGTAAGCTGTATTATGATAATACCAAAGAGCAGATCATGCTTGACAGAGGGAGCATCCTTCCTACCTTTCCTGCACGTATATCAGCCAGGGCAAAATTGTCCCTATGATTAGTTCATTCATTGCTATACCAACACTGCACAAAGCCAGAATATTCACTTCCTAGCAGGTATATTTTCTGGTACAATGCAGCATCAGTTTACGTATTGCTACTATAGGTCATCACTGAGGTTCTGATCCTGCAACTCGTTGCATACAAATAGAATGATGTGCCTACAAGGAGCCACACTGAAGTCAACAGATCTCTGCCCAGTGCATCAGTTTGCCGAACAACTGGCCTCAATCCTACAATGAACTCTGTGAGGATGGCCCCATGAAACCCTGTAGGGGCCACAGAAAGTCATTAGGACTGCATGCAATTGCAGAAGTCCACCCACAGGGAGCAGCTTGCAACATTAGGGCTTACATGCATTCTAGTATTTGACAGTAAAAGAAAGGATCAAAAGCTCATGCACTTACCATTCGTATAAGGGTTGACTGTCTTTTTATTTGTCATTACACGTGCTGTCGCATTATTTACCTATGCACATAGAAAATTAAATTAGTAAATGTTATAGAGAAAGTCTGTGGTACTATTAAATGCATGCATTATTACTGCTGTTAGTCATATAAAAATAAAATGCAATTTAATTTTTAAAAGGCAGTAGGTGCATAACAAAATCATACTATATATAATTACAATTACTTTCATAACCATTTAAACTTACAAATCATTTCAATAAAGCAACATCATATCATTTAAACTTTAATAAAGACACATTAAAAGCAAATTAAAAAGGTACTGCATAATTTAAAATTTAAGAGCATGCTTGTATTCCATGATAACACTGAAACAATAAATATTTCAAAAAAATATCTTTTATATGAAGGAACATGCAGTGGAGTAGAGGGGGAAGAGACAAGGTACAAGGAAACAAATAAAATGTCAAAAAAAGAGACAAACAAATTTTAGCAGTGTGCAACATAACCCTTTAGAAGAGAAGTACCATTGGAAAAGCAACATCTAGCATTCAACACTTGGAACAAGAGCCTTTTTCATTGCAAGAATTAACAAAATCATTCAAGCTTTAAAATCACAGCTAACAAAAGGATAAAAAGAGGGTGCATTATTTAACACAATATGAAGTTAACAATCTGAGTAAGATGTGCACGAAGTCATATCCTCAATCCAATCAGTGCCTCCCAGGCTTGCTTAAAACGTACACTCAATTACAGGCGTACCAATATAGAAAAAAATATAGCATCAAGAAAACTTAATACAACAAGTCAAAAAAATTCACGTGGTATATCAGCGCTAAATACGTGAAACGGCAGATGGACTTCTCCACTTACCATTCAGCACCATCGCCAGCATGGGTATGTATACAGTTACCATGGTTACTGAGAGTTTGGTGAGGGCCCTAAGCGCTACCGTCGAAGGGGGAAAATGAAAAGGCAAAATATGCAACATCTTACTCAAAAGACGACAGCATTTTCAATTGGTATTTTTTCTTTCTCTCTCTTTTTTTTTTATTCTAACAAATATGACTATGAGGCAGTGTTGAAGGGGACCCAGTGGTACCAAAAACATTTGGGTTTGTTTTCTGATGGGGATGGATGGATCAGGCCAACCAGGAAAACTAGCCTGGTGGTTACTCTGAAATGAAACTTTCAAACCAACTGATTTGGCGGTGGTTCTTTTGTTTTACTTTTGTCACTTTTTATACCTTTTGGATGCTACAATCTCCCAGTCTGAGTTATTTTGAAAGCCACTGTGGATCCCACATCAACCCAGCATCAAAAAGAAAAAAAAAAAAAACGACCTCTTGTTTGTTTTTGTTTTGTCTGTCTCACAGTTTTGTTTTAGTTTTTGATTATTTTTTTTGGAATTTACTGCACCCATTGATTTACAAAACATATAAAAATAATAACTTCAAAATATTAAAGCTTTCATTTTGTCTCATTTCTGTCATCCACCTTAGAGCAATAATGATAATAATAATAATAAATAATCACAAAAGAAATAATAATAAAAAAAACCCAAGTAAGGCCAGATTATCTCTTTATATATAAATATATATATATATAAACAATGGGAAAGGGAAAAGGGAGCACACAAAAGACACCAATGATGCATCTGAAACAACAAATGAGAGTGAAGCAGACATTTATAAAAAAGATGAAAAGGAAAATATTTTGAACATGCACCTCGATTTTACGGCCCTCTACCACGGTGCCGTGTAATTTCTCCCTCGCCCTGTCCGCATCAGCACTATTTTCGAAAGTTACGAAACCAAATCCCTGCATGCAGGAGGGAGAAGGGGGGAAAACAACATGCACATTATTATTTCAGTCAATGACCACTTGTTTGCTTATGTTCTCTCGCTTTAATTTAATATTTTCTTGTTCTTGCTTCATTTCTGTAACATGCAAATTAGAAAAATTATAATCATACTGAGATGTGCAATAAATAAGCGACAAATGTGAACAAGTTTTTTTTTCTCTTTCATCAGTTAGATAACACCCCCTGAAGAATTCAAAGAATGATACCAAAGATACCTTTCTCAATGTCACTACAGAGGAAAATAAATCTAACAAAAAAATGAAATCAAAATCAAATTTACAGTGTCTTGACATAGAAAAAATGAAATAATGAGAAAAGAAAATGGACCACTTTTTAATGACATGCAGATAGTCTCAACAAAATAAAAAAAACGTGGGCACAAAATTCAACACTGAATGCCAATATACTCTAAAACATTGCCTACTTAGTCATGCTGTTGTGATTGTAAGAAACATTTTTCCCATGCAACACTAGGGTTATTTAAACTTTTATCAAACTGAATAGCCTTTACTTATTTTTTTATAAAAACAAAAAAACAAAACAAAAAAAGGGAAAGAAAAAGAAAAAGAAAAGAAAAGAAAACCACCAACAAAAGTGGTACTTTTATAACTAAGCATAAACTTTCTGGTTTTCAAAAGATCAAACAAAATCACATGATGTGAATAGAAAGAAACTTTGATAAAGTAATAAAAATGCAAACATTTTGAATAAGTTTAACTGATTCATATCAGTATTATTTTTGACATATAGTACATGCAACTGAGACTGTTTACTCTACCTACTCCCATGTTAGTGGGATAGGGTTATGCAACTTTGAGATATTATCATGAAAAAAAACTAACCACTAAATACTTCAACACCAAAGGAAGACATGTGTATGTCTTTTCTGCTGCATATTAGTTCTTTGACTATTCTAAGCACTTAACATTCTTAGACTAAACAAAGACTTCCAAGCTTGCTAGCATTCTTTTTTTTTGTGCTAAAGCAGATAAATATGATTTTAAACTTGGAAAAATTAAAATGCTTCATCTACCACTGACATTGTTGCTACAATAACTTTAAAAATGGCATTTCATTATTTAAAAAACAAAACAAACATTTATATATCATGATCAGAAAATGTACTCCAACCCTTTGAAACAATTCAAATATTGCCAATGCTATGCTTTTGCATGTCACCTTCTATAATTTAAGCTCATTTATCCCAACAGAAAAGCATTAATCATGCTCAGTGTTTCAAATCAACAAGCATGTGCAAAACATATATGATCCTTTGTTAAGGACTATTCCCATTCCAAGTTCTTCTGCAGTATATAAAAGAAATCCTGTCCCAGCCACACACAATTTTCATCCTCATTCACAAAGTATTCTCAGAACAACTTTTTTTGTGCAGTGCTCATTTTTGTTAGGCCTGGTCTACACCTAAAAATTAGATCAATATAACTGTCTGTCTCTCAGGGGTGTGACACAGTTAGGTCAACTTAACTCATATTGTAGATGCAGCTAGCTAACACCTCTTGGAGAGGTGGATTAACTACATCAATCAGAAAAGACATTCCATCAATGTAAGAAGCGTCTAAACTATGGCACTATTGCACACAGTGGCAGCACCATAGCTGCGACCCTGTAGCATAGACATGCCTTTAGGCACTTCAAGCAAGAGACGTTATACTTCCACATTCCTCTGCCCCTGGCCAGATCCCCACTACTGTGTTAATAACACATGACAAAAACCGTGAAGGACAAACTTTATAAAGCCAATCTTGATATAAAAATATGTATCTATAATTCTGCTAACTAAAGCTGCATCCACTTCCTCAATCAGGGTAACATTATTTCTGAGTGAAACATGGAGTCTCTGTGGCAAGATTGCCTCTATGCATAACTTAATCACCTTCTCCCTCTCCGCCTGGTCCAGTCCATTGTTTAATTTTGCAGTCAGTGTCTATCCAACTCAGTAACTCCTTCCCAGCAATCTAACCTATCACCACGTGTCCTGTATTAGCAAAAAGGGTCTATGGATTAGGAAAGGGGAGGGGCAGAATGTTAATATTTTGGGGGGGGAGTTGGGGGGGTACATTCAACCCGAAAGAACACTTTTAGCTAAACAGGAACAAACACAAACCATTCAGAATATCATACACACAAAGCCAAAATAGTGAATTAAAGTGTGAAAAAACATTAAGGAACTATTGGAAATTATCTTTTAAAAGTGGAGATTGGTAATCCTTTTATCTATTCACGCCATAGATGTATCTATTCTTGTGCATTATGTAGGGAAGTATGTGTATGTACACGTGTGTATAGCAGTAATGTATGGGTGCAATTTTCCGTCCTCCTCTAATTAATTCTCAAACAACATATTGGCTACTTTCAATTGCTATTTACCCACCCATTAAACTCCCATGTTGGAATAGCTCTGTAAACAAACTCTTAAATTCCAAGTGCCACTGAAAAAATTCCTTAGCAGAACCTTATCACTGCAGCCACTGAACCGAACGTTCACATAATAGTGTAAGTTCCTCTAATATTGCCTAAGCGTTTGTTCACTTTTCTCCTCCAAGCAGAATAGTCAACTATCTTCCCTCAGTGGCAAGAACTGAAAATTTGGTATGAGTTCTTGGACTGTTAATTATGACTAGAATTCTAAAAACAGTCTCCTGAGTAAGCCCACTTGCTCATAGCACCAGTGTGCACGCCAGATTTTTTTTTAAATACTGGGAATAAAAGAAACATCCAAAATAAAATATCAAAGAAAAAAGCACCCTTAGTTAATATTAAAGTTGAGCTACAAGCTTACTAAAGACAAACTATCCAAAGATTTAGGAATGAGGGCAGCTGTCATTTTGAATTCCTTACATTTCTTTTTTCTTATGCATTAACATTACTTAAACAAAGCTTTTATATACGTTTTTACACTCCTATTTTAATTTACAGAAACTTTATCGGATAATAAAGTTTCTGTAAATTAAAATTATTTACTTATTCATCAGGTGCATAGAGCTCTCTTTCTCTCACACACACAAGCATGCACACACTTTTACCTATCTATGTACATTCCACACTCAGTATAACTGCGACTAAACAAATATTTATTATTGTAGTAATCCATAACATGAGCTGTCAAGTGCTCAGATACATTAAAGAACACTGAAGGGAAAACAAAACAAAACAAAAAAACCGAACCTGTACTTGACCGTTAACCAAGTTTTACATGGCAATGCATAGTCTTGTTTTTGAGTGGGGAGATGGTTGGGAGTTTTTGTTTGTTTGTTTGGAAGGGCTAACGGGCTTTATATTATGGACAAATGAGCACATACGTGTTTGTAAAATCATTAAATGATTTACAAATACAGAAAAATGGTGTTCATTGTTGTTAGAGTACTTTTACATCTCTAGAGTAAAATCTTACCTGAGCAGCTCTGCAACTGTCCCTAAAGGACAAAAGCAATTTGCAGCAGCTGTGGACAGTTACTGACACCCAGAGCCTCAACTGGTTAGTTAAGGAAGCATGTTCAACGTTAAAATGCCAGAGCAATGTTACAATGAGTCTGCTTCTGACTGATACAAACTGAATTGCCCTCACAGGATTGGAGTGGGAAACTTGTGAGTTCCCTCAGCTTGCCTTCTCTTAGCTTATGTTTCCATTTTATTGCAAAGCACATCAGTAACTCCTCACTTAACGTTGTAGTTACGTTCCTGAACAATGCGACTTCAAGTGAAACGATGTTAAGCGAATCCAATTTCCTCATAAGAATTAATGTTATTTGGAGGGGGGTTAGGTTCCAGGGAATTTATTTTTTGCCAGACAAAAGGCATTGTATACATTTTAAACAATTTTAAACAAGCAATTTAATACAGGTATAAGTTTTAAACAATTTTAAAGAAACAATTTAATACTACAGTGATTGCTGCTGAGTATGAAGCTTGGTTAAGGTGGTGGAGTCAGAGAGTGGAAGAGAATGGATTGTCCAGCTGTTCCTCTTGCTGTTCTTGCAAGTACAGGCACTGATTTTGCCAGGAGCAGGGGGCTCAGCCCTCGTCCCATCCACTCCACCCCTTCCTCCAAACCCCTACCCTTGATCTGCCTCTTCTCCCCTCCACCTCCTCCCCCTTTACTTCGCATGCTGTGTCCTCGCTCCTCCCCCTCCTTCCCCTCCCTTCTGAACGCTGCAAGCCAGCTGATTGCCATGGGCAGGAGAGGGAGTGGGGAGGCATGCTGAGTCCTCGCTCCTTCCCCCTCCCCTCCTGCCCGGGGCAATCAGCTGGCTTGCGGTGTTAAGGAGGCAAGAGGGAGGGGGGAGGAGTGAGGACTCAGCATGCAGGCTTCCCTTTCTTCCCCCCGGCCTCCTGCCTGGGGCAATCAGCTGGTTTGCGGTGTTCAGGAGGCAGGGGAAGCCTCCGTGCCAAGTCCTCGCTCCTCTCCCATCCTTCCTGCCTCCTAAACACTGAAAGCCAGCTGATTGCCCCAGCTGGAGGGGGAAGGCGCTGATCCACGGGGTCTGCTGGCAGGCGGGAGGCATGCAGGGTGGGGCGCGCGTAGGGAGGCTGCCAGCTGTGGAAAAAACAGGCAGCCAAACAGCTTAAGAGTGGAGCATTGCACAACTTTAAACGAGCATGTTCCCTAGTTGATCAGCAACGTAACAATGAAACAACGTTAACCAGGATGACTAAGTGAGGAGTTACTTTAGATTGGGGGTGGCGGGCAGTTTGAGCTTTGCTTTGGAGGCAAATTGCTATTCTCTGTTTATCTGCATTAGTACTCATGTTTTCTGGATTTGAATTGTTTCATGTCATGTAAGCTGTAATTTACAGAAGTACCCATGCTCAATTCCTGTCAAATGCAAAAGATGATTTGACATGCTTGTTAACCGCATTACTGGCATCTACTCTTTTAATCATGGACAGAGAGGGTGCTAAGGAAACTGAGCCTTGTGAGACCCTCTTTAAGAGCTTTTTTATAGTGTAGGACAGTGGGAGGTTTGCACGGCACAGATGTCAACCGTTACTGTAGACATGCTGCACCAGTGTAAAAGCTGACTTGAGCTGGTGCAGCACTCATCCAATAAGGTTCTGCACTGGTGCAGATATATTGGTACAAAAAATGTCCAATGTATAAAAGCCCTTAGGGTGAGAGGGTAAATATACTGACCATACCCATTCAAGCTTTGAACTTACTCCTGAAACCACCAAAGATGCCTATTGTGCTGTTTGTTCTGAAATTTTAAATCTAGCTGCTAGGAACAAGTCTCTGACAACCAGTTTCTTTCACAAAGATTCCTGAACAGTCATCAGATAAGTATAACAGATTTCAGCCACTGCCAGCTTGAGCCCAATTTGAACTGGCAATCTGAAGTTAAAAGGCCCTGCATTCCTGTATTGGCTTAACATTACCAAACTTTTGAGTCATACTGTTCCCCAGCATCTTTGTTGTTTTACAGAATAGGCAGTAAATATTCTACCTGGGTGAGGGGGATGGCAGTTTATGAATGAGAAAGCAACTCAAACAGGTTTTGGAGTATAAGACATATGATGATTGCATCATTTTATATGGAAGAAAAGGTGACTGTTTTAAATTTAGAATTTAAAATGCTGACACATTAGGACAGGGATTACAGAAGGATTGTAATGTATCTGACATACTAAAAGAGAAAAAGGCTTCCATCATTAATACTGAATCATGTGTAGGAGGGGAAGAATTATTACAAGTCGAATATATAGGGGGACAAAGATTAGAAAGAGTCTGACATAAGGGGAGGAGAGTTACCACGCATACAACATAAACATAGAAAATTATAGTGCAGCTGATATGGGTAAGATTTACTGGGAAAATGAGTGTTTTGCACCATTTAATGTAAATTATCTAAGCATAACAATCTTATTTTTTCATTTCTTAAGTACCCAATAAATCAGGCTATAAATTTAAAGCAAAGTAACATTCAGGAGAACTAAAATAAATTTACAATACAGTACATTGTCTTTATTGATAGAAATACTAAAATAAATTGTATTCAAAGGGTTGGTGCATTGAAGTTTTTAACTAACCAGGAAAACATCTGCACATCAATAATCTGGAATAATGACATATTTTATTGCGTAATTACTCAAGAGGGAATTAGATTATATTACCAACTTTCATTTCATTAGCAGAAAATACCTATTCTAGCAAATGATCTGCTTATTTTTCTGCACATATGACTCATTTTATAAAATGTGTAAGGTAATTATCACTAAAGGATAAGGAATCAGCCTAGACAATACATGATTATATTTAAAAGCAGAAAGCAAAATTCCCATTGAACTTTGACAGTTTATAGTAGTTACAATTTTTCCTTTCAAAGGATTTTAAATGAGTCCACTGAAATTCTTGCTGTTTGGGAAACTGACAAAAGGCTTCAAAAGGTGTTTCCATTCAAGTGGATTTTTAAGATGCATTTATTACACCAGTGCAGTTGTTTTCTCTTAATCTTATCAAATACTAAAAATCAATTAACTGATTCTTCTGGTGAATTAAACTGCTTACCTTTGAGCCTCGCTCATTAAAAATAATTTCAACATCTAAGATTTTACCAAATTGCTGAAAAGAAATAGAAAAGTCACATGAACATAAGAAAATCTGAAAACATCATAACAGAGATGTAGCAAAGATATTTCATAGTATTAGAATATTTATATATAAAGATATTAAACTACAGGCCAGTCAAGCAATAAAATATGACAAAATGAAGAGTAGCTGAATCAAATGCATGTTGTGATGAGCCTTATACACAGCTAAAACTGCTCCACTACCATTCTGCATAATCAATAACAGCAATTAAAATATAGTAGCACTTGCTGACTGTGAACCATGCTATGGTTAAACTCATATCACGGTGATGTTAAAGAGAAAAGTTGGTGAGGTAATATCTTTTATTGGACCAACTTCTGTTGGTCAGAGAGAGACAAGTTTGTGACCGTACACAGAGCTCTTCTTCAGGCCTGAAAAAGAGCTCTGTATGAGCTTAAAAGCTTGTCTTTCTCACCATAAGAGGTTGGTCCAATAAAAGACATTACCTCACCCACTTTGTCTCTCTAATAACCTTGGATCCATATGGCTACAACAATATTGCATATCACAATGAAATGAAAGTCCCAACATTTTACATACTTTTCAATGGCTTTTCAGTCCTCTTATAATGATGTTTCAGTATAGTTAATATCCCACTGTGCAACTACCCTTGGAGTGCAGCAATCACCACCCAGCAGACAGGTATTAAATGTTGCATTTAAAGGTGTTTATCACCTCCCACTCATCCTCAGAAGAATATGAGCCCCTTGGTCTTGTTCTAGTTTCCTCCAGTGAAATGAAGAGGAATAAGGACATATTTGCTACAGCTTTTTCTGGCTGTGAGTAAAGATGCAGGGTGAAATCCAGGCTTTATTTAAAAATCAAATGGGAATTCTTTTATTGATTTCAGTGGAGCCAGTATTTCACCCATATCTTCTAAAAGGATACACCACAGCTTCCAGTGCCCCCTCAAAGAAGATAAAGACAGACACTTCCACCAGTGCTGAGTTTTTCCCAAACAAGCCCTGTCCTAACTTAGTGAAACTGTTATTTGTGCGTGGGAATAAACCGTACATCTTATAATAATAATTACTATTATTATTGGTGTTATCATAGCCATCAACACTGTCCAAACATGCAAAAATGCACAGGTTCTGTCTCAAAGAAAGAAGTTTCACTATACCTGCTTTGGTAAAGGGAATGAATGCTAACCATGGGCAGTATTTAGTACGGATAAGCCAGAACATTTTTTGACGTGACACTTTCCAGTACATCACTCAATGTGTCATGTTCTGTTATTTCATGTGTCACTAACATGTCATGTGAAGCAGTGTAACTCTGGTGAGGCAATGTAAGTGACAAACAATATATTACAATGGAAAGACAAAACAATGCAGGTAGAAGCAGAATAATTTGTAGTGTATAATATACTACAGAAATTAGACTCTACTCCAGTTTACTAAGTACGTTAGATATGTTAAACACATCCATGACAAGAAAGATAGAGTTCCTTTTATCGTTTTAACTTTTTAGAAAAATCAGCACACTCTTGTTATCCTTTGGCTTATTCCCCCTGTTACATTTATCCTCCAAGTAACAAATGTGTTAACCGCTATTGTTAGCTTATAAGCAGACAATGGTCTACTGTTTAAACTATAATTGGTGTGATGTTGGAAAAGCAAAACCCAAACTAGTAAACAAGCCTGCTCTCCTCAACTCTTGCGCCTAAGAAGAAATCATGTTCATAACAGGATCAAGTTGCAAAGGATGGTTTCAATATCAGGCGCCATTTCAGAAACTTCACTAGAATTTGCAATGATAGGAATTTGAATTTCCCATCAGTTTAGAAACTGAGATTTCTCTGCACTGTCCAGGTTGGTTTAGCAATGAATAACTGAAAAACTGAGTTTACTGGTTTTTTTAGGAATCTTTTTGTCTCAGCTTGCAAGTGGGACGCTTAATACAGCTATAGCTCTAATAGTGTTACTGTTACCAAGCTGTATGGAAGCTGGGGAATTCCTGCCATCTTCCAATTTGAAAGTAAGATTTATTTGAGTTTTCTGAATCCTAAAAACCTGGAATGAATAACACAAATTAACTTTAGTTTGTTTACAGCTGGATTTTAATACCCACAAAACAACTCTTGCATTTTGTGCATTTAGAAACAGAATCCACCTGTTTTCTGAGTTGTTTTATTTAAATTTAATTTTAACTGATTAACATACATTTATCCTAGGGAGTTCTCATACGTCATCAGATGCTTTACAGTTTTGTGCTCTGAAATTCATGGCATCAGATACACCTTTGTATTTGGTGGGGGGAGAGCTGCTAGGGCAATTCCGATACGTTTATGTGAAAATATCCCTTTTTCCCCACTATCATGTCAGGATTCAGTTCTTAGTACATATTTAAGTAGATACTTCTTCTGCTCCATAAGACTGTTAAAAAAAATAGAAGATAAATTCATTATTATTATTATAATGAATTTAAGTCAATTACTTGACATATTTTGCGCCTTCTTGTCTTTTAATGGGACTCTGTTATTAAGTGGGACTCTATCATATATTAAATAAAACTCATACAAAATATAAATATGTGTGTGTATGTGTCTGTATCGATTACATTTTCATACCCACATAAAATAACTGCAGGTTCAAAATCTAATACAATATCCTGCTCCAACATAAGGGTATCTGTGAGTTATTTATGTTTATTAATATTATATGAATAGGTGGGGGAAAAAGCAGGTCCAGTACTGGAGTATCATCTGGCCATGTACAATTCTTTGTGAAAGGAGGCTAATAATAATGCAGTTGTTAGGCCAAATAATGTCTATTTTTTACTGCTATGCTTTTAAAGATCCTCAACCACTGGTGTGGAATTCAAGGTGAACAGAAGACTTCACAAGAGAGAGTATGTAAGTGTGTAATAAATTAAGCCATTATTAATTACTTGTTTTCTTAGAGTACAAAAAGATATGGTATTGTGGAGATCTACCATCACATTATAGCTCTGTGGAGTACATATAGTATTGTTTCTCCTTATAAACAGGATAAGCAAGTTAGGCAATTAGTTATGAGTAATGAGGGGGAAAAGGGTCTTACAATGGAAAGCATTATGTAATCTTAACTTCAGGTATTGCTGCTAGCTCTGCCTATAATGTAAAGGTAATGCTTCTTTTAAAATGTGACAATAATAAGCATGCAAACAAAAATATAGTACTTACCCCAAACATTTGTCTGAGATCTGGATCTCGAAATCTGAAGGGTATATTTGAGACATGCAGCCGTTTCGGCTGTGACTTGTTTTCTGTGTTTTCAGAGGATTGTGTCTGTTGCTGGCCGTCAGTCTGTGCTGCATCATCTGTCTGCTAAAAGAATTAAAGCAAAATAAAGTTAAACATGCTCTAAGTATCACTCTAGTTTTAGATATAAAAATAGTGGTGGGTTTAACTCTCAGGCAAGACACACAACTGAAAGGGAAAGAAGGAATCTTTCAAACAATGATGTAAAAGAAAATCTGAAGTTAGAGATGTGAAATATCTGTTAATTCACCTAGTCCATTGTTACATCTATTTCAACAACTTAGAACTTGGAAAGGAACAAGCAGTACCGGGAAGAAGAATGGAAACAATTATGTTACATTTTTAAATGTTTTTAAATAAATGAAGAATAAATATTTATCTCTGAATTAAAACACTGTGGAAACACCTTTAGCCTCTATCACCGTTTTCCGAAAGAAGTTGAAGCATCATGGTCAGAAAACAGCCTAGCAGTAATAGCACATTATAAACCAGAGTAGAACTTGGACCTTCATGCAGAGGCCAATAAGGAGTTTCACTCAACTCCAAGAGGGAGGAAACATATCACGTCATACTTGCCATTTCATAAGCAGTTAATGGCCTTTGGAGGGTAACTTTCTCTAGAGGAACAGTCACCGTTACTGAGAAGGCCTTGAATGTTCAAGGGAATAGAAGTACTATTAGAGGAAATGTAACAAGTTTCAATAACGCCCAAGATAAAGATGAAACCCAGAAATTATCTTTTGAAGAGTTTCACATAGGGACAAGAACATGTAGTTTTCATCAATTGCATTTCTATGGGAATTCTTTTTAAATAAGTTCCTACATTTGGATTACATCACAGCTGAAGTTTGCTTCAGTTTAAAAAAACCTAATTAGGAATTACAAAAATTATTATTAAAACACATTTAATTATTGATAGCATTATATCAGTCATCTGAAAATTAAAATTTATCATCTTTAGTCAAACAATACTTTGGAGAAATCTCTGTGCATTTCTTTGATGACAACATATAGGGCCTAATTAATCACTCTGTAGCATATGCATATGTACAAGATGGAGCACTTATGAATGTATGTGTGTAAGTTAGAGGCTTAATTTTTATATACATATAGATTCACACAAGAACACAAGGTTAGAAAAGGGAAGAGGAAAGAAAATGCAGCAGGAGAGAAATGGAAGGATGAAAATACAAAGACCTTTAATTTCCCCTTCTCTTTCACTTCCTTTCCTGTCACATGCCTCTTCTATATGTTTCCTTTGCTAGTTTTTCAGTTGTCTTCTACTGTTGCTGTTTAACTACTATTTCTCATGTATACACTTTTTTTAAATATTAAAAAATATCCCACTTCCAGCCAGTAACACCAAACTCATCTCTCATGGCTTGAGTATCAGCAGACTGAATTTCATTGGTTGATATTTTAACTGTGATGGACAATAGTGTTTAATTGTGAGAAAAGCAAACATATCACACTGTTTAACCAATAGGTTAAACAGGCTGTAACAGGGCAATCTGCGCCTTAAAGGGTCAGAGGACTTGGGACCAGCCAGCCCTGTTTGTAAGCAGAGCACCTTTAAGAATGTGTTTGGGCTCAGTAGAAGGGATTATAACAGGTGTCAGGTAATTCCTATAAAGTGCTGAAATCGCTCAGCTGGAGCTACAGGAAGCAGAGTGGTGAGAGACATGAGCAAAGGCCTCTGGGTCCCTACAAACTACTTTGGTCAGGGCATAGCTTGTTTCAGTGTTACTTTGTGAGTTTTTCTTTGAAGACTAAACTGTGCCCTGAAGTAAGGGCCTGAATAGATACTCTGCAAGGCATTAAATCTTTCCTAAGCTGTGGAAACAAGCCAACAGGCCTACACAGGTACTCAGATAGCATGATTAGGAGGGAGGTAAAAGAACCTGAATAGAATAGAACAGAACAGAATAGAGTGTACAATTCGGTTGAAGTTTGCAAGTAACAGAGTTATTTTTAATTTCACAATGCTCACTATCATCACATTCTTCTTAACTGCCTTCAACTCTTAAACTAAGTGTAAATAAAATCTACAAGTTCATCTCCTTGTATTTTTTCTACATCTGTACAAAAGAAAAACCTTCCAGAAAATAACCAGACAGAAAGACAAAGGCATATTGCGCACATTTTTTCTTTTTAATGTTTCATAATACCCTCAGAATATATGCAGCAACAACAACAACAACAAAAGACTCTGCAAGGCTGCACCCTGCACCTCCATGGAGCCCAACTGAGCTCAACTGTATGCAGTCACTTCTAGCACTGTGGCCTAAATGGACATGACAGACCATGGGCTGGATAGAGGAAGTATTGTTATTCCCATTTTACAATGAGGAACTGAGGCACAGAGAGATCAAGTGACTCTCTCTCAGGGTATGTGCAGTGTGCCCAGCCATTTGACAGATCATCATCAAAGTCAAAGTCAGTCAGTGGGCCCTCGTCAAGCATGTGACAGTCCGAAATTGACCACATCTACATTGTGGGTCATTAGAGAAACCCCATTTGAAGAGATTTGCTGCACAATTGCCCTGTCCTGTCCAAAACCAGTTCTGGGATGACCACAGGTGTCTTGGCAAGTCAGAACCTGGTGGGCAGATGCTTGGGTTGGTGACAAGAGAGTGATTAAAGATTGTCACCACTGACCATTTGTTATGCCAAGCAGATTCCAGCATCATGTCCTGTGGTGGCATATGTGACCATAAAGGGTGTCTAGAAGACAGGTGAACTGGCAAGATAGTTGAAGAGGTCTGAGTACAGAAGCAAGTTGCTCTTCTCATGGATAATGGCCAGGAGCAGGATGGAGGCCCCCACATGGCGAATACGGGGTCGTGCTATGTTACTAATGATTGGCAGCAATGGCAACCGAGTTGCATGTGAAGCCCCGGTAACAATGTGCATAGCTTTGTTAAGCTCTACATTGACCAGCCTCGCGTGAGATGAGCAACACCAGACAGGAGCATAGTATTCTGCTGTCGAATAGTAGAGGGCAAGTGCTGACTAAGTGTCCGGATGCTTGCACTCCAGGTTGAGTCACCCAGTTTTCTGAGTAAGTTGTTCCAAGAGCTAACTTTGGCTGCTGTTTTCTTCAAGTGGTTGTGATACATCAATGACTTACCCAATGTCATGCTGAGGTAAATCAGGTAAGGGTGTGCAGCATAACCCACATCCGGGTGAGGTAATCCAGGTGTGGGTTATGCTGCAAGTGTTGGCCATTTAAGAAAATATTTAACTCATGGCTTGTGCTTGCATTATGCAGATGAAATATGCTAGAAATCGTCTTAGAAAAGCTTGGCTGCAGGTGCCATCAACTACCGTAGTCTGCCATGAGCTTTGTATCATTGTTCAGGGCCTTGTCAATTTCTGAGACGGACTGAGCTTGATAGCTGCAGCAGATGTTGGCATAGATAAATTTGCATGAGCGTGCTGCTGGCAAACTGTTGATGTACACATTGAACAGTACTGGTGAAAGAACTGAACCTTGAGGAAGACTATTAATCTGACACTTCCACGAACTGCAGGGGTCCCCCATGTGTACTCAGAGGCACCTGTTTTGGAGGAAAAGCTCTACTACTTCGACCATCCAATGCAGGGCAACTCAAGAGGGTTTACACAGTAGGCCTCTGTGCCAAACTGTCATAAGTGGTGGTCAAATCTATTAAGATTTAGATTTTGTTGAAAATCATTTTTGACAAATGTGGCCAAGACTTAAACTCAGGCACTATGTCCTTTCCTGAACTCTGCGTGGTCAACCTGAAAGACATTGTTCAACTCCAGAGTGACTGCACTCAAACACCTTAAAACACATGGACAGCAAGGATACTGGGTAGTAACTGACCATGCTATGGGGGTCCTTGCCTGGCTTGAGAATGGCAATAATCTTTGCTTGACACCAAGTGCATGGTAGCTTGGGTCAAGGGAATCACCCAAGTTCACACAGCTTTAACTGTTGTTTAACGTATTGTTTGGTAGTTTTCATATATTCTGAGGATACTTCAAAAATTCAAGTGCATTTCACATGGATGCAGGGATGTGTTTACAACAGTTAATTGCAGGATTGGGACCTTGAACTGTTAAGCATGGACTGATTCTTACTATGTGTTTGTACAGCATCTAGCACATTGGGGTCCCCATTTCAGAGTTTCTAGGTATTATTGTAATACAATGCAAATAAAATAATACCATAAAACTGCATATTTTGTCTGTGTGCACAGCCTTACACAGTTTAATTAACTAAGTAATAATCTCTCTCTCTTTCCCTGGTAGTCTCCTATCAAGTGTGATTTGGGCTCAGTTTTGAAATAACATACACAAAACTTAAGAACAAAACTGGGCATTGTGGCCTCCCCTCCTCTAGATCCCTTATGCTTTCCTTCCTGGTTGTCAAACATCTTTCAAGAAAGAATTAAAGACTGCAGCTTCAATTTCTGTCTTTGGTAGTTTCATCCACGTGTTAATTCCAAGCCTTGTTCTCCTAAAGAAAATACAATCAAATCCTAGGCCATGTTTACACTACCAAAATGTGTTCTTACAGCAGTGTAGCTAAATTGATTTAACACTGTACCTCCACTATACCTATAGTTGAGCTAGACTAGATACATACAAGTTAACAAATACAGTGCCTTGCTTCCACTAGGATTTTATGGGACATACTGTAAAAATACACCATTTGGGGTAGTGAAGATTTCACCCTAAACTCCTTACAAAATGTGTTGGCACAATGTGTACTCAAACACATTAGTTTGGTACTCAAACTAATACCTAGGGGTAAAAACATGGAGTGAAATCCTGGGCTCACTGAAGTCAATGGTATTGCCCCCATTATTTTCAACGTGGGGATGATTTCACTCATTGTCTAAGTTTGGTAGGTGAGCATCATCATGATGTACACACATGCAGGAACCAGTTCTACAAAATATGGAAAACTCCTTCTACTAATGAAGCATTTTCTAGTGGTCTGAGCAAGTGACCACTAACAAACTCTGACACTGACTGTCAATAGCTCCACTGCACTCTCTTTTTCTGCTACCTCCCTAGCTCATAATAGTATTATGGGGATTCATCAGCAAATATCTGTTAAACACACTGTGGATTAAAATATGTGATTAACTGCTATGCATTAATATTGTTATTTTAAAGAGATGAGAACATTTTCTGTCCTAAACTGTTCATTCCACTATCTAAAAATAGATTAAAGTGCCTAGAATTTATATTTGGAAAACTGTTCCATCCAAAATCATCATGAGGATTACATTAGTGGGTCATTCATTTGAACAGAAGAAATATGAAGGTAATTTAGTGTATCGTGGTAGGTGTCGGGGGGAGGACAGACAGGAAAGGGAGGAAATGAAATATTAAGGAACAATTTAAAGCCAATTAGAGTCATTTGAACCTACCTACAAAATCCTACAGAGGCTCTTTAGCTTCAGGAACAAAAGATGCCACAGGAAGAAATGATATCATCCATATATATTGTATAAATGCAAACAAGAAAAAGTAATTTCTGTATTAATATATTGTATTACTATAAATGATGAGAAACAAGACAAGAGGAAGAATTGAACCTTGCAGTGTTAGTATGCCTGAAAAGTTAGACAGCTTTTGCACCACGAGTAATAATGGAGACATTGCCATCAAACCAGATGAAGCCCTGAAGATGATGCCAAAACGGACACATCTTGGAATTATGCTGGAGTTGTAGAATGCATTCACAACCATCTGACTCTGAGTAACTGCTGTACTTTGGTTTTGGTGGGTCGCTGTTGTTTTGTCTGTTTGCTGATTTTTAAGAACAGTCTTTGTTTCACAGAAAAATATGAAATCTAACTGAGCTTCACTGAACAATTTGTCAGAGTCAAGGTATTTAGGATTTGAAAACCAGACATGTCAAAAATTGTTTTAGTATGTTTAAGTGTCATCCTGTCACATTCCTTGTAAAGACCTCAGACAAAATATTATAATTGTGCAGGGAAAGGGTTTGCCAGTGGTGACCATGTATCTATCCAACCCATGTTTATTGCCCCAATAGTTGCAGGGATTTTCAGGGAACATGGGTCCATGCTAAGCAAGATCAAAGTAGGTGACAAATTGAAATTCAGAGTCCTTATTGCTGAAAGAAAGGATACTCTTTAATGAAAATAATTCATATTAACACTGAGGACATCAGATATACCTAGCACAGAGGTGGTACATGTTGAACCAGTAAGCGTCTCCCAAGGGGAAGCCTCAAAGCTTTTATGGATTTCAAAACCTGGAGTAAAATCCCACATTGCATTACCTCTTACAGTTCCCAGAATATGACCATTGCTGAATGCATCCCCAGCAAACTATAAAAAAACAACATATAACACAGAAATATCTACTTTAAAGACCTCTAACTGACATTTTCTTAAAGAATTAACTGAAACCAAGAAGCAAAGCATTCAGTCGGTACACCACACCCTGCGTGCCTGCATACCACCTGGGAATAAGAAGTCACCTCTTGGGAATGTGTCTCAGAGAAGGTGGGTGAGAAGATCTTCTGCTGTCAAGCATGGTGGAGATGGAGTATATCCAGGTCTTTTTTCTACTGATGGCCTATAGTCCCATTACTACCACTAGGCAGCATCAGCCAGTCCTAGATTTTACATCTGCCAGTCACATGCCACCTTGTGTGTGTCAAATCATTAACCAACATCAGCAAAGATGGTTGATGCTGGCCCTTCCATGGGGCCCATACTAAATGTACTTCAGGAAGGGGTGTGAAGCAGCTGTTATTGAAAAGTATTCTGTCCCTTTTAGAATTGTATCTATTAATTGAATCAACTAACCTTTGTCTTTTCTTTTTTTTTTAAAGCTATGTTTTTAATGTTACAAAGCTGTCAGGATAGTGAAAAGTAAACCTGTCTATAATAGTAATCACATAATTCAATTCAATGATTACTAATTTACAGTACTACCTGGGACTTCGGCCAGCCTAGGACTCCTCTGGCCTGGGGGGCAGGGGAGTGGCAGGCTTGGGACTTCAGCTGGCCCAGGGCTCCTCCAGTCAAGGGGCGTGGGGGCGTGCTCCAGGCTGCAGCTGGCCTGGGACTCTTCTGGGATGGGGGCAGGGGTCTCAGGGCTCCAGATGTGGGGAAGGGGCAGAGCTGGGGACTAGCCTCCCCAAAGGGGGGCTCCACCCGCTGCCCATGCCTTTGGTAGTATAGAGAAAAATACATTGACATAACTAAATATGGCAATGACCCAAAAGTCTGGAGCTGAACTGTACTGCACTTGCTGGGAGTATGGTCAGACCCAAATCTTTATGTATCAAGCTCATCTTTTGTGTAAATTTTTCAGCTAGCTTTAATTTCATTTCACAGTAAGGCAGCATCTGAAGGCAATGCATTATTTCCAGGGCTCTTCGCCTTTTTCTGCAGAATTGTCTGTGAAAAATGACCGATAGATTCATTTATTTAATTTTTGTGAATTTTCAAGACCTGGATGTTAGTTTGATCATTTTCTTTTTATGGCCATTAATATCACCATATAGTGGAATCACTACTGGAAAGCAAAGTGGTACAATGATGACAGGACTATAAAACATCATTAAATAGCCTAAAGTATTCCCCTGCTATTTTTAAGGTTTGAATTTATCACTGGCTTTGGAAGGGATGTAACTTTTATGAATGACCGCGCCACATCTTTAATTGGAGAGGAGAATTTTTTTGGCTGGCTGAATGAAGGGAACAGTGATTTATGGCTTGAGGGGGTAGTGGGTCGGGGAAGAGGTCAAACTGCTGCAGAAGGGGACAAGATGGGTACGAGATGGATGGAAGGCTTTAAAAGGGTCGGCCCCATGTGATGAAGCTCCCTTTTACACGGAACAGTTGGTTAAAGGAACAGAAGGGGGAGTTGGGGCTCCTCTGAGTGGTATGGGAGGGAGCCAACCCCCTCCCCGTTTCTTATAGCCCACCTTAACCCTCCTCTGAAGGGGAGTGGATGGTAAGGTCCCAGCACTGGACTGGCTGGGGGACTTGGATGGAAAAAGAGGGGGGAGCTGGCAGAAGCCCCTGGGGAATTACTGAATGGTTAGCTGCACTGTACACTTTTATCTGTCGGGTATTCTCAGACATCCAATAATAAAGATGCAGCTTGTTTAAAGCCATATCAAACGTCTTCTGTCCTTCTTTTGGTATAGCCGGACAAAGACCTTGAATTCTACAGAACCCTACAGTGTGATTTATAACTCACACAGACAGAATGCACATGATATGTATATGACACCTTAAAGTAAAAGTAGTTTTTAAACTGATAAACCATAAGGTCACTGATGAACGTCTTTTCAGCCTGAAAGCAGGTGCTGAGGACCCCCAATTCCAACTAAAGTCAATGGGAGCTATAGGTGCTCAGCATCTTTGAAAATCAGGCCCTTAGTTTATGGACTGGCTTTCTTCTACATGTCAGTTATTACTATATTAGGTTAATTTCCAGCTCTGAGGATCAAGAAGCCATTTGTCATCTCTACCAAAAGGTCACGTCTGCCCACTTGCTGCATGACTTTTTTCTGGTTCCAGTGAGATTGCATTTCTAATTTAAAAATCTTGATAAACAATTACATATTTTAGCAGGTTATTGATAACTATTGCCTGGACAAAGCTACAATATGACTACAACAACATGCTTCTGATTATGAACTGACTTGTATAAACCCTTATTAGCATGTAAACCACTTACTAGATATTTTTAATAAACAATTCCAAGAATTCAACATCCTTATGCCATAAATGTTAAAAATAAGCTGCTAGAACTTTAATGTTTTAAAGATTGCAGATTGCATTCACAAGTACTTTAATATAGAATTGTGATACTCTATTTTCCATAATCATTTCTAACTATCAAAAAGTCTGAGCTCCACAACTTTAATCTTGGTAAAATTTGATTTACGTATTGATGAATTTGGAGAGAAACTTTATGCAGGGCACGCATACATCTTCACAAAGAAATGTGTCTTCATATGTCAAATTTAATTTATCATTCTTAGCTAACTTATATTCCCCTCTCCATCTCAAGCCTCAATCCAGTGGTATCTTTGCTCTTTGATAGGTCACCTTTTTCTAGGCCTGTCCCTGACCTTATCCACTGTATTATTTTTAAAAAATAGAAGTGTGCCTGACTGTTGGGGGTTATTGTTTGCTGCCCATGAAGTATGGGGAACAAGAAAATACAAGCAGCATCATAAACAAGGAAATACAATAGCCTTATATTCCCTAAATGAGCTAAAGCTATATAACAAAAGATGCTTCTCAAATGACACAATTAAAGAGACATAGGCTACACTAGCAATATTTTTCATAAATATAAGCATCAGATCATATTAATAGTTTTATTATTATAGGCCTAGCTTAACATAAGTAAGTTGCCTCATTTCTTAGTGGGCATAATTGGGAAGGTTAAGGGAAGATTAAGTTGTAAATAGGGGCTTGACAAACAGTATGCTGGAGTCAAGACTTCTGTGCTACCTCAGATAAGCAGCAAACCCTGATGCTAAGAATTAGAGACCTGGAATGTAAAGATCAGGTTCCATGTAAACAGCTTATGGACAGAGCCTGCTGTATTGGTTCCTGCAAAGTAGCCAAGCCAGTCCAAAAATGTGTGATTTAATATATAGCAAATGCAATTTAATGTTTAAATGTAAAGTAATTCTGGGGGAATTCTGCACCAAAAAAATAAAAATTATGTGCATGATATTTTAAAATTCTGCACATCTTATTTTTCAAAAATAACACAATATAATCACTCTCCTGCTATCGGCCCCGGGCTCCCACTGCCTGTGCCAAACATTGGTGTGGAAGTGCTGAAAGGAAACCACAAATTCTGCATGAAAAAATAAAATTTTGCAGGGAACATTAATTTTGTTTAAATTCTGCATTGTGCAGTGGCACAGAATTCCAGCAGGAGTGAAAAAGGAAGAGGTTATCTGTCTAACGTTGAATGTGTGGTATGCCCTGTACCCACCCCCTATCCTTCAGTCTGATCAACTCAGCATAGCTTTGCTGTATGCCAAATAAAGGAACCTGAGTGATGAAATTCAGAGTTGAATTGAGTGTTTTGGATCACAGAATGAAGCGTTCTCACAGAACGGAACAAGGTGTTCTGGATAAGAGATATGGAAAAGATCTCAGAGAAAATCCCAACAATTACTCTGATAAAAAAAATAAATTAATGATCACCAAATTTAAATGTAAATTGTGGCAATATGTTAATGACAATAACAGATATCTTTTGAAAAAATTATGACAACAGGATACTAAAACCATATGGTAGCTGATACAAAGAGAGCCTCTTTGGAAAATCTGACATAACTCTTTGCAAGGATTCAGTAATATACTGCATACTAGCTCAAAAGGGGAAAGTAAAATGACGCACACAAGAGAAAGACAATATTATCCTTCATTTTACTGCTGAAGTTAAAATGAGTTGCATCCATTAAAAAAAAATCTATCACCTTCCTTTGCCTTGCTAAATGCCTTGGATATTTGTACACATTTTGCAGGAACTTATTTTTATTGATCTTCTTCCTCTCTTTCCTTCAATACATCACTACACAGGGCTATCCTGCCTCTCCAGTTTTGGTAAAATCACACACACCCCAAGGGAGTTGCATTTATACAGTATTCAAATGCTTTAAGTAATATAACAGATTTAAAACTTTATTTTTTTTTAAAATACAGAATATATAAATATGGGACAAAATTCTGCTCTGATATACACTGGTGTAAACCCAGAGTAACTCCATTTTCTTCAATCACTTTAAGGACTGTTATAAACAAGAGTAGAGTCTGGCCCATGGCACTTTTATAAGTAAACCTGCATTGACAGCATATGCTTTAGAATAACTAGATATTTGGTATTGAGCTGAAAATACCATACTGTATTTTGTAAGGAAGTTCTTTTTCCTTTTCCAAAATATTATTCAGTAAATTTAGTGCATTAACCCAGTTCTAGAAATGGAAATCTTTTTTATCCAGAGTGTTAAGATTTTCTCCTGTTATGGAGCACTCCAGAAGATGAGAGAGACATCCAGGAATCCTGGCCATTCATTCATTTATGAGCCTCTCCACTGAGGCTGCAAAGTAATGAACAATTGAGATGTGGTCACCCGTTCACCAACCAAAAAACTGAGACCCCATCATTACACATAAGCCGTGTGATGTGGCCAGTTTCAGATCAGTGAGCTCAAAGTGAAAGGATGAGCATTTCATTAGCAATTTCTTGAGCCACCTGGCCCCACACCGTAGTCAAGTTGTTAAAAACAATTAAAAACACATTCAGTTTATTTTATGAAGATTACACCAGGGTGATTCCAATTATCACCAAGCTATTTTAACTGAGAGGCAGTTAAATACAATGAAAAGAGGGGCAGTGAAATATTATAGGTTCTATTATAGGTTTCTTAGCACCTAATCATTTAATTAGAGTGACCAGATGTCCCAATTTTATAGGGAGAGTCCCAATATTTGGGGCTTTGTCTTATATAGCCACCTATCACCCCCTACCTCCTGTCCCGATTTTTCCACACTTGCTGTCTGGTCACCCTACATTTAATTGACTAAATATTTGACACAAAATAATATATTCCAGAAAACCAGTGAGCCATGTCTGTGGTTACTAATATTAATTCCCCACAAAGTGTTAACTCTGGGCCAAATTGCAGCCCATTCTGCACACGTGCACCAGGTAAGCCACGTTCTGGGGGTAAGAGCAGCCTTTGAAAAGTCTCTTCTCCAGCTCCTTTACAGGTGGACCAGAAAGTGGGCTGATCCTTGGAACAAGCCCAACTCGTACCCAGTGTGAATGGCAGCAAAGTCAGTGTGCTGGGGGACATCTCTGCACCAATATAGAATAGCATTAAGATATGAGCCCTGTAAGGGTCCGGTGCTGGGGCTCGTCCCTCTCAGGCGCGGCGGGGAGCCAGAGTGCCTCACTACAGGCAGCAACCCGTCCAGGGCCTAGACCCCTCAGCAAGAGCTGAGCAAACAAATAGTCTCTAAACAAGGCAGAGTCCCGGCCCTTCAGCAGGGGCCGGGTAAGCATAGAGTCTACAAGCCCGGCCCTGAAGCAGGGCTGGGCAGTAAGCAGTCAGCACTCAGGCCCTTCAGCAGGGGCTGAGCAAACAAATGGTCTCTAGGAGCCCAGGCCCTGGGTCAGGGTGGGGCAGTAAGCAGTTAAGCGCTCAGGTCCTTCAGCAGGGGCTGAGCAAACAAATGGTCTTTAGGAGCCCAGGCCCTAGGTCAGGGCGGGGCAGCACACACTTCAGCGCTCAGGCCTTTCAGCAGGGGCTGAGCAACCAGTGAACAGTAGCAGTCTGTAAAGCCCAAGCCCTGACTCAGGGCGGGGCAACAAACCCAGGTAAGGGTCAGACCCTCAAGCAGGTGCCGAACAGCGAAATAAACAGCACAAGAGGCCTCCTCAGGCCAGGAGGAGGGGGTGTTTGTAACCCTTGGAAGGGTGGCAGGGAGGACACAGGCCCTCCCACTCCACTGCATCCCAGCCCGGGGCCCTGGCAGTGGCAAGGGTTCGCTGCAGTCAGTGGGGAATCCTGGCCGCAACACACTGACGTTAGTTCGGGGTCCCCTGGAGCCAGACTGGGGTCGGCTTCCCCAGGGCCACTTCCAATCTCCCCCTCTCTAGATACTTGTCTCTCGCCGGCGTCGTCCGGCGGGTCCCAGACCATGGGTTCCTCAGGATACCGGGCGCAGGCAAGCTCTGGCCGCTCCTCGGGATACCGGGCGCAGGCAAGCTCTGGCCGCTCCTCGGGATACCGGGCGCAAGCAAGCTCAGGCCAGCATTCCTCAGGGTACCAGGCACGGGGAAGCTCAGGCCAGCGTTCCTCAGGGCACCGGGCACGGGGAAGCTCAGGCCAGCACTCCTCCGGGTACTGAGCATGGGGCAGGCTGGGCCCAGCGGGAGCTCAAGCACCAGCATCTGTCCTCTCTGGCAGTCTGCGGCCAACTGAGCACTGAGGTCGGGCTTTTATACTTCCTGTCCCGCCCCTTGACTTCCGGGGGGCGGGGACAGGCGGCGGTTGCTCCGCCCACTGAGGCACCTGTTCTGGCTCGTCCCTCTCAGGCGTGGCGGCGAGCCAGGGCGCCTCCCTACAAGCCCCAATACCATGTGACACCAGTAGGCAAATTGTGACTCAACGTCCCAATCTACTTTCAAGCTGCTCCTGGGGCAACAAGACATTGCAGTGTCTCTTACATGGTACTTGTGGCAAAGCACTATTTAGCCCAATGAAGTGAAATGGCACCACATGTTCAATGTGCTAATGTTACTGCCACAGAGAATATTTGCATCCTAAATCCAAATTGCAGGTTTTACAAGAGAATAAACCCTATCTTCCTCTTTAGCTTTCCCATGTGCCACATCAATTTTCTGCTCTTTAACCACTGTCATTACAATACATAATTACATTCCCAATTAAAACACATTTCAATTTGATAACTCATGGCCCAATCCCAAAGTCCTTACTCAGACTAGGTACGGGTTTGGCCCATTATACATATATTACACACAGGGCTGTAAGAGGATTCAGGGGGCCTGGGGTCTTCAGCGGTGGGGGGCTCCCGCTTTGGCAGTAATTCGTTGGTGAGGGGCGTCTTTCCACTCTGGTCCCGCTGCCGAAGTGCCCCGAAGACCCGCAGCAGGGGCCCGGTCCTGCTTCGGCAGTAATTCAGCGGTGGGGATCCTTCTGCTCAAGAGCAGAAGGACCCCCCGCCACCGAAGACCTGGAGCAGAAGCAGCTCCGGGGGCCCCGGCCCTGCGAGAGTTTTCCGGGACCCCTGGAGTGAGTGAAGGACCCCGTTTCAGGGGCCCCAAAAAACTCTTGTGGGGGCCCCTGCAGGGCCCAGAGCAAATTGCCCCACTTGCCTCCCCTCTGGGCAGCCCTGATTACACATAAACAAGGTTATAAAACAGTACAAGATTCAGTAGGACGCAGAATCAGGAGCCTGGAGTCTACATAAATGGCTATATGGTACCTTTAAGAGTTTTAGTGTGCACACATAGATGCACAAGTCCAGTGGAATCTTCCAGGGGATCTGTACCTAACATGTTCACATTTATTCCAGTAGCTATAGGCAGCAAGTGCCAAAATGGCATCCTTCTAATATTGTTTCACCCCACACCCACATTTTCCTCTTTTGGCGGTATTTACAGCTAGTTTTGACATTAGCATTAAGCAGTCCTTGCTTTTCTTGAGCACAAGAACTGCAGCTGTGTTTGGCCTCTTGCTGGGGCACAAAGAAGGATGGAACGGAAACCCTACGTGTCCTCCTCCACCAATTAGTGAAGACACAAACTGGGCCATAATAATTCTGACACTGGAATGCTGAGTGGCCACGCTAAGATCTATTTTTCCTCTTCTTTTACGTCATTAAATTATGCATGGCCTAATAATTTCTCTCTTTTAATTGCAATTATTTCACTGCAAAATACCCATGGTGCTCTATATAATCCCCAGTCACCAGATATTGTAGGTTGGCTGTCTATTCACCAATGTGGAATAAGTGGTGGCCTCAGTCTAGATTTAGCAGGCAAGTATCTCAATTGGCATCTTTGCTAAGAAGCCTAGTAGGGGTAAACATACCTGCACTACCTTTAATCTAGATAGCCTGCTAAAAGTAGCAGTAAGGATGTGGCAGCTGTGCAAGCAAATATGTACTCAAGGTGGTGAAGCAGGTTTCTGCAGGCTGCACTGACACCCACACTTCTGTGTCCTCACGCTAGCTATATTAAAGCTAGTGGGGCTACATCTACACAAGCTGCAAATCAGACTCATGGCTGCAGTGTACTGGACAAGGTTAGCAAGAGGGAAGCTTGCAAAGCCTCTGCCCATGCTCTGTCTGATCTGTAGATTAAAAAAAACAAAACAAAACAAAAACAAAACCACAACCTAGGGGTACGGGGCCAGGGATAGCTCAATGGTTTGAGCATTAGCTAACCCCAGGGTTGTGAGTTCAATCCTTGAGGGGGTCACCCAGCAATCTGGGGCAAAAATCAGTACTTGGTCCTACTAGTGAAGGCAGGGGGCTGGACTCAATGACCTTTCAAGGTCCCTTTCAGTTCTAGGACATTGGTATATCTGCTATTATTGTTTTTAGTGGCAGTCTGGCACTTTTTGCAATATTCCACACACACAAATTTAGGGGGAGAACAGCCTGAATTGCTATATGTTCTACCTTGAATCACCAATAAAAACGTGAGTAGAAAAAAGGCACAAAGGAAAAGAATAGATTTTTTTTCTGAATCTTTAGTAAATTTGGTAATCTTGTGTGTCTGTCCATGTGTGCGTATGCATGTATATGTAAAAAGTTATTAATGGTTATAAATAAGTAGTACACTTGAAAAGCACTTGTTTCTTTCTGCTACACCAATCAATTTATTTCTTAGAGAAAAGCTTGTGAATGTCTTCTAGATGTTATTTGATTAAGTTGACAATATTATGTGAGCAATGGTTGAGTACCCACTGTGCTGTACTTTTGACCAAACAGATTTGTGTAATGAACACTTGCTCTGTCTCTTCTCCAAGCTTGAATAGGGCTCTTGATTTAACCAGTAATGCTGGAAGCCAAGTGAATTTACAGCCCCCCCAGTCACTCTCTCTCAACCTGGAAAGAACAGCAGCACTAGTACATGAGCAAGCATAATTCAATGCATTGTGCTATAAGTGCAGAAAATAATATCATACAGCTCTGCAATATACCTATTTGATTTGATTTGTAAACCTGATAAAAAAGCAAATCGAGAAAGTTCAGGGATATATATATATATATATATATCCTAAGCAAAAATGTAACCTTATTGAATGTGTACAAAGAACTGAAGAAAAATCATGCATACTAAATCAACTTCATACTTTTCTTAGATAATATTGTCCATTCTCCATTTAGAAAGGAGCTAGATTGTGAAAAGTTATTTTCCATTAAAAAGTGAGCCAAGAGAATAATTTAAACCAGAGTTTGGTGCTTTCTTAAAATATTATTTTCAAAATGTACAGCCAACTGTGAATCAACAAATGCAAACATGCTTGTCGCTTTCCTGTTTTGTTATGCAGATAGATTGATTGATAAATCATATCAATTTCGATAAAGTTAATATCTTTGATAGCCCTGAAATGTGTTGCCAAGATGCATCATAAGAGGATGGATATATTTTTATATATCTATATTATATCCCTTTGGGTCAGAAAATTGATCAACATTTTCCATTAAAGTAGAGGCTTGGAGTTGACGGTTGTGTGTTGTGTTCGTTTGTTTGTTTCTAATCTAAGTTTATGAAATCCTCTTTTCTTTCATAAAATATGGTTCTAAAGCCTCAATGTTCTCAGTCTATTCATAGGTGGTGAACTTTTTTCAAATCAGTTTAAAGGGAATAACTGGCTTTATTATAACAGAAAAAATATTTTCATTTCTTATAATGAAATGTATGCCGCCTTACCACCACATCACAGGACACCTTAAGATTTTATTTTGAAAAAAAAAAATGTATTCTTATCTGAGCTTATGTGACAACTGCCATCTTGGCAGACATACTGGGGACTGAACAATGAATGTCCAGGCCAAAAAGCATGAACTACTATAGCCTGAGCTAATGATTCAAGGCTCTGTAGATAGGGGACTCACTGTAAATGAGTAAATTCAAACGTTTTTATTATGTTGATGCTGTGATTAAGAGTCTACCATCATTTATATGACTACGTGCTGAGTCTATGTATATATAGCTTTAATAGAGTAACATATAGTGGACTGAAGACAAGACTAGGACCTGAAAACATCTGGAGTGAAACACTGGTCCTATTGCATTCAATGGTTAAATTCCCAGTGACTTCAGGTGACCAGAATTACACCCCTAAGTTCTATACTCTGGACAAATTACTCAAACTCACAGTACCTTAGTGTCCTAGTCTGTCAAAATAGTGCAATTTTGCTTTAGTTTCCTTTACATAAAACATTTAACTGAACTACTAAATGGAACAAGATGAGCGAGGTAATATCTTTTATTGGACTAACTTCACCTACAGAAGTTGATCCAATAATAGACACTACCTCATCCACTTTATCTAATATCCTGAGACCAATTGGGCTACAACAACACTGCAAATTATTAAATGAAAACACTCCTGGATCCATGATAAATAAAAAATTGTCTTTATCTCTTAGGGGAGTTCTGTCCAGAACAAGAAGAAACCAAGTAAGAGAAAATATTCTCCCATCCACAAGATCATATTGTCCCTATTCTAGAGCATTACAAAGTCAAAATGGCTGCTGTGTAAATTATGACTAAGAGCAGTTCTTCCTTCTATTCCTTCCTATTGGCAAAGGATTCGTTAATTGTTCATTTCTCTCTAATGCTCATATTATTAACGGTATATGAACCATGTTTCAGGGGCAATACATATGACAAGTATACCCTTCATAAGCAGTTTTTAGCCCTTGATTTTTGTTTTAGGTCTATAGAAACTTTTCTTCTCTTTTTATACTTGCACTACCTGAGATCTGTTTTCAAAAAGATATTAGCGCATGATACGCCAGCAGAAACCTGCTTTAAAAAGGATGTCTATGGTTTATCCTAGAGCCACATGATGTTGTTCCTCCCAGCTTGTATGGGTGCATTTTAGTGATCCCAGGAGATGTTAAAGCATTAGGAAAAATGGGTATTGGTAAGACTGAAGCCAGCCTGCCCTGACCTTCCATATAGACAAAAGAGGATCCTTCACAGGAAAGAAGATGAAGCCTCAGTCATGTCATGAGGCACAAGCAAGTGCTGAATGCAGAGTGAGACCTCAGATACAGAGTTGAGAAACAGGTTGGAATAGGTGTTTCTCCCTATAACACTTGTTCAAAGGCCACTGAAATCTATGAAAAAAAATCCTATTGTCTTCAGTAGGCTTTAATCAGACCCTCTGTCTAGGAAGCCCAGCCTTCTTTCCCAAGAGTCACTGATCCTGGGATGGCTCTTGCCCCTATTCCAGCTCCCCTAGCTCTCCCAAGTGGTTCTCATTTCAGGGTCCACATTCTTAGAAGGGAAAGAAAAGGGAATGATTTTCAAGGAGTGGGGCCCAATGGATGGATGATTGTGAGAAACACATAGCTTGCTTCCAAGCTGAGAGTCCCATTGGTTCAGGAAAAGACTAAGTAAATGGTCAAAAGACTAACTTATTCAATGACTGAGATGGATAGGAGAGCTAGTCCCAGTTCCCAGCAAATGAGGAGCTACAGGCACTCATTCATGAGGTTAAACGAGTAAACAAGATCATCCTGGGCCAGCTGTTGTCACTGCATGGTTATCTGCAGTTTGATCTTAGGGTCATCGCCCGTGGCTGTGTCACTTTCTTTAGGCTTGGTGTGGCAACTAAAGGAGTACTCAGGCAGAATCGTTCTACCTTGTTTACAAGCTCAATGAAAAAAGACTTACTGCCTGTCATTCTTTGCTCACCAACTCTGAGCTCAGCTTTGACAGTTCAAGCAGGACCTCTTGTTGGATGTGAGGATTCAGACAGACAACTCTGGAGGCTCAGCTCTGGGGTTTGCTTTGAGACTCAGGAATGAACACTAGCATTACTGCTGATTTGTCTCATTTCCAGGTGCGCTGATTTTGGAGACTGGTACCACAGACTAGAAGAGAGCATTGCTATTACTGTGATCATTTACATGTAATATGCTGATAACTTAATTAAGAAATCATTAGCTCCACGGACATGGAGGACCAGCTGGGCTAGTTTCTTAAGCTGCCTGTTGTACAGGACAAGTGGCAACTTACCAGTTGTCTGCCCACTCCCAGAGGAGGATATAGCTGTATTTGTGGTGTCTGTTATATGGAGCAGGACCTATCCTCCTCAATAACTTTGATGGCACTCTTGAATACAACACTGAGTGCCCAACTTGCTGGGTCTCCTAATTCTTATAAAGGAAGCAACATGATGTTGCAGAGCTGCTATGAAGCACTATGCTCAGAGCACACATGTACAAATCCATAGTAATTTAGACAGTGAGTGCACTGTCACAGAATCTAGGTAATATCTGTGACAATGCAGAGTGAGTTTGAGTTTCAGGATAACATTCATGATAGCACTTAATGGAGCTCTGAGCTTCACTAAAGAGTTGCTGAGTTCAGTTGAGGACATCAGGTTGGTATCAGAGTATTAGCAACTTGCATTGGGAGAAGAAATTATAATGAGTTGCCTTAATATATAATTATTTGCTAAAGTCAGTTCAATAACCATTCCTGACTATCCACCAATTCCATCCACAATATATTACAGCAACAACAAAAAAAATGAATGGCTCTGTAATCAATTCCAATCAAGCTCTACAAGCAGAAAAGGAACTATACATATTCCATATGTCATTTTAAAAGTATATGAGGCATCTGTAAACTACCATCACTTTAGCATAAGCTAATACAAAGATCTTAATCTGTTTCATCTCTGTGTGAAGAAGAATAAAAGTTTAGATGGGTATAATGTCAAATGTGTGATCAGTCAAATGTTTTAAAAGACAACAGCATAAACATGAGTTCAAGTAATGTATTTTTCTGTTAAACAATATATACATAGTCTTTTAATTTATGTTTTGATACCTGTGATTTTACCGATCAGTCAGTACTCTAACATTTCTCGTGCTTACACATAACTCTTCCAGAAGACTGTATTAACAGGAAGATGCAGTGCTTAAAAATAATATTCTTGTCTCCAAGCTTCAAAGAATGATGTACAATCCAGACAGGCATGTAAGTGAGAATGGGCAATGAGGATAATATGAAACCATGTGTAGAAAACCTGAGTGGAGTTGATTTATCATTTTCATATATATATTGAATAGCCAGTATAATTTCACACCATGAAACTGTGAGCTCACCAGCTGTGCATATACCACAAATAATTAACAACCAAAATATTACACAGTTAAAAAAATTTATAAATAATCCAAACCCAAAATAAAGATATTTAGAAACCTCATTGAAGTAATAACCCTTTTTCGCCTAAATCACAATATCCACCCCCACCCAACACATTTGTCTAGGTAATTTTCTTAATAACTAAGTCATCTTGTACTGTGTGTGTACGTCTGCACTGGGAAAAGTAAGACTCTTCAGAAGTGGTGTGCTAAGTCTTCATTTATTCACTCTGATTTAAGATTTTGCGTGCCAGTCATACATTTTAACATTTTTAAAAGGTCTCTTTCTATAAGTCCATAATATATAACTAAACAATTGTTGTATGTAAAGTAAATAAGGTTTTTTAAATGTTTAAGAAGCTTCCCTTAAAATTAAATTAAAATGCAGAGCCCCCTTGACCGGTGGCCAGGACCCGGGCAGTGAGAGTGCCACAGAAAATCAGCTTGCATGCCTGTGTGTAGTCCAGTGGCCTACCCCTGGACTACACATACTCCCTTCTAGAAATATACAGTCAGTGGCAAACTAATCTGAATTGAACAGGGCTGAGGCAGATGAACAATAGAGAAAGCTGTCCCTCAAAAACCCCTGTTACTGTTTGTGATTAAATGGTTTCTCAAATAGATTAAATAAGCTGTGCTCTTTCTTCTCTGGTATACTTTGAGAGAACTGCACATATTGTAAATATAGCAGAGTAGGATACAATATTTTAATTCTTTGATAGTGACTTGTTCCCCTTCTCAAAAGGAAATAACCTACTCCTTGAGCTCAAAACTTCCCCATAGATAACAAGTCATGGCAACAACCTCATTATCTAAAATCAGATGTGAAACTTGCATACCACCGTTAGTAAAATATCCCTCTCATCCATCATTACTCTTATAGTCATTTTGAAGAATTTCTCCAAAAAAGAAAGAGTTCACCAGACAGAAATGAGGTCACTCACATGCAACCGTGGTCACTCATATGCAACTTTCTGTGTTATAATATGGGGAGCAAGGCATATTCCCTGATCTCAAATGGTCAGATTAGCTTTTTTTAAAATAAATATTTTTCATAACTATTATCCTTATAACTCAATGTTATAAAAGGCTGTGAGCTGTGATAAAATTCATTCTTACATCTTGTCATTCTTACAAAGGACATCTCTGAGAGAAAATATTTCTTGACAGGCAGAAGCTTCATATCCTATGCAATTTATGAAATGTTGTACTACTTGATTGACTGAAAATTTGTTAATGGACAATACTACATGAAGAAGTACATCTTCGAAAATACTTTGGATATAGGAAGTGGAATTTGCCTTCAATTAGAACATTCATGAAGGAGAGGGAGGTTACTGCCCCTAGAAATCATAAAGAATGTTTGTTCTCAGCAAATGCCAAGGACCTCAAGTTTCTAGCATTCCCCCCTGTAAACAAAACTTATGTCATGCATGTGAAGTCCTTTTTTGTAGGCGTTGTGTTGACATAACCTACTGCTGAGCAAACTTGTGAGAGCAGAGTTTCATGCTGAGAGAGAATGGCTGATTGCTACACTGAAAGCTCACATAAAGAAATAAAAGGTGACAACATGATGAAAGGTTTTCATTGCTTGACCCATCAGAAGATCAGTACCTTTTCCTGGGTTCCTGCTGTAGCTCTTTCATTTGTTTACTTGTGTGCTTTAGTAGGAGCCAATTCCTGAAATCTTTATCCACTGCAGCAGTATTCAAGATATTTCCCAAAAGATACCCTCTAAATCACCTTGACCTTTTTTAGACATACATGCTATACACAGGTTTTGCAAACAGCAGTTCTGTTCTAGGTAGGGTAGCACATTTCTCAAGCTCAAATATAAACCACAGTTTACACTGACATCATGTGAAAAATAGCTGGGTTTACTTTGTTATTGGTAAAATTTGCTTCTCTCATATTTTAGCAAGTTACAAAAAATGTGTAAACAGCATTTCGAACAAGATATAACATTACGAATGAAAACCACACTGAAGGCTTTGATTATTTGATTTTTTCCTATCCTTTACACAGAATACTGGATTACAGTACCATTTGCATTAGAATGTCCCTGAAGACTTTACCAGCTTCCTGTTATCTTACCCAAAACCAGGGAAGCCCACATGATAGACATCATGTCTTGGATAAATCAGGAAAAGTTTTTGACCTATTTTTCAAGTCTATTGATTTATTTTCCTTTGTTAGGGTACAACACACTTAAAGTGTTTAGAAAACAAATCAACTAAATTATATACATTTAAAAAAGTCTTCCACATGGCAGTAGATGGAAATCTGTAATGGGCTATTAAGTAGGTTGGTTCCAGTAATATTTGCAGTTTTGCAAAGATATGGTCAGTCAGATGAACACCACAGGAAGTCAGTAAGAATTCCTAGGCCCTCTGCTAGGAACTGTATAGCACCAAACAATTGGCCAGGTGTGTTATGGCACTTTTCACCTTTCTCAAAGCAATGCTAAAGCACTAATTGTTATTGTAAGCCTTAGACCAGACTTCCCTTGTCCTTGAATGAAGGCTGGTAAATATAATATCCTCTCCACAAACAATGCCACATTTCCCTCTCAACCAATTTAAATACGAACCTTAAAAGCCTTCACAATGTGTGACCAAGTATCCTCACTCTGAACACCTAACTGCCAAGCAAAGCGATTGACGAGGGCTCATCTTCCCACTCAGAGTGCATCAGTGGTGCTGGAACTGGGGGTGCTGCCAGAACTAAGGTTGCAGCCACACCCCTTGGCTTGAAGCAGTAATAACAAACACCAAATACATATTTTCCATTATTTCCATCCTCAAAACCCCCACTATAAAAATTGTTCCAGCATCCCTGACAATATTGCAAAGTCATATATCCTTGATCAATTTTTAACTTGCTTTTGAGAAACCACATATCCTGACACCTGCCAGTCTGCTTATTCTTTAACTGACTATGTACAATTACATACCAGCTACAGGCACATCAATTCTAAATGAAAATGTCACATAAATTGCAATGTAGGTCCCTCTATGAGACACTTCGTACCTTTAGCTATTCAGCACTGAGCCCTCATTAGTTGAAATTGGTCACTGACTGCCCAAACCAATCCTCAATCCTTTTTAAAAATGTTTATTGTAGGGGTTAATTATCTAAAAGGAACGAAACACTGTGCTGAGCGTTAAGACTTTGAGCCGTATAAAACAAAGTCATTTACCACATAATTGCCCCAACCGGAGTTCGTTCGTGCTAATTGGGATCATTACTCAATTTTTTATTTTATTTTATTTTTTGCACACATAAAGCTGTGCTGGCAAGGTCACGCTCAGATGACCTCACGTGGGTTTAAAAACTCAGAAGCCAATGAACAGAAATAGTTAGAAATGGTTTAAGGGCATACAGCCAAGGAGAATGCAGGATTTGGGATAGCCACAGGATGGTTTTCTTGAGGCATTACGCTGAAAAGAAGTAGCGTTATACAGCAGGTTATTCCTGGTACTGGGGCATTTTCAAATGGAGCCATCTCTTGTGGAACGGGTCTGCTCTGGCCTTTCTCAGTTCCCAGGGTATATCTCTATGTAGTTAAAGCAAGGTGCATGGTGAACCGGTGGACTCTAGAGAATACAGTGGAGTTAGTAAGTGACAATTTGTCTATCCAGTGTGAAGAAACTGGCTACCTGTGTACTTTAGGAATTCTACTGTACATCATGCTATTACAGGAAGGACTGCTAGGCAGAGATGGCGTTCACCTTTCGAGGCGGGGAAAGACCCTATTCGGACACAGACTGGCTAACCCAGTGAGGAGGGCTTTAAACTAGGTTCAACAGGGACAAGTGAGCAAAGCCCACAGGTAAGTGGGGAACATGAAGACCTGGGAGATGGGTCGGAAACAAGAGGGATCGTGGGCTATAATGGCAGAGAGAAAGGAGGGTCAGGGCAAAACTGGGAGGCAAGATCAAACCAGTATCTTAGATGCCTATATACAAATGCGAGAAGTATGGGTAATAAGCAGGAAGAACTGGAAGTGCTAATAAATAAATACAACTATGACATTGTTGGCATCACTGAAACTTGGTGGGATAATACACATGATTGGAATGTTGGTGTGGATGGGTATAGTTTGCTCAGGAAGGATAGACAGGGGAAAAAGGGAGGAGGTGTTGCCTTATATATTAAAAATGTACACACTTGGACTGAGGTGGAGATGGACATAGGAGACGGAAGTGTTGAGAGTCTCTGGGTTAGGATAAAAGGGGTAAAAAACAAGGGTGATGTCGTGCTAGGAGTCTACTACAGGCCACCTAACCAGGTGGAAGAGGTGGATGAGGCTTTTTTTAAACAACTAACAAAATCATCCAAAGCCCAAGATTTGGTGGTGATGGGGGACTTCAACTATCCAGATATATGTTGGGAAAATAACACCGCGGGGCACAGACTATCCAATAAGTTCCTGGACTGCATTGCAGACAACTTTTTATTTCAGAAGGTTGAAAAAGCTACTGGGGGGAAGCTGTTCTAGACTTGATTTTAACAAATAGGGAGGAACTCGTTGAGAATTTGAAAGTAGAAGGAAGCTTGGGTGAAAGTGATCATGAAATCATAGAGTTTGCAATTCTAAGGAAGGGTAGAAGGGAGTACAGCAAAATAGAGACAATGGATTTCAGGAAGGCGGATTTTGGTAAGCTCAGAGAGCTGATAGGTAAGGTCCCATGGGAATCAAGACTGAGGGGAAAAACAACTGAGGAGAGTTGGCAGTTTTTCAAAGGTACACAATTTAGGGGCCCAAAGCAAGCTATTCCGATGGGTAGGAAAGATAGAAAATGTGGCAAAAGACCACCTTGGCTTAACCATGAGATCTTGCATGACCTACAAAATAAAAAGGAGTCATATAAAAAATGGAAACTAGGACAAATAACGAAGGATGAATATAGGCAAACAGAACAGGAATGCAGGGGCAAGATTAGAAAGGCAAAGGCACAAAATGAGCTCAAACTAGCTATGGGAATAAAGGGAAACAAGACGACTTTTTTATCAATATATTAGAAGCAAGAGGAAGACCAAAGACAGGGTAGGCCCACTGCTCAATGAGGAGGGAGAAACAGTAACAGGAAACTTGGAAATGGCAGAGATGCTTAATGACTACTTTGTTTCGGTCTTCACCGAGAAGTCTGAAGGAATGCCTAACAGAGTGAATGATAATGGGAAGGGGGTAGGTTTAGAAAAGAAAATAAAAAAAGAACAAAGGTAAAAATCTCTTTGAAAAGTTAGATGCCCGCAAGTCACCAGGGCCTGATGAAATGCATCCTAGAATACTCAAGGACCTAATAGAGGAGGTATCTGAGCCTCTAGCTATCGTCTTTGGAAAATCATGGGAGAGAGGAGAGATTCCAGAAGACTGGAAAAGGACAAACATAGTGCCCATCTACAAAAAGGGAAATAAAAACAACTCAGGAAACTATAGACCAGTTAGTTTAACTTCCGTGCCAGGGAAGATAATGGAGCAAGTAATTAATGAAATCATCTGCAAACACTTGTAAGGTGGTACGGTGATAGGGAATAGCCAGAATGGGTTTGTAAAGAACAAATCATGTCAAACTAATCTGATAGCTTTCTTTGATAGGATAACAAGTTTTGTGGATAAGGGAGAAGCGGTGGATGTGGTAATACATAGACTTTAGTAAGGCATTTGATACGGTCTCGCATGATATTCTTATCGATAAACTAGGCAAATACAACTTAGATGGGGCCACTATAAGGTGGGTGCATAATTGGCTGGATAACTGTACTCAGAGAGTAGTTATTAATGGTTCCCAATCCTGCTGGAAAGGTATAATGAGTGGCGTTCTGCAGGGGTCGGTTTTGGGACCGGCTCTGTTCAATATCTTCATCAATGACTTAGATGTTGGCATAGAAAGTTATTAAGTTTGCAGATGATACCAAACTGGGAGAGATTCCAACTGCTTTGGAGGATAAGGTCAACATTCAAAATGATCTGGACAAATTGGAGAAATGGTCTGAGGTAAACAGGATGAAGTTTAATAAAGACAAATGCAAAGTGCTCCACTTAGGAAGGAACAATCAGTTTCACACATACAGAATGAAGAAGAGACTGTCTAGGAAGGAGTATGGCAGAAAGGGATCTAGGGGTTATAGTGGACCACAAGCTAAATATGAGTCAACAGTGTAATACTGTTGCAAAAAAGCAAACGTGATTCTGGATGCATTAACAGGTGTGTTTGTGAGCAAGACACGAGAAGTCATTCTTCCGCTCTACTCTGCACTAGTCAGGCCTCAGCTGGAGTATTGTGTCCAGTTCTGGGCACCGCATTTCAGGAAGATGTGGAGAAATTGGAGAGGTCTAGAGAAGAGCAACAAGATGATTAAAAATAGAGAATATGACCTATGAAGGAAGACTGAAAGAATTGGGTTTATTTAGTTTGCAAAAGAGAAGACATGATAGCAGTTTTTTAGGTATTCTAAAGAGGTGTCATAAGGAAGTGGGAGAAAACTTGTTCATCTTAGCCTCTAAGGATAGAGCAAGAGCAATGGCTTAAACTGCATCAAGGGGGGTTAGGTTGGACATTAGGAAAAGTTCCTAACTGTCAGGTGGTTAACATTGGAATATACTGCCTAGGGCGGTCGTGGAATCTCCATCTCTGGAGATATTTAAGAGTATGTTAGATAAATGTATATCTGGATGATCTAAACAGTATTTGGTCCTGCGTGAGGGCAGGGGACTGGACTCGATGACCCCTGAGGTCCCTTCCAGTCCTACAGTCTATAAATTTATGAATCATTTGCACTAATGTAGGTTCCTGTAAAATACAAGATTCTGGAAGCTAAATTTAAATGACTAGGTGTAAGGATTCATGTCCAGTGCCTCTAAAATCCTCTCAGTTCCACTTGGCAGGCCCAACTGGGGGACTAAGGACACACAACGCAAAGATAGAAGATAACATAGAAGAGATGATTTGTGAAGTACACTAGTCCAGGGAACATTTTGTAGTGTGAAAGTAGAATGAATTATATTGTAAAAATAGAAAGGATTAAAGAAATGCTGTATGTACCTTTAAGCAAAATTGTTGGAATACTGCATCCAGGTGTCAGGAATACAGACATTAAATAGAACAATTGCACCGTTTAACGGCAATTGTGAAGTATTAGCCTTCGATCGATAAGAGTTAGTAAGGAGTAGGATATGCATGTTGTGCCCCAGGTGAATTTTACTGTTTTGCTTTCTTTGTCCCTTTGTCTAATTCCCGCTCTTTTATCTGTATAAATAAGATAGTTTGTGTCTTTCATGGGTGCTCACATTATCTGGGTGTATTAGCAGAGTGCTGTGCTAATAAAACAGAGTGGTCTGACAAACTGTGAGTCCTGAGTCTAACTTTGACAGTAGTTATGCTCTGCCTCAATGATCAGGGAACAAGACTGCTGCAAATGGAAAGCAACTGGCTTGAGCAGGATTATGAATGTATTTAAATGAGGTTTTTGGAGAAAGCTAAAAGCACTGAAGAGCATTCAAGTTAAGAGACAAAGGTTGTTTGTAGCTAGGGGTGTCACCAGGACCCAGGAAATAAAGTCTCCTAGGTATTGTGCCTGCCATTGAGAAGCAGTGTTGGGAAAAGCAGCTAGATGTTGCTGAGATGGGGAAATGAGAGACCTGAACACCTGTCCCCTGCCTTAGATCAGGACATCAAAGACAGCATCTCCCTTTCTACCCTCAGTGTCAGCACGACCTGCTAGTGGACATTTTGTGACAGGATAGCAGAGCACAATGACAGGATAATAGAGGGTAAAGATGTCCATATATAGGTTCAAGCAAAAGGTGATCTCAACTAAATGGGGGCTAATAACAATGGCCATAGTGTGAGGTATAAAAAAACACGGCATTTTAATATTAGGAAACTTAAAACCAAAAAGGGATAAAGTTAGAGTATCGGCTTAGTAAGGGGTGGTTGATATAATTATCTTGCTGTTATAACAGGACATTATCATCAGTGAGATATGGATCCCTGGCTGCAGGAAGGAAAGACAGGTTAGGCTGGGGAGCGGAGGAAGTTTTTGTATACATTAAAAGATACTCCATTATGGGTATGTCTACACAGCAAAGAAAAACCCACAGCTGGCTCATGCCAGCCGACGGGCTCGCAAGGCTCGGGCTGCAGGCTGTTTCATTGTGTAGACTTCCAGGCGTATGCCTGAGTCGAAGCCCGGAATTCTATACAGCAATGAAACAGACCCACAACCCGAACCCAGAGAGCACTAGTTAGCTAGTATGGGTCAGCTGCAGGATTTTCTTTGCTGTGTAGATATAACCTCTGAAGAGCATGTTGAGGTGAAGAGAACCATGGGATACAATCAATATGATTATAAATCCACAGTAAAAGGAACAATAACACAGTTGCAGGAATATATTAGATCCTCCAGTGCAGAACAACAATAAGCAACTTAACAAAAAAGAGTAAGGACTTTAGCGATAAAACTGATTAAATGAATAGATAGTTTTCCTTAGAGTACATAAAAGGAAATACTATTAGACACAGCATATAATCGGAATGTGAAATTCAGTGACAGAGTAGGTCATCACATCAACTGCTGAGGCAAGCTCTAAAAAAGGACTAGATAATTGCATGACCACTAATAAATTTGTAGTTATTCAAGGTATGGGTAATCAAATGCCATGTTTCAGGGCATATGCTAATCACCTGCAGGAGTCAGTAAGGTATTGGCTAGGTGCATTATGGAGGAGTTTCACATTCCTGAGAAACATCAGACACTGGCCACTGCCAAAAGCAGGATATCAGCCTGCATGGACTGAGTGCAGTTTAGAATACTAAATTGTATCCATATGTTCTCAGTGCAGGGCCACCAGAGAAAGGGTTTCTATTTTCCATAATTGTCTCTGTACCCTAAATATCCAAAAATAGAGAAAAATATTGAGTCGGATAAACAAACATCTTCTGCCTCAGGGGCCATTATTCTTAAAATATGGTGGTGTTCTGAAAAGCATGTATGTAAAAATTGGCACCTTCTTACTCAACAGGCCTGCTCTCTGTGCATTTTCAGGGTCATAGCTGATGTTAGTCTAAAAACAGAGATGGTATTTTTAATTGCCAAGTCTGCAACATCAATTTAAAGTAGAATCTTTCCTTTTCGCACATCATCGCCAACAGTAAAGGTCCTGCAGACCAAATTATGCCCTCTGGTACACCTGTGCAAATCCAATGTCTTCAGATTATGCCTTCAGTTGCACCTCTGCAGTCTCATTGCTCCCAGCATGCTTGCTCAGATTTAACTGATTGGAAGTTAGTGAAAAATTCTGTTGATGATGCATGAGAAGAACCAGAATCCAGCTTTTGCTCTCTTCGCTGTGCCAGCTCTGAGAAGCTCATTTTTATTTAGTAACTGAACACATTTTATGCGGAAATCACTGAGACACAGCAAACATGTAAAACCTCATTGATGATTTACTGAGTCACATTTCAGTATAGAACCCTAATAATCTAAACAAGAACATTGAAAATGAGAAAAATAATCAGTTAAACTGTTTTTTACACACATACAACAAGCATTACACAATAAAACCCTTCAGCATGTTAGCATCCATCCAGAATTGCACAAAGGCAAGGACTGCTTGGATGAGTCCAGAAGTGAAAGTAAGCCGGCACGGGCCTGTACGCCGTGCCAAACCCAATCCCTTCCCCAGGCTGGAGATTTAAAGGGCCAGGGTCTCCTGCTGCTGCGGGGAGCCCAAGGCCCTTTAAATGACCTCCTGAGCCCCACTGCCTAAGCCCCGGGGTAGCAGCAACAGGGCTCCAGCAGTGATTTAAAGGGCCCAGGGCTCCAGCGCTGTGGGCAATTTAAATCATTGCCAGAGCCCTGCCGCCCATACCCAGGGCTCAGGCAGTGGGGCTCGGGTGGCGCTTTAAAGGGCCGGGGCTTCCCGCAGTGGCAGGAGACCCTAGCCCTTTAAATCCCCATGGGAGCCCTGCCTCCACTACTCCGGGGCTACGGCAACCAGGCTTCGGCGCTTTAAAGGGCCGTGACTCCAGCCGCTGCGTAGGAGCCGTGGACCTTTAAATCTCCCCTGAGTACCTATAGCTCCGGGGGTGATTTAAAGGCCCTGGGGCTCCCAGCCACAGCCAGAGCCCCGGGGCTTTAAATCTTGATTCAAAGGTCCCACCTAGAGTGATCAGAGAGCAAGTGTGAAAAATCGGAATGGGGGTGGGGGGTAATATGAGCCTATATAAGAAAAAGATCCAAAAATCAGGACTGTCTCTAAAAATCGGGACATCTGGTCACCTAGTCCCGCCTTTTCCGGCTGAGGCCCCTCCCCAGGACTCTGGCGTACTGGTAAGTCCTTTAACTTACTTTCACCCCTGGATGAGTCCCACATTCTCTGAGAATATGGTTTTCACCTCTTCTTAGGGATACACAAATTTCCAAAATTGATCACACCAAGCGTCAGCTTGGTCCAGTAACCTGAGAAAGCAAGAAATCCTCAAATGGGTGATTACATTAAGCTGCCTAAAGGAGAAGTGCCATCTTTACCTCAAGTGGTTGCTCTAAAGCAATACTACCTTTATAGTATTTTAGCCTCTCTTTTCATATCTATGCACAGATGTTCTTATTATCCATATCATGTGTACTCTTTTTCTAGTCCTAGAGCATTCTATATGCATGGGTCAGAAATGCCCCTTTTCTCTCCACTTCTGTAGCTAATTTGCCCACTACCAGCTACTTTGAAAATATGTCCTACATTCTTTTTTAGCTCAAAATCAGTGTTTCAGAATATCACTTTGGTTAAGTTCTTCATCTCTCTCTTCCCTGCCCCCCACCTCCTATTCAAGGGGCCCTGCATTCACTGACCTGCAGAAGAGTCTCAAAAAATAATCAACTCATCCAGGATGGGTCTTTTTTTCTATTTTACCATCAAGTAAAGAACTGTTAGTTTTCCATGATCATAAGCATTCTGGTGAAGGAGGCAAGTAGGTTTCATTCCTGGTCAAGTAAATTTTCAATACAATCCTGCAGGGCTCTTTTAGCAGCACTAAGTATATTGGTGAATAGTGACCATAATACAATAGTATTCAACATCCCTGTGGTGGAAGAACATCTCAATGGCCCAACATTGTGGCATTTAATTTCAAAAGGGGGAACTATGCAAAAATGAGGGGGTTAGTTAAACAGAAGTTAAAAGATACAGTGACTAAAGTGAAATCCCTGCAAGCTGCATGGGCACTTTCTAAAGACACCATAATAGAGGCCCAACTTCAATGTATACCCCAAATTAAGAAACACAGTAAAGGAACTAAAAAAGAGCCACTGTGGCTTAACAACCATGTAAAAGAAGCAGTGAGAGATAAAAAGACTTCCTTTAAAAAGTGGAAGTCAAATCCTAGTGAGGCAAATAGAAAGGAGCATAAACACTGCCAAATTAAGTGGTGTAAGAGTATAATCAGAAAAGTCAAAAAGAGGAGTTTGAGAAGAACGGGTAGCCAAAAACTCCAAAGGTAATAACAAAAGTTTTTTTAAGTATATCAGAAGCAGGAAGCCTGCTAAACACCAGTAGGGCCCTTGACGATCGAGATACAAAAGGAGCGCTTAAAGACGATAAAGTCATTGCGGAGAAACTAAATGGATTTTGCTTCAGTCTTCACAGCTGAGGATGTTAGGCAGATTCCCAAACCTGAGCTGGCTTTGTGTAGGTGACAAATTGAGGAATTGTCACAGATTGAAGTGTCACTAAAGGTTGGTTTGAATTAATTGATAAACTCAACATTAACAAGTCACCGGGACCTGATGGCTTCACCCAAGAGTTCTGAAGAACTCAAAATGTGAAGTTGCGAACTATTAACTAAGATTTGTAACCTGTCCTTTAATCAGCTTTGGTACCCAATGACTGGAAGTTAGCGTAATGTGAACGCCAATATTTAAAAAGGACTCTACAGGTGATCCTGGCAATTACAGACCGGTAAGTCTAACGTCAGTCCGGGCAAATTAATCGAAACAATCGCTAAGAATAAAATTGTCAGACACGTAGAAAAACAAACTGACTTATGACTCTCGGTTTCTGTAAATGGAAATCTTGTGC